>NC_058403.1:112839597-112937384 GCF_002201575.2 Neomonachus schauinslandi
GAGGGGGGGGTGGGGTGGGAGGGATGGGGTGACTGGGTGATAGACACTGGGGAGGGTATGTGCTCTGGTAAGCGCTGTGAATTGTGCAAGACTGTTGAATCTCAGATCTGTACCTCTGAAACAAATAATGCAATATATGTTAAGGAAAAAAAAAAAAGAAGAAGAAGAAGGTAGCGGGAGGGGAAGAATGAAGCGGGGGAAATCGGAGGGGTAGACGAACCATGAGAGACGATGGACTCTGAAAAACAAACAGGGTTCTAGAGGGGAGGGGGGTGGGAGGATGGGTTAGCCTGGTGGTGGGTATTGAGGAGGGCACATTCTGCATGGAGCACTGGGTGTTATGCACAAACAATGAATCATGGAACACTTCATCTAAAACTAATGATGTAATGTATGGGGATTAACATAAGAATAAAAATTAAAAAAAAATTAAAAAAAAAGAAAAAAAAGTTTATCAACTTGAGATCAGTTCTATTTGATCAACAGATGTGGTATATAAATAACAGGAGCTGTTCTTTATTGTCTGCTGATTCTGTTCCAATCACCATGCAAAGTGCATGTATAACAATGATTTCTTTGCTCCCTATACTTAACTTTAGGAAGATAATATTATCCCCATTTAACGGATATGGAAATGGGAGCTAAGGGTGATTTAGTCCTGTGTGCTGCATGCAACAGCATGTCAGAAGTGAGATTTCTCCCTCTGACCCTCCTCCCTCTCATTCTCTCTGTCTCAAATAAATAAATAAATAAATAATCTTTAAAAAAAAAAAAAGAAGTGAGATTTCAGTCAGGTTCTAGTCCAATTTCAAAGCCTGTGTTCTTAACCAATTCTGTTTATTGCCTCCTTTGCAAAGAAAGAGAATACACCTCTAGTCTGATGATTGAAGATATTCAAGTGGTTCCTTCCATTGAAGGAATGAAAACTAATGAAGGATAATGCTTGAGGACGGGGAAAAAAGAACTCACACATTTGGGAGAAACAGTCATGAGAGGAGGAAGAGAGGGAAAGAGGTAGCATCAGCTAAAGAAGACAAGTGAGAGAAATGAGAAAGAATTGTCAGAGGGAGGTGGGGAGAAAGAGGGAAGGAGGAGAGGGAGGAAGAAAGGGGGGAAGAAGGGAGAGAGAGGGAGAAAGAGAGAGAGAAAATGAAAGAAAATTCTTTCCTCTAAGGAGAGCAGAAGTGCTAACAGAGCAAGCTGGGGAGGCGGGTGGTTGATAATGGAGGGACATGATAAGAGGGAGAGCGGCGGCAACAGTAAAGGGACCCGGTTAACATGGCCCTGACTAGTTGTGTTAACGAGCTCTGTGGAGACTACTACCAAACAGCTGTTCAGAGAGCTTCGGCAGCTCAGAATTGCCCTGAAGCCCCAAGGGGCTCTCCTTTCCAATTCTTAAAGAAAAAGGTTGGAGGATCCATCCAGTTATCTCTTTTTCATTTTATTATCTAAATCAGCCTGCTGAGGAAAGATTGGTTATGAGGGAATATACCTGTACTTTGAGAAATGGAATTAGGATATGTCTCTTTCCAACTATATTGAACTACACTGAATGCAAAAAGAGAAAATGTATATTTTTCTGCAGTCGCTTTCCCTAAATATTTAGAGATATATTTAACAATATAGTATGTTGTTATTGCCGAATTACTAATCTGCTATTTCCATCTTGATACTTTGCATAATCTTTAGTTGAAATCTCTAAAAGCCCACGACTGTGGTTATTACGTTTTCAGATGCCACTTCTAGGTAGCAAGCAATATTTGGGCTTTGGATTTGTCATAGAAAGAATGACATAAACCAGATGAACTCATACTCAATCACGATTTTGGCTTTGGTTTTACTGAAAGTCATCACTAATGCCTTCTGCCAATATATACCAGATGTTCTGCTAACAACAACAACAAATCTGAGTTTCTTCCTAGAGTAAGTATGGCTGGATATCCAAAGCCAGACTTTGGTGAGAAAATTCAGAGATAATGCAGAATTTTCAATTCAGAAATGCCCCCTCATATACATGGCATCATTCTAAGTGAGTCGACAGAAATGATATTCTCTTACCCATAAGTCCGATACAAGGTGTTCTTTAGCTCACTGATACAGAAATTAGATTTAGATTTAGGGTATGGTTTAAAAATACATACCTCACATGGGAATGGGACTATTAAGTCATGTTCAATCAGTCCTAAAAAGTATTTCACAAAACGGATTTTAGAAGTCGCTTAGCTCACCTCTTCTTTCCTTAAATATTACAATCTGTGTATAGGTGAATTTACTTTATGTGACCACTTGAGAGTCAACATTAGGTGAATATTTTCAAAAGCTTTAGAAAGGTTCCAGTCCCTCACATGTTTCCCACATTTCCTGAACACTGCATCAGCAGTCATGCTAAGAGACACCGATCGCCTATAGGCATCCAACAGAATAGCACAGTGCCCAGGAGCAAGGGCTTTGTCATCAGAAATCCAAGCTCCCCTAGTAATACCGATTACTAACTGTATGAATGTGGGCAATCTTTCAAGCTTTGATTTCAATATTTGTAACATATAATGACAATTGTAAATCACTTCATGGGTTATCATGAGGTTCAAATGAAATGATGCACACAACAGGCACACAACATGCTTTTACCAAATGCCTCTTAATACATTTTAAAATGATCAGAAATAATAGTGAAAATGAAAACCTTGCTGGAAGAGTTAGCAAAGCAAGTCAAATTTAAACCAATGTTTAATGACTATCAAATAGTTAGGAAACACAAGAGAGCAGGAGGAGTAAGAATGTTGGCCCCTGAAAGAGCAATTAAAAAAAAAAAATTCTGGAGGAACTGAAGAATCATCCTTCATGACTGTTATTACCTGTCATTTGCTAGATATTTCTTTTAGTGACCCAGTAACTGTTTTTTCCTCTCTAGCCCTGTGCCTACAATTCTAAGACACATCACTGAAGCCCGTTAAATCACATATTTTCTTTAGGAAACTATACCCATAAAAACTTGATCAAATACCTCTCTGAAGCTCAGTTTCTTCATCTATAAAATGGGGACAAGATTAACCAACTCTCAGACTCTTCAGACTGAGTAATCAAGTGCTAGCCTCATTCCTGGCATACAGTAAATACTCAAAAAATGTTAATTGCCCTCCCTGCCCCTTCCTTTTCAGGCATGAATAGGTGAAACTATAAAACAAAGTCTACACCCAAACAAATGCTTCCCCTTCTAATGTTTTAACTCAACAGCATTATAATAAAAGTATATATAAATCTATAATTTTCCGCCCAGTTATAAAGAGCTTTTTTCATACCATAGCTAATCACCTTCGTTTTGTAAATCACACAGCTGGTAAGGAGCAAAATTCAAATTTCTACATAGGTCATTCAATTGTGATCCCACATGCTCTCCACTACACCATGCAAATTATGAATGTATGTGAGGCAAGCCACAGAGTCAAGTTAAATAAACACAAATACTTATATAGAGAGTTTCACCTCAATAAACTGTTAGCGAATCACTTCCTAACTAAATGTTGGACTCCTTTCATTCCTGGTATGCCTTTGCTTTTAACACAGAGTTCTCAGGAGTTGAAATACTTTATTGCATTTTCCTGTCCAGGCTTTAGTCAAGCCACCTCCAGCTTGAGCTACCAAAGGCCTTAGAGTACTTTCTCCAACATTATGCTTTAATTTAGAATCACTGACAGCTGAACTTTTTCAGTGCTGGCACTTTAATTATGCAGGGAGGCCCATTAAAGGAACTGCCTTGCTAATCTTGAAGTAGGCCTCCAACTAACCGCCTCTTTTACCAACTTCTCTGTTTCTAGATCTTTTATTTCTCCATCAGATTCAGAAAACATGGAGAAATAGTCAAACTGTTTGTACCTAATCAACAGAAATTTTTATTCAAACTCTTTGATGTGACTTTAATCAGGGAGGTGGGCAACTAAATAACCTATTCATTTAATGGATTCTCCCTTTTCTCCTTTACATGTTCGCAATTACTTGAATCACTCTTTGACCAAGTCACACATTTTTATTATCTGCATTCTTCAGACGTATTTCCTATTTCCTCAAGTGGCTATTCCCTTTAAGAAATATTTTCTTTTTCTTTTTCTTTCTAAGAGATATTTTCTTCAAAAGGTAAGCACTTTCTCAAAGAAGTTTTAAAGCATAGTTACTCTGCAGTTTCTTTATAAGTGAAATTAAAATCTTACCTAAGGACAGCCAGGTCTCTTAACCATTACGGCATCCTATTTTTTTATAGAGAAGGGTACAGATATCCTCTCATTTTATAGGCTACTACCGTTCAACAAGATAATCAAATTTATGGAAGTAATAAAAAATGTAAGGAAAAATATAAGCACTGATTAGAAGGAAGATGACAGAGTAACCTAGCAGCAAAATTTACTCCATGGTATATTAGAGATATCATTAGAAATATGAGGGTTACACTTTTTAAAAAAAAATTCTTAATTATATATACCAACAGTGTTGGAATTACTTAGATGACATTTACATCCTGGAGAAGAAGAAAAGACCTTAGTAGACAGATACTGTTTCTGCTGATCTAAATCTCTTTTACTTTTTGGTTAGGATCAAACAGACTAGTACATTATGCCTCACTTGGCCATCCCTAGTGAAGAGTTACCTCCTGCAAGTTTAGCTTTGTAAGGTAAACAGTTACAGGGCAAAGCAGTGTTAGCCCCATAAGTACCCTTTGTGGAAGGACCAGAACCCAGTTGAGTTATGGGGCTGTGTGGTTTGATTGGCTTTCCTCTCACTCTTAGTCTGCCAGAATATGAAGGTACACTTTGCATAATAGCAAATTTTAAAAGTCTAGTAAATCACCAGGGAGAGAGACAAACACAAAAATGGCTTAAAGAATTGCAGTAACTTCTTCTGGAGATATTTTTTTTTCTTTTATGATACTAAAAATACATCTTTAAAAATCCACAAGAAAATATTGTTGAGAAATGCACACCTACAAGACTGACTCATAATGACCTCTTCAACTATTAAAAAACCAGGCTAAATTATTACTTTTTTCAGAATATCTGTATATATGAACTAAATATAGACTTTGTAGAGAAACTGTTTTTCTTCTACTTTCCCCTTTTTTTGTGTCCAGCCGGCCTTCAGCCTCTATACTCTGATGAGAGGTGCCAAATTTGTTGCACTGTAACTTTGAGTTAAAAGTACATCGGCCTATTTTCTGAACACAAAATTGGGACATAGAGTCTGACAAAAGATTCAGTGCCTCTCCTAGTGAAAGGGATAGTCTGGAATAAGTAATTCAGACACCAAAAATATAAGAAATTCTAAGATGTTTCAATAATTTTTGGTGGTAGAGGTAGAACATTTAGAATCAGGTCTGTTCCAGAAATTTGACCATCATAGAGTATGATCTATGCTCTGCTTTTGAATAATTTTTTCTCCAGTGTTTTGGTATTCAACTTTCTTTTAGATTATTTTATATAGTCCCCTAGTACCTTATAGAACATTGACAAAGTGTTGTGCAAACTAGAACTGGTGGTTTAGCAATACATCTTCCCGGTGTGCGAGGGGGATATTCACCAGGAAAAACAAAGGCAGGAGTGATGGAGTGATGGCAGTTCCCCCAGTGCCTATTGCGTTCTGGTGCAGTGCTGGCTAGTGAAGGTATTTGTCATATCAGGACTTCTAACTAAAGGAAGCAAAAGTTACGCTCCTAGCATGATGATAGGGGTTGGTGATCACAGGCTGGGATTCAAACTTACAGTTGACCAAGTGTTTCTCTTATTTATTACAGCATAACAAACAACCCCAAAACTTAATATCCTAAGAACTATTTTGTTATAGCTCCTGATTTTGTGGGTTAGAAATTCATGCAAGTCTCAGCTATGTGATTCTTCTGTTTAAGGTGGTATTGACAGAGCTTGAGTTGTACTCAGCTTGGAAATGGGCTGATCTGGAGGATCTAACATGGTTTCACTCACATATCTGGTCTCTTGGCAAGGATAGCTGGAAGGTAGGGCTAAGCTGATTATGTCAACCAGTGGATCCAAATGTGGCCTCTTCATGAGGAGAACAGGGAAGCCTCAGGGTTGACAGGCATTTTGCATGATGGCCTGGGACTCCAAGAGTGAGCGTTCCAGGGAACAAGGACAAAACTGCATGGCTTTTAATGACCCATCTTGGAAGTCACATGGTGTCACATCTGTTCTATTTTATTGGTAAAAGCAGTCATGGGTCCAACCAAACCTCTGATGAGGAAAAATGGGAAAGATTTGGACCACATTTGTAAATGACAGGACCAGGATTGACTGACTTAAACATAGACACATAGCCAAATTTTATGGAGCCTTGCAGGAAGCCAGTGTATAGACAATCACCCTTGAACAGTCATGCTTTCCAAATAGAATTGGTTACTGTTGATATCTGTACATTTCTAAACTTTTTTAAAAATTAAAATACTTGTAAATAATCAAGTAAACTAAAAACCATCATGGTCCAGTCGTGGAGTCCAGTATATCCTATATACAAACTGTGTGTCAGTGTTCATTCTATTCCTTTCCTCTATGTCAGATGTTCTTTCTGATCCTCTGTACTCATCAAAATCAGTCATTCATCCACACACAGGATAAATTCTATGAAGCTTTCCCTAGCACTCATGGTCCACCAGAATGTTTTTGTTTTTATTTTTGTTTTCTCTCACTGCAAAATCTTTTACTGTTTATACCAATCATTTGGCTTTCTTTTATTGTTAATGGTTTAGGTCTATATTTTCTGACTCCTCTGCTAGGCGCAAGCTTCTTCACAGCAGCTAGTTCATCGATTGCTAATTGGTTGTTGACTAATTCGGTAATTGATTGATAGACTATTCTCCATAGACCATAGGAATTCTTCTTTTTCTTTTCTTTTTTTTTTTTAAATAAAGAGCTGTTAAAGAGCTCAAAAGAGTAATCTAGGATATTGATTTGAGGACATTCATTTGAAGAAACTTCTAGGTAGGAAATAATGATTCTCTATAGAAAGAATGACAAAGCTAAATGAATACAAAAAAGTTGTTCTAGGTAATACAGCATTTATCATTGCTTGGAGTACAACTTTGGACCTCAGGTCCTTCAGCTATAAAACAGAGATAGTTGTACCTACCTGTAAGGAGGGTTGTTTTAAGGATTAAATGAAATAATACCTGAAAGTGTTCAGCACAAAGCCTAGGACTTCATTAAGTCCCAGCAAATTAGTATAGTGGTAATAGTTTCAGGGGAAAATATATTGTAGATTTCATTATCATCATCATTTTTATTATGTCCTCCATAATTTCAACATAAGAAATCTCAAGACACTGTTCTGTCATTTTATTCTTCTTTAAATAAAATTATTTCCCACAGATTGAGGTCACATGGCGATTTAATCCTTTTTTCATAAACAAACAGTAGAATGTACACATTAAAAGCTCAGGCATAGGAGTTAGATCCATCTGGGTTAGAATCCTGAAATTCTATTTAGTGCAGCCCAAGTGTTGACTTAATTGTCAATTCAGTTGTGTCATTGCCTATCATGGTGTCCTCTTCTTCAAAGCCACATCAAAGACTGAGAAAGGTTTTGATCAATTTATACTGCATGATTATTATACATAATTTAAAAAGTTTTATTTACACTACATAAAATGGAAAATACAACTCCAGTCCACAAAGTACATAAAATTACAAAAAACTTACTCCAAAAATGAAGGGACCAACGGAAAAAAAACAATTTACAGACTATCCATTTTGATATTTTAAAGGACATTCACAGTAAAAAAAAAAATAATGATGATACATTAAGAAAGAGCCTAAGAACACACATCACATGGGATGTTCTATTTAAATCGTATTTTGACAAGAAAAAAATATTTTTAATGAAGAGTTTATATTTTTAGTTTAACAAGCTGCAGATACAAAAGTTGACCTTTTTTTAATGATAAATTTAAGTTACATGATATTTTCAACTAAAATTGAGAAGATAACCAAAAGTTTTCATATTGACCTGGTAGGGAAACTTTGGTCTAGCTAGCTAAAGTTGAAACATCCACACTTATTTGAACAAGTTTTTTCAGTTACAATAAGAGGAGCAAATAATAATTCATTGTGATTGGCTTATTTCATCCCACTCTCCCTCAACCTATCTTGGATTAAGAGTTTAACTTTCACATTATGTCAGCTGTGTAATCTATTACACAGGTAATAGAATAAAGTTAAAGACTAAAGGCAACTCAGAAAAAAATAATTAAACCAGTAATGGAAGTGTTTTAATTGTGTTTTTTAAAACACAGTAATAAAGAATAGGAAGGACAAATAAGAATAAACAATATAAATAGAATACCAAATTCCTACACAGGGAAAAGGGATTATAATTTTGGTTTTTATTCTTAGTCCTCAGGTCAGAGTTCTGGAATTATCTAAAGACACCCTTCTTATTTGTGGCCAGTTTGACCTGTCCTATTCTAGGATAATCAAATATCACCAAAAATGTTAAAAAGTCCTGAGACTAGTAAGATAGTCATGTTTATGGGTATGTAGTGAAGACCAGCCCTTTTGAAACACAAAAATAATTTTGCTGAGGTTAACCCTACTTTGGAGATGACATCATATTCTTAACATGTTTTCACTAATACTTTGCAGAAAGTTAACACGTCACAGCCAGAAAAGCCAGATAGTAAGTAATACAACATAGACCCAAACAGATATATACACAAAAAACAAACAAAAACTAAAAACAATAGTTAAATTCATAGTTTTATCTCCTCTCATAGATCTGTTCAATTTTGTTATTCCCATCTGAAAGGAGGATCCTACACTTTGATATACGCTAACCGTTAGGCTGCTGTTGGATTTCATTGTGATATAGGATGATCGTATTCACTAGTTATCATATTAAAAAAAAAATCTCTGAGTCAAGAAGTCATGATATAACTGGGTGTTGCAGGCATTCTTTGTGCTTAAATATTCTATCGGTGTTTCACTAGAAAGAAATCCAAATGACATAGTACCACATTATCTTTCCAAGCTTCAGAACAAAATAATGTAGCCCAATTTAAACAACCAAATACAATTTTGAATATCATAACTTTTTCATATTGCATCTCATTTTATTTATTATTAACAAGATTTCCCCTATTAAGATTACTTACCAAAATAAATGCAGAATGCCCACATCTTGTGATTTTCTTCTTAGTAGCTAGAATGCAGTGTTGTGAAATTCAAAACTTTTATGCTATTTCCCCATTCATTTAGGCAATCTGAGTGTTAAAACATGCAACGGGTATCTGTCTCCTACAGAATTAGACACAGTAGTGTGGTTTCCTTCACTCGTAGGGGATGCTTTTAGTAAGTAGATATTTTCTTACCTGTGTCCTCCTTTCCTTGAGGACTAAGACGTAAGACTCTTTAATAAATTTTCACTGGAAAAGCACAGGACAATGGAGGCAGAAAGCAAATCTATTAAAGCTTATTAGCCAGATCAACCAGAATTTTGATTTCAGAATCAGAAGATTCTGTTAAGATTTTCCTTTGTAATTTATTTTTTTATTTTTATTTTTTTTAAAGATTTTATTTATTTATTTGAGAGAGAGAGAGAGCATGAGGGGGAGAGGGTCAGAGGGAGAAGCAGACTCCTCGCTGAGCAAGGAGCCCAATGCGGGACTCGATCCCGGGACTCCAGGATCATGACCTGAGCCGAAGGCGGTCGCTTAACCAACTGAGCCACCCAGGCGCCCTCCTTTGTAATTTAATAGATTAATCAGATGGCTTGACAATCTAGTCAATAACATCTATAAACAAAAATGATGTGCTTTATGCTAATTTTTAAAGTAACCTTTGATTTTTAAAAACTACTCTACATATTAGGATTTTTTGTATCCTTACTAGATTTAGTTATGATAGATTAATTTTTGATACATATTTTGAGAAAACACCCACTATGATTGCATTTGTTGGTTTCACCTTGTAATTTTGTGTCTTTGGCTTTATATATATTAAGTTTATGTCATTAGATGAAACACGTACATATTATGTATCTTTTCCCATTCTTTTGTTGTCTTTCTGTATGTTTTGATTTAGTTGTCTCACTTATATATATCTAGTGTTTAAAATATAAAAACAATGTGTCCAACCTGAAAGTCTTTGGCATTTAATAGATGAGTTTAATCTATTTATACTTATTGTGCTTGCCAATTTGTTTGGATTAACATTTTTAGAGAAAAAAATCCTCATCCAAAACAGATGCTCATTTAATATTTGCTGAATATCTGGCCTATTTTTTTTTCTCATTTTTCCCCTTTCCTTTACAGCCTTCTATTGACTTGATAGACTTTTCTTTATTCTGCTTTTTCTTTCCCTCTAACAGTTTCGAAGTTATACATCCTAATTTATTACCAGACAACTATTCTGATGAACAAATTTTACGGACATTTATTTTAACTGTTTAAGACACTATTTTTATCAAAACAAAGACACCATTTTTATACATTTATATAATTTCTAACTATTCCTCAGCCTAATGTACTAAAGCAGTCTCCAAGTAAGACAATGGACCTGAGTCAGACACAGAAATGTACTTATTAATATAGATATTTAAATATTAAATATATTTATTAATTTTTAGGATTAAATCAAATGACTATGGAATAATAAAACTTAAAAACAAGAAAATCAATGTCAGAATACTTAAAACTCCAATAGGAATACATTGTATTTTATAAAGGAGTATTCAAGAAAAACAGAAATGTTTCCTTTTAAACTTATTTTTTTTAATAGACTATTAAAATTACCAAGCAGGATGAGGTACCCGATAAATATTCATATCATTACGACCTGGTCTTGATTGTCATTCTCATGAGGCTGCACATAACTATTAAGCCGTTACATGACTCAGTTTTTTCATTGATGAAACTGTATGTTCCTTCTGCTGTCAGTGATGTGTAATCAATTGCTGCAGCTTTATTTGTACTGTCTACAGCACAGAACAAATTGAGATTAGCATAAATAATTGCAACATCTAACCTTTCGGTTAGCATGAAGCCATCCATAGGTAATAAAAGTAAGATGCTGCAGTGGGGAAGAATCATCAATTCACAGTGTAGTTATTGATGGACAAAACCTATGAAAGTCAAATGAAATAAGAACAAGTGTCCCTGTTAATTAGTGTTCAAGCATACTAATAGAACCCTTAAACACTGGCATTTTTAGAGAGATAATTCATTATACAAATAAACTCAGAAACAAAACAGTTATCTTTCTCATCCACGTGGAGAATTGTCCTAAAGTGATATTTTTCCCCAGTGGTGGGGGGGCGGGGTAAAGAGGTGGAATCTCTAGAGAGTATCCCTTCTGGCCATGTGATGGGCAGAATAATGCACATCCTTCCCCAAAGATGTTCACATCCAAATCCTTGTATTCTGTTGATATGTCACCCTCTGTGGCAAAAATGGACTTTACAGATGTGATTACTTTGAGGAAATCGGAAGAGCATCCTAGATTATCTGGCTGGAGGGGGGGGGGGCAATGTAATCACAAGTGTCCTTGTAAGTGAACAAGAAAGGTAGGAGGTTCACAGTCAGAAGGAGTAGCGGCAACTGAAGCAGAGGTCAGAGTAATACAAATGAAGACCTTCAGGATGGATGGAGGGGGCATAGGCAGGAATAGGGTGGCCTTTAGGAGCTAGAAAAGGCAAGCAAACAGATAACCCCACCACCACCACCACCACCACCACCACCACCAAAACCTCCCGAAGGAATGCAGCCTTGCTAACACCTTGATGATAGCCCAGTGAGACCCATTTCCAACTTCTGGCCTCCAGAACTGTAAAATAGTAATCTTAAGTTGTTTGTGGTAATTTGTTACAACAGCAATAGAAACTATACAGGCCTCCAGTGGTAAGAATTTCTGAATGAAAAGGAAAAGTCATTTCGGGCTGGGAAGAGTAACAACTGAGACTCAGAAAGGTTAAATAATTTTAACCTCAGAATCACCTGGCTAGGTAGTGATAGAACCAGAATTCAAATGTGGATCTTTCTTCACCATTAATCCCTACTATATTACTAAGAGCTTGGGACTATCTCAGTGTAGAATGAGCAGAGTCTGTTCAAAGGTAAGTGGAAAATTGTCCTTTCCATGGCCAAAGCAATAGGAAAAATTAAGCTAACATATTTTCAGTTCTACGTAAGAATGAAATGTTTTGAAATCCATAAAGGAATCTTTGTTTTTTGCGTAGTCCTCAAGGTAATCCAAATACCAAAATTTTTAAACTATTGTTTTACACTGGAGTGGTTCTTGAATGGTACAAAATCTGACTGGAAAAAAAAAAGCTACACACAATGACGTTTTCAAGATGAAGAGGCTTTTATATAAAATGCAATTTTAAATGGATGAGCCTTAATTGCATCCTTGGTAGGAAGAGTGGTGTAAATAAACATTAATGGAGAAAAAAACATGCTAGAACTTAAGCATATATATTTTAATCATAACAGTGGTAGCAACTGGAAGAGAATGTCTGAGAGAGTGAAATTATTTAAAAATAGTAAACAATTTTCCTACTTTATTTTTTTCCAGTATTTTATTTATTTATTTGAGAGAGAGAGAGAGAGCATGAGCAAGGGGAAAGGGGGGAGGGACAGAGGAAGAGGGAGAAGCAGGCTCCCCGCTGAGCAGGGAGCCCCATGTGGGGCTTGATCCTAGGACCCCGAGATCATGACCTGAGAGAAGGCAGACACTTAACCAACTGAGCCACCCAGGTGCCCCTTTCCTACTTGATTTTAACCAAATTGGAACTGGCTGAAAAAATGGAAGTAAGCTTGCCAATGGTGATTCAAGGCATACTTTCTGATGTCCAGTGAAAGGCGGTCAAACAAAAAGGAGCAGGTTAATTACTTTGAGTTTCTTGGAAGTCCAGTGGGGAGCTGATTAGGTTCCTTTGATACTGCATTCTTTTTTAGCTTCTACTGGGTCCTTACCTGCTCAAAAATTCTTTCATCTGTCTTACATTTGTTATTCTATGATATTACTTGCAAAAGTCTACCACACTTCCTCCATCCTCTTTAAGTATCTAATCCCAAGGCTGTCCCCAAAACATTCTGCAGATGAGTTTTTCTCTTATTTGACACTGAAGATTGTAGCCATCTGACTGTGATCCCTCACCTCAAACATTTTCAGTCATATCCATATCTTTGTTTCTCACCTTCTTAATGTCAGTCTCTGAGAGAGAATTGTTCTCAACAGGTACCAAGGCTAACTCCTCTATTTTTACTATTGATAGTTTTTACTTCACTTTCTCTAAGATATTCCACCATCTTAAAACTCTCCTGCTTTCTTACAACTATGCTACTGAGAGGTTCAGAGTTACATCAAATCACACAACTAACAGGACACAGAAAAAATGTAAATCTCTTCTAGAAATTCTCAAATTATAAATAAATAAATGGCCTTACCACTTCAAGTTGCTGGTTTACTCTCTCTGCCTCAATTCTCTTAGTATACAATAACTCATTTAAATCTAAGTTCAGCCTCTTCACTCTACTGAAATTATTCTGTCCAACATGACCACTGGCCTTCTAAATGCCACATCTAATACACCCTGCAGCCTTTTTTACATTTGCCTTCTTGACGCTATTTTTCTCTATGGACCGTGCTTTCTTCAAATTGTCATCTAGGTTTCTATAGCCCTAAATTCTATGACTCTCTTTCCACTCCTCTGATTGGTCCTTCTTCTCTCTTTTGTTGGATCAAGCCACTTATTTTTCTTTTTCTTTTTTCAAGATTTTATTTATCTGAGAGAGCAGAGCGAGAGAGAGAATATGAGCAGGGGGAGGGGGAGAGGCAGAGGGAGAGAGAAGCAGGTTCCCTGCTGAGCAGGGAGCCCCATGTGGGACTTGATCCCAGGACCTGAGGATCCTGATGACTTCAGCAGAAGGCAGATGTAAGCAACCAACTGAGCCACCCAGGCACCGCCTTTTTTTTTTCTTTTTAATCTACCTCTAATACTATTTCTTTCCTTTCTTCCTTAAGCCCTGGGACCAGACATTCTGCTATTTTATGTAAAATGCAATTTTAAGTGGATAAGTCATAATTACATCCCTGATAAGATGTATATAAATAAACATTAACAGAGAAAAACATTCTAGAACCAAAGCATATATATTTTAATTAAAACAACAATATGACATTCTATTTTCCAATCGGTCTCATCTTATCTAGAGTTTTTTGAGTATATCATCATACTATCTGTAAGCAATGATAACTTTTCTAATTCCTTATTTCTCTAATTGCTTTGGTCATTAATTCCAGAAAAATTTTTAAATGATAATGACGCAAGCAATGATTTGTGTTTCACCATTAAGCTTTAGTGTTGAAGTATATTTTTTATCATTTTTTTATTTATGTATTTTATCTTTTTTTAAGAAGGATCCATCTTCTATATTACTAAGAGATTAATACCAAGGATAAATATTGTTTTATAATTATATCTTTTTTACATCTATAGAAATGATTATAATTTTTTTCTTGAGTGATTAATATGATTAACCTCACTTTATTTTTTCTTAAAGATTTTATATATTTATTTGAGAGAGAGAGAGAGAGCACAAGCAGAGTGAGCGGCAGGCAGAAGGAGAAGCAGACTCCCCACTGAGCAGGGAGCCCCATATGGGACTCGATTCCAGGACCCTGGGATCATGACCTGAGCTGAAGACAGACACTAAACCGTCTGAGCCACCCAGGCACCCGACTTACCTCACTTTAAACAATTTTATAAGATCAATATTATCTTGGGCGCCTGGGTGGCTCAGTCGTTGAGCATCTGCCTTCAGCTCAGGTCATGATCCCAGGGTCCTAGGATGGAGCTCCGCATCGGGCTCCCTGCTCGCCGGGAAGCCTGCTTCTCCCTCTCCCGCTCCCCCTTCTTGTGTTACCTCTCTCGCTATCTCTCTCTCTGTTGAAAAATAAATTAAAAAAATCTTTTAAAAAAAAGATCAATATTATCTCATTTTATATAGGAGAACTGAGTTGCTGAGAAATTCAGAGTTATGCCAAGTCATACAAATAACAAGCCACGAAAAGTAAAGGTAAACCTGTTCTGGATTTAAATGGAAGGAGGGAAGGAAAGAAGGAAGGAAGGAAGAAAAAAGAAAGAGTGATAGACGGAGGGGAAACAGAATCCTTTACTTAAATGAAATCTAGTATAACAATTCTAAAAAATGATAAAAGCACACCTGCTCTAGCAAAGTGAGGGTAAGAAGCACAGCACCCTGATTTCTCAGCCACCCTGAACACTCAGAACAGTCTTTGATATATCTGAACTGAACTCCAAGGAAGAGAGTTGAAAGCCAAAACATACTATGACTTCTATTACCCATGCTCAACTCATTTATTTGTTCTACAGAGTCTGTATTATGAAAATTATATATGCATATGATAAGTTAATTTAAATTCTAAACAACAGTATAAATGAAATGCAAAAGTATCCTTTACTACCCCCACTTTCACTTCTTAGACTTGGATATTTAAACTTCATTCATTTTTTTAGTTGTTTAACACCATGAATCTAAATAAAATGCTTATGCTTTTTTTTATCTATTATTTTACACCTATTTATAGACTGCTTTGAAAGATAACTCAGTTGTAACTTTCTCCTAACTAGTGTTTATTATATTAATTTTAATTCTCTTGTTTGCTTTTGTAACCTTATTTACCTAATAAATTAGTAAGTAAACTATAAATAATGTAATAGCTTCTATTTCTTGTTGTAAAGCTTTAGATGCCATCTCTTAATCACTGCACTCTGCAGTATGAGAAAATTAGCCCCAGTATACCACTGAATGTGGCCGCCTCTTCTATTTCTATTACCCTCTCACTCATAGCTTCAGTCACACTGGAGGCCTTGTTTTTCCTCCAACATGCCAGGCCTGATCCAGTCTCAGAGCCCTGGCACTAGAACCCGCATGTTGGCTGCTCAACCAAATCACATGGTCTTTATTCATAATCAAATAAAACTTCTCCGTAACAGACATCTCTGTCATATGTTCAATTTCAAAATTCTGAGGTACCTAGCTACAAGCTTTAAAAGACATGGATTATAAGTAGGCAAATTTCATCTGTCTTCTATCCCTCCTTTTTCCTTGGGGTATCATTCTGCAAATTAGCTTCTATCTCTTTTGCTTCTTCAGTTTCTCTCCTCTCCATTGGTTTTTCCCACTTTGAACCCAAACGTATTTATTGTTTTCTTAAAGAGCAGCAATAAAGAGTTTCTGGTCCCTATCTTCCCCTCAAGCTCCTTTCCTATGTATCTCTTCCCTTTCTATTAAAATTCTTGGGGAAGAATCCATATTGTACCATCTAATTTCTCATCTTTCATCTACTCCTTTATCAAGACCATCTTGCCCTTGCCCTTCTTTTCTCCTAAATGGTCTTCACCAATATTACTAACAATTTACTAATTCAGGGGTGCCTTTAAGATCCTCACCCCACTTGACCTTTCTTTAGCACATTCACCATGACTAAGTCTTACCCATCTCTGCTCTCCACTCCTATTGCCCTGGCTCCTTCCTTTATTGGCTCTTGCCTGGGACACTGTAATAACTGGTTTCCCTCCAATCTATCTTCCCCACCACCTCCAGTTTTCTTTCTAAAACCCACATCAGTTCAATTAAAAAAGGATTTTTTGAGCTACTGGAATAAAGAATAATTTTAAGGGAAAATGCTCACAATATGACATTAAGTGGAATAAACACTTAACAATCATATAGATTGGGTTAAAATGTATAAATAGTATCATTTCAACTATATATAAATATATGCAATGTGTACATTGTATGTATTTATGTGCATATGTGTGTATTTGTTTGTAAGAACAAAGATAGCAAAACGTGAACATGATTTTCTCTGGTGGTAGGATACTGAATGCTTGTTTTCTAAATGAGCATTTATTAATTTAGAAAACAATGTGATGTGTAGTATGCTAGCATTAAAATTTCATTTGAGGCTCAAGAAGCCCAGAAGAGCTACAGAGCTATAGTATCACTCCAGTCAAGTTTTGAAGGGTGAATGGGCATTTTCCAGGTAAACAATATAATAAGTATATTTTAGGTAGAAAGAGGAGCATGAGAAAATCCATGGATATGTGAAAGCACATTTCATACTCAATACAGAGAATATTCCAGTAGACTAGACAATATGGTGGGTTCACATTATGATAACCTTCTATGTATTCCTTGCTAGTATAATGATCTCCTATACTCCTGTTAGATATTTCTAAAAATTCACCTCTTGCCCATGACCATCTCTGATTGTATCATAGCTCTCTTACCTCTCTGCCTCCACACTTAGACCATACCGCCACATGACTTCAATCATGGAACAGCCCTCATTGCCTGGCTGAATCTCAGATGGTTGTTTACTACAACTATGTGCCTGCCTCCCTAATCATGGTTTATGTAGTCTGTTTTTGGACAGTAGCATAGAGAGTGATAGATGAATATCACAGCCCTTACCCAACTACACATATACCCATACACACACACTTAGATCTTTCCTCCAAAATATGTATCATCTCCAGGGACATAAAAATACCATGAAAACCAACCCATCATCAAGCCTATAAAAATGTCTTCTTTCCTTCAATATTTCCCATATTCAAGATGACTTCAATGAAAAACACAAGTAACCTGTTTTCTAAATTTGCTAGTCGTTTTAGCAAAACTTCATCTTGTCATCCTGTTTCTGATCTTTGCACCATGAGTTAGTGCATAAGAACAACTTAAATATATTTTAATAAGTAACAAATACATGATGAGTATGATCAGGTCATCTTCAGTGGTTCGGCACAACTGCGCTTATTCTATTCAATACAACCATTCAAATAGGTATTGATTTTTTTTTTAAAGATTTTATTTATTTATTTGACAGAGACACAGCGAAAGAGGGAACACAAGCAGAGGGAGTGGGAGAGGGAGAAACAGGCTTCCCACAGAGCAGGGAGCCGGATGCGGGGCTCGATCCCAGGACCCTGGGATCATGACCTGAGCTGAAGGCAGACGCTTAACGACTGAGCCACCCAGGCGCCCCAAATAGGTATTGATTTTGATGTGACTGTGGCTGGGGGAAAAAATACTGGCCTGGTAAATCGGGAACTCAGATTATAGTCCTGGGACTGCTAACTGCCTGTGGGACTCTGGGAAAGTCCTGAATTTCTGAATTTCTCCTGCCTTCAACCGCCTCATCTTTAAAATGAAGGCCTTGGATTAATTCATTTAAAAAGTCACTCTGACTCTGAAATTCAAGGTCTCTAAGGAAAATTATGTGGAGGTTTACCCTAACTTTATATCTAATTTTGCCCATTTTGCAAATTGACCTTTAACAGGGCTTGCAAAGCTGACCTCAGTTTTTACATTTGAATAACTGACAGGTGAGAAAACACAAATGTGAATTCCCCTCAATTTCATCAACATGAAACCAGCTTTTTCCAACACTATAATAAATTCACCCTACACAAAATATTTACAGGCCTAGAAATGCAGATATTTTAGTCACTTAGACAATTCTTAATACTATTATACCAAAGTGAAGTTTTTGTCTTCTCCATTGATTAGATTTTGGAGCTACATCATTATATTTCTTACTGTGATCATGACTTAAACCTAAGACATTTGAGCAATAATTGTATTATTATTTGCAATAACATAAACAGAGCTGATAACAATAAGTATTTAAATACTCATTCTTCCTTTACTGTGAGATACTAGCCTTTAAAGTCATAGATTCATGACCTTTTTATACAAACTAGAGTGTGAACTATGAGCATGCACTTCAGCAACTATTAAAAATAAATAATACATTAAGCACTGAACCAAATGCAAAGTTAGGCTTTCACATCCAAAAAAATAAAAAAAAGGTGACCTTCCTTTTGTGGAGCCAGCCCTGTTTTATAATGATTAATATAAATTTAAATGATTAAAATAAATTCAACATGATTTAAAGTCACAACTAATGCTAAAATACCTAGGTAAAATATTTTTTTAAAGAACTAAATGAAAAAAAAAAACCCACTAAATCATAGTTTCTCTTACTGTATTCCATGGGAATTTTATCCATGCTAGAAATATAAGTAAATTCTGAGTGAGTCCCAGGACTAAGTATAGAAACCAATTACCTAAATTGACTACACACATTGATATCTTTTAGCCAAAGCATTATAAAACAATTTTATCTTCTTTGAAGTGGAAATGCCTAGTCCTGTAAAGAAAATCACAGCACCAACAGAAAACTCCAAAAGTAATTTTAGAAGCTTCAAATCTCCATTAGTTAATATTTTTCTTCTCAGTTTATAGCTTGATCATATCTGAATTACAAATACATGACTATGAAAGTCAGTAGTAGTTTCTAAGCAGGAATCTGTTGAATTACCCCAAGATTAAAAAAAAAATTCCAACCTCCAACTATTTGCCACTAATATGAACAAAAATCTCCCTAGTACATTCATGGGCATATTGAAATCACTGCCCATGCGAAACAACTGGAAAGATCAATCAAATTAGGTGTTAAAGATTTCAATATTAAAGAAAAAACAACAATAATTTATTTTTCACTTACAACCAAAGCTAGGTCTAGCATAATAAACTATATTTTTAATCCACTTGTGCATATGGCCAAATATAAGGAAGTCAGAGTCTTTATTTTAAAGCAAATGTGTCCAGCTTAGATATATGATAGAATTTCTAAATCATAACACCCAACATCAAACAGCAAGATTTCAGAGATTCCTTGATTGATTAATCAATTGCAAAGCTTTCAATGTAAACACATGGGGGAAAAAATGTGCATTCTTTGTTTTCTAGATTTT
This sequence comes from Neomonachus schauinslandi, assembly GCF_002201575.2. Taxonomy (NCBI): domain Eukaryota; kingdom Metazoa; phylum Chordata; class Mammalia; order Carnivora; family Phocidae; genus Neomonachus; species Neomonachus schauinslandi. The sequence goes on from NC_058403.1 coordinate 112,859,440, forward strand.
CAAAGATATAATGAAAAATATAATGGTTTGTGAACGTGAAAAATATAATGGTTTGTGAACGTCAAAAATTGTACTTTCACATTGATTAAAGCTTGTTAACATGCAACTGTAGCCATTGTTTTTTTTTTCTTTGTGTTACAGAATTTAAAAATGGATGAGAAGTTGGTCAAATAACCGGTAAAATTACGTCTATGCATTAGTATTTTTAAGAGGCAAAAAATGACATTCTATTACCATGATGAGACTAGAATTAATTTAAATAACTTTGGGCTTGATTCCTGAAAAACAAAAATACTTACACGGTAGGGGGGCATTATTTCTGCATTTTTTTTTATATGCACAAGTCATGGTCTGTATTCAACTTCCAATTCAAAAAGAAAAGTTGCAGATTTATGTAGGCAGGTTTTTGTGTGAGTGCACAGTTCCAAAGTGAAAAATAAATAAGCCTGTAGAGAACTTACGCCTTTTAGCAGAGTGTTAAAAGGATTGCAGGCTGAACTCCAGGCAAAAAAATCTCATCCCAATAAATTATTACCAAAATGTTAGCAAGCACTGAGTTGTCACACTCAGGCAGCAGTGACATAATGGTGACACAGAAGAAAACTGCCACATAAATCACTTTCAAATAGCCCTTCACTTGGTATAGGGGAGAAACTTCCATCCTCAGCTGAATCTCATCTCCTACCTTTTCATCTCTATGATAAAATGGCAACTGTCCAAATCACTAAAAATAATTTAAAATAAATCCCTGGAGAGATTGCTCCAAATTTAGTACAGCGTTTCGTGATTAAGAAAGAAACAAATAGAGACTGTATGAGAAAAATGTTTTTCAGAAATATTCTCCCTTTTAAATCTGAATTGATAAAGTAAATCACAGGTTTCAAACTAAACCAAAGGAGATAAATGAGAGAGAGATAGATTTTTTTTTTTCTTAATTCCTCTGGGGAGGTATATCTTTTGAAGAGCAAAGAAACATAAAGAAATAGATTCTATAAGTAAAATAACTTGGTATTGTCAGGACAATTTCCAAGGAAGTGAATGCATTTAACTCATGAAAAATGTTCTCGGGATCTTTATGTATATTTGTAAAAGACAATTTTGAGCATTCAAATCATATCTGAAATTATTTTTTAAAAAACTATTCAGTAGAAAAATATAGCTATCTTTAAATAAAAATGGACTTTGTAATTAATCATCATGAAAAGTCATTCTAATAGCAAATAAAGTAAATCAACATTATCAATAATTTTTTTAGAATAAAATGGGTCATATGTGTTTTTAAAAGACATACTTGGATATTTATAGAAACAGAAGTTTCCCAAATGGAAGTAATCAATTTTACTTTAACATAAAGTATTTAGAAACACTGTTGTAACTCTATTGTTTCTTACATTTTTAAAGAAATCACTTTTGTTGATTTATCTTTATCCCTTAAACTTTCAGGAAATCTTAGCTATTTCATAGGCCGATCCTGTGAAAATGTTTTCTCTTTATTCGGTTCTTCTTTAATCACATCTTGAAAATAACCAGAGAATAAACCTAGACATTCAAGATCATTTTATTAATTCTGTGAAAACTATTGCATAATAACACAGACAGCTCTCAACTTCCATCATCAATTTTGAAACAGAAGTTTCATTACTGTTACTGTCTTAAATTTAGCATCCTTCCTTAAGCTGAAGGGGGAAAAAAATCAACTTGCAATTTAGACAGTTACCAAATTACCAAAACTAGAACAGCAACTCTTAATGAGCAAAACCATTAACAATTTTCCGACTGGAGCCCCTGTTCAAATACCTTGGACACCTTGTTAGCACAGAATGAGGTGTTCAATCAAGAGACTGGGAATTGGAAGTACCAGGGCACAGTTTTGAGTGGTGATTACAAGGGTGAGAGGGTGAGTGCCAAAGTAACAGTCTTCTACCCTGCAGGAAGCTGAGAAACCTTCAAGTCTACATTTGTAAATCAGGCCCGATGATTACAGCAGTCACAAGCAAAGAACATATGAAACAATTATTTGCACCATTCTTTCACTGTTTTAATTTGCTCTTAAAATGAACAAGATGATCCCCAGAGTCACTGGCATTTTGTCTTTATAAATTTAGAGCATGTGCTAGGATTTTTCATGGCACTCTAAGCAAAGGAAAAGACTAAAGGAATCATTTCAAAGAGCATTCTCTTTTTTTCTTTCAAGTTATATTATTATTCAGGTTTGCTGTAACTTAAAATGTACAAAGCAGGCTGCAGGAGTTTATTTTAGATATTTGAGTTATGTGACTCTTTTTAAAACATAAAATACTTGTTTCTTAATTATTAATTTCTAATTTTTGTGTTGTTTTTCATTTAAGTGAAGTGACTTAGACGTTGAAACCCTGGCATTAAATGGATGAGGAATAGCATAACATGTTTCCAGTTTTTAACCATCTTAAAACACTCTTTACCAACGCACAGCTTACAAATAATTTATTTGAAAGAATTTGACTGTGGCCTAAGTATTTAAGTTGTCCTCAGAACTTAAGAGTGAAGCAGTATCAAACTTGTGTGTAAAAGAATGTATTTAAGCAAAATATAATTTTTAAAATAAATATTTTCTTATGTGAAAATGTTGTACTGAAAAAAAACAATGTAAACAGAAAGCTAAATCTTTCAAATGCCAATACATTGGATTGATTTTGTTGCTATTAAGCACAGTTTTTATTGACTGCTGAGAGAAATTAAAATTTAGGTGTCATAGAATAAAGTATTTATCATCAGAAAAAAGAATTACAAATATATATTTAAAAGTTTTATTCTCTGCTATAAAAATCTGTTGTAATTTTTTTAAATGTATATATATATAATTTTCCTCTTCTTAATTATTTAGGGGATGATATTCTAATTGTTTGGGGGATAGTTTTGCTAATTACAGGCATGAGGGTCTACAGCTAAGATGACTGATTATATTTTTACATGTCTTTATAATTTCATAAACTTCGTTATGACTTAATCTGAAAAATAATTTACAAAAGAAATTACTTAAACACAAATGAATTTTATTTCATCTCATGAAAACATATTAGATGTTGGGTTCAAAGTCTAAGTTTTCTTCAATAGCTGGGTCCTGAAAACTATAAAGCCTTTTTAAAAAGCTTCCAATGCATTTCAGAATTTGAAAACATCCTAACATCCTGTTTATATATGCAAGAAAGAAAAATTACATAATTTTAACTACTCACAACTTATTTCAGAAAATCTCTTAAATAATATGATTAAGTTTATTTTTGAAACAGGCTTATATATTTTCCTAGAGAACCTTCTCTTTTCTCTTGACTATTATTTCTGTCAGTTTGTTTGCTGAATGGTGCAATATTGAGTTTCCAGATTTTGATTTCCCATACTAAATCAATGGTTTAAAACACTGGAAACTCATATGAGAGATTACCATGTAATTTTGTAATATATTACAATCACATCATTTGTCCCCCCAAACCACAAGTGATTATTGTTCAAGTGCTCTTTTTTTTCAATCAGTAAAATCTTTTTCATCATGTGCTATCCAAATGTAGAGGGCGCTGTTGTTCATGTATTTTGAAAGCGTTTCATAAAACAAAACACATCCAGCTAATAGTTTAGTATTTGTTTTTCAAAACCTGCTTATAAATTCCAGTGGAAGTATGTACGTGTAATGCTTGAATTTAAATTTAAAGTAACTGAAAAAGTGCTTATGTAATAGATTATTAAAGTTGTTATGTTTGCCGTTAAGGATTTATGTATTTTTAATTGTCCCCAGGTTCTAACTAATCTTTAATTCATTTCAAACATTCTGATTACTAAATCTTATAGAATACTTTAATTTTCTGGCATTATAATTATGTAAAAAGTGTGGCCTTGTGCGTTGGACATGCATGCTGGAAAACTTAGGGGTGTCATTTTCAAAGGCTTCAAGAAAAAAAGAAGCAAATGTGGCAAAAATGTTAATAATTGTTGATTCCAGGGGCAGGAGAGGGAAGCACACAAGTGTTTATGGTATTGTGTTTTCAACTTTTTCTATGTTTGAAATTTTTCAAACTGTAAACCTGGAGAAAATATTCTGATTACTTAACTCAATTTTACGGTTATTTTTGTTAATTATTTTTCAAGTAAATAGATATTTTAAGAATATTCACTGAGCATGCTGGCTTCTTTATGGTTAGCTTTTAATGCAGTTTTAAAGTATAAACGTTTATCTGGATTATATGAAAAATATCGTTTCTTTCATTAACTGAGCAAAGAAAAATAATTTTAAAGTACAAATCTTTAAAAAATGTTTAAAAGTGAGTATACAATAATGATTTCTATGATTTTTTAAACATATTGTCCAGTATCATGAAATTATGAGCTTACCTCTCTTCTTTTGATCTATGACATTATGGTTGCTGTAAAGAATTTTAAAATGGAGTCAAAAACCAAACAAATTACAGTCAGTATTATTCTAAACACAAAACTTCAGTAAGACATTGTTATAACTCATAAAACAAATTTTAAAACTCTAAAAATTTGGATGCAAATTTGTATAGAAAGCATTGAATAAATGCTGCATAAAACTAACCAGCACATTCCCAGAAATAGTAAATGCTGTATAAGCATTAGGATTCCAGATTTAAAATACATTAACTTAGAAAACTCAAACCAGACACTAAAAAGAGATTATATTCCAATGTTTTTATTCTTAATTTAATACTTAGAAGAAACCACTTCAAAATTTTTCTTGCCATGTTTGTACAAATACAACTAAAAGGTGTTTTTTAATATTGTGATATGTGCTGAATAAAATTAGTAAGAGGATATCCTCTCTAGTTAAATAAAATTACATTTGAAATCATACGGATTTTGATTGAATATTTCTTCTTGATTTGTATTGTCGGGTACCACTGAAGCAGCAATAACAGCTCTCTCTCTCTTTTTCTTTTAAATCTAACTTGCAGAAAGAAAGAGAGAACATTAGTGACTAGTATATATAAATATGTAAATATATATTCTATGCAGAGTCAAGAAACTAAATCACTAGAAAAACATAAATATAGCTTAAAGAAAAGTTTTCAGTGTAGCTCAGACATAACTTTTCAGCACTTCAAGTTATTTTAAAATCAAAATAAGCATGGCAGAGAGCACAAGAAGAAAAAGCAGTTCACTAAAATGGCTCATAACTTGCTCTCTTGAATAGGGTATCTGAAACTTTGTCTGGTTAAACTGTATCTAATCTAGCACAAGTAGGCATTGTCTGATTTTTATGGTATCCATGAACATTCAAGAAGTTTTCCACCTTAAAAACAAGGAGGTGGGGGCATGGGACAGTGGGGGGGAGGGTTGATCCATAACTGAGTAACAGTTGCCTTTTATGATTGGCAAGTTCTTTGGGACCAAGAAACCCCCCAGCCTGACTGAGGAGGGCGCAGAGATGCAGTTCGGCCCTGTCTTTCTGTCAAATCACTGCCATCAAAACAATGGCTCATATTACATGAAAATCTTGTGCAAATGAGCCATAATGGGAGTGAATGACAATCTCGTAAGACCATGCAGCAGGGTCCTCCTTTGATCAGCAATACTGTTAATCTTTCTCAAACATAGCACACTAAGTATACTTGGCAAATCCTATATGAGAAAGGCCCTATAGCACAGATCCAGAGATAAACAAGCTGTAAGTGAAATAGACACCAGTGAAAAGTTCCATATTGGTCATGGATTTCCATTTTACTTGAGCCTTTTTTATTTTTGTTTTTTTTGTTTCTGTTGTTGTTTTGATGGCTGTTTTCGCTTCATCTTTTATGGGATATTTATACTCCATACTTCCTTATTTTAAAATCTTGTAAGGGTTGCTTTACATATATTGGATTGAATTTTAAATGACTGATGTAAAAAATTATCTTGAAAAGACTTCCGTGGGTTCTACTAATTTGAGAATGTATGAAGTGCCTTATTTACATAGGCTTTGTCATTAATCACAGTGGACTCAGACTGATGGCTTTATATGATGTTGCACCAAAACACGAAAAAGGGAGAGAGAGGCAAGAACTTTCAAGCATGATGTTTTCTAGTGTAAGGAAAGAATGATTTAGGTGTTTCTATTTCTAAGGTGGTTTAAACAACCATCAGAATATCTCACAAGGAGTTATAGATCACCCTTTAGGTAACAAAAGGTATTTTCTTTTGCTCTCTAATATCAAAATCAAATTGGTTGGGTCGCCAAATATGTAAGGCACATGTAGACTAATACAAGCTGAGTCAATCATGTCCTGGGAGGAAATATGCCTCTTCAGTTGCGCTCTGCTTTTGAAGTGTTGCCTAAAAATCAGCCTTGGGCTTCAAAGAGAGAAGGATTATAGCCTTTATCCAGCAATTAATATGGCTGGAGCTCAGAATGTCAGCATCTAACCACGATCCTGGCCGGAGAATAACAGAGCAGAAATTCAGTCTCCTTCAAAACTTGGAGTAAATCATAAAAATGAAGAAATAAGCAGTGAAATCTTATTACCGTGTGGCAGGAAAGGGGGGGGAGGAAAACAAACCCTGTCCATTTTTTGACATGCAGACCAACCCTCCCCCCAAAGTGGTGTCCCCGACCTTGCACCAGTCTTCTCCACCTAGATCATTTTACTCTGCCACCAACCGTTAAGCAGAAAGAAGTGCTATCAAGGAGAAAGCTGCTCCTTTTTGCCTTCTAACACCGATCGGATGACAACCTTTCCAAGTCCCTCCTCTCTGTCAGAGTTCAAGTGTTCAAAAATGGTCAGAATATCAAGCAACAGAAAAGCAGCAGGATTTTGCAGGAAAAGTTTAAGTACATTAGATTATATAGAGTGGTTCGAAGAGACACTGGTGTTAGGTTTCATTTTCATTCTCCATCACATTGTCAGTGCCCTCTGCCAACAGCCTAGAGAAGAGAGTGATCCCCTTCTGCTACTGGGATACTGCGGAATGCAAGTCCTTAAAATGCCGGTCATTTCTACTTAATACCCTGCTATGTTTGAGGTTGAATTTAAATGACAAAAATGTCCTCACCTTCACAACAATAGGTTATTTGGAATTACTATTTCAACATGATATGCTTATTTTGGTCTAAGGGCAAAGGGGTGTCATGTCATCTCTTCCAAAAGTTGTGAACAAAAATGAAGAGAATCTCTCACTTAGTTTCGGGGAGGATTCTCCCTTGGAGAACAACCGAGCAATCTGTCTGTTAAAATCTGACACAGTTGTTGCTACATGTTTCCCTACACATTTTTCTACTGATGCTGAGGAAAACCCATGCAGAAAGTATTTACAGAAGAGGATCGCAGCATCACGACAGGCTAAGCAATGGGTTTCATTAATAAGCAATGTTTATTGCTCAGTGCAGAGGTTTTGTGTGGAAGGCGCTTGAAGAATGATCACTATAAAATCTAATATTAACAAAAAATTTTAATATGTAATAGGTTCTTTGATATCATATACATATTTACCCCTAGGTCCCACACATAAATATAGAATTGAGATCACAAAGGCATTTGATTTTCTACATCCTTCTTGCATTTAATATACTTCCTCTTTTATATAGCCTCTCATTTGGCACTCAAAGTGAAGGGCCTGACAATGTATTTTACTTGCAGAGAAAGTTGGAGGAAGAAGAAAAGATGGTTGATGAATTAAGTAGCTAACAGAAGCAAAGTGATGCCCATAAGCCTTATTCTGTTGAAAATAGGGGCAAAATGTGTCCAAACTTACACAGAATCCATTGTCCCCTTTCCATGTTTGCTGTCTTGCTATCAAAGCAATGTGATTCACAGGTCCTAGTTCAGTATTAGGGAGCTCACCAGGGCTATTTTGCATAGAATAAGAGCCCTCAGTGTCAGAAGACAGGAGTGAAGGAAAGATGGTTCAAGAAGCAGGAAAACAAAATTCTTCAGCCTGTAAAAGGTAACAGGAACATGGAAGAAAGCCTGCTTTTAAGATCGCATCTGAATGATTTTTTTAATGACATAAAATTCTCTGATAATACACTATCATTATCCAAAAACTTGGAGTTTGGGCAATGTCTCCTTATATGAAGCATACAGTAAAATATCCCTACGATGTATTTAGCTTTCAGTAGGGCCCAGTTGTTAGGTTCAAACTATTTAAAACTCATTTCTAAAGAACCATAACAAATTTGCAGCCTAATGTTACTGGACCCACCAATAATCACTAATATTATCCCATCCCCAGCAATGCCCTTCAATGACCACACAGCTATAAATCTACACATTTATTTAAATCTATATGACAGATTTATAATAAATATGTAGATCTAGTAAATAAAATCTATGTATCATTCTGTCAAAATGTCTTGTCAGGTGAAACTCTTTTGTTGTTGTTCTTATGAAATCAGTATTTTCCATAACAATATGCATGGGAAAATGTTTTTTAAAGAAGAGAAAAACAAAACACATTGTTATTGTTTCTTATAAAGTTGAAATTTCTGCAGAATCCTCAACACTTCCCCGCAGTCCTATTTATTATTATCTGGTAAATTCATTTCTAAGTCTTCTGGTCCAGTATTTAAAATTTTTTATTTATTTACTCTTTTGAATGAGTAAGACATTTATATGGGCTCAAAATGCAAAATAAAGAATAACCTTGTGAACAAGTGAAAATTCTTCTTCCTATCTCTCTCTCCATCCATCATCCAGTTTCCCACTCTCTCCAGCCAGATAATTTTATGTATTCTTTACTTGTGTAATTTTTGTGCATTCTTTCATAATATCTTTATGTATATATAAGAAATACAAGCAACCACTATCTCCCCTCCTGAAATATCCATCTGCTGTCCATCCTTCACTCTTAACCTTTGCCTCATACTTCATTGTCGTGACAATGTTATTCTCTCACACATCCACCAACCTACTTTATGTGCATCCATCTTTTGTCTTTTCCTCCTCTAACAATGAAGAAGGTGTTCTTTCTCCTCACTAAGTCCAGTTCTTTCATGCAGATTTAAGCACTATCTTCTGCACTGACTCAAAACTTTGCTCTGTCTGTTTTTCCCTTTCACCTCCTCCATCTCCACTGTCTACTTCTCCAGGTTCTGGAGCTAGTTATTTAACTTACATGAACTAAAATTAAAAATTCACTTCCTCAGGGGCACCTGAGTGGTGCAGTTGGTTAAGCACCTAACTCATGGTTTTGGCTCAGGTTGTGATCTCAGGGTCATGAGATATAGTCCTGCATCAGGCTCCATGCTCAGCATGGAGTCTACTTGAGATTCTCTCTCCTTCTCCATCTGCCCCTCCTGCTCATGCTCTCTTTTAAAAAAATTCACTTCTTCAGTTGCACTAACCACATTGCAAGTGCTCAGTGGTTACATGAGGCAAACATTTCGAGCATTGCACAAAGTCCTAATGGATAGTACTATTCTAGAGCATATTTGAAAAGTGATAGAATGTTCCAATTCCATTACTCACTAAGTGTGATCTTGTTACTCTCTCTGCCAATCTTCAGTTTATCTAGTAAAGTGAGAACAAGAGTAGCATCAACTTCATAGATTATTGTATATAAATAATACGTATTAATCACTATATTGTATACCCAAAACAAATGTAACATTGTGTGTCAATTATACTCAAATAAAAAAAATTTAAAGAATAAAAAGAACATATATTATGTAAGTCGGCATAAAAATGGAATGTAAATATGGATAAGGAAATAGATATGGGTATGGATACAGAAATAAACATATAGAGATAAAAATATTTTAAAACAATTCTTAGTTTTCTGTTTTCTGTAATAAATAATTTTAGTCTCATTGAAGCTACATTTTTTAACTTTAGACAATTGTGATAAATTATATTTATATCCTCAACCTTTAAGTATGAACCAACATTTATTTTCCCATTTAAATTTACATATACTTTTTAAATAAGTTATTATTATGTCTGCAAGTGCAAAGACCATAACTTTGTGTTCTGTTCACATAACAAACACTCCATAAATTCTATTGAACTGGATTGAATCTAGTTACAGACACTGAATTAATGTTTTCTTGTGTGTGCAAGAAGTCCTCTTCCTTCATTCAAACTATACTTCCATTTATATGCTCAAGTATCATGTTTTCTTTGTATCTTCTGTCCTAGAGTATGTAATCATCTAAGTTTTAAGGCCTCCTAAATCTTCAAATCTGCATTAGCCCATCTGAATTGCTCTAGACTCTTTCCAGTTTAAAGATTACTGTAGAATCTATTATGGTCAGAAAGTTACACTTGTTAATCAAGTAACCAAGATCATTATGTTCCTTAAAAATCTTTGATTATACTTGCAGAGTCAAGTATCCAGAATAAAATGGTTATCAAGGGAAGAAACAAAAAGTAATAAAGAATGGTATTATTATTTCTTGCTCCCTGCATAAGAAGTCAATTTTTCCAAAGAGAGAAGCATTTTTCCTACTGTCCAGGTGTTCCGGACGTGTACATTTTAAAAGGAGGGCTTCCAATGTCAAATAAATCAGGTTATATTCATAAAATAGAATACTGGGCAACAATTAAAAAGAAATAAAATAGGGATGCCTGGGTGGCTCAGTTGGTTAAGCATCTGCCTTCAGCTCAGGTCATGATCCCAGAGTCCTGGGATCGAGTCCTGCATAGGGGTCCTCACTCAACCTGCTTCTCCCTCTGCCTGCCAATCCCCCTGCTTGTACTCCGTCTCGCTCCTCTCTCTGGCAAATAAATAAATAAATAAAATCTTTTTTTAAAAAAGAAGTAAGATATATAGCTATAGATAGAGAACAATCTTTAAAACATACATATATATTTTTCTAATTCACAAAGGAGAGTGAATAGTTTCACCACTCGTGTAAAAAAAAGAGAGGGGCACCTGGTTGGCTCAGTCAGTTAAGCAACTGACTCTTGATTTAGGCTCAGGTCATGCTCTCAAGCCCTGTGTAGGCTCTGCACTTAGTGGGGAGTCTGCTTCAGGATTCTCTCTCCCTCTCCCTCTTCCTCTGCCCCTCCTCCTGCTCACTCCTTCTCTCTCTCTCTCAAATAAATAAGTAAATCTTTTTTTTTAAAAGAGAGAGAGAAATGTATACATATTTATATGCTTGAGAATACTTAGATTATTAGTGGAAGAAAAACTTTTTTGTGTTTGAATTTTTATCATTTTTTAAAATGCTTTTTTTATCGGGACGCCTGGGTGGCTCAGTCGGTTAAGCATCTACCTTCTGCTCAGGTCATGATCCCAGGTCCTGGGATCGAGTCCCACATCGGGTTCCTTGCTCAGCGGGGAGCCTGCTTCTCCCTCTGCCTGCCACTCCCCCTGCTTGTGCTCTTTCTCTCTCTGACAAATAAATAAATAAAATCTTTTAAAAAAATGCTTTTTTACCAAATTAATGCATTCAGTATTGAAAGTCTTAAAACAACAACAAAAAGCCTTCTATCTCATATCCACTAACCTATTAGACTCTTTTCTTCAAGAGTAACACTTTCTTTACAAATCTATTTGCCTCTGTATTTCTAAATAAATACATTACACTTGTATTGCATAATCTAACAATTTTATACATTATGTATTGATTTCCTATCGTGGTAAGTACCTCTTACACTTTACTTCCCATATCCCTTCCTTTGTGATCACATACCTTTTTAAGATTTATATGTTTTGGTCATATAAATATTGTTCCCTGCTGAGTCAAATGATAGTCAAATGTTCTATCATTATTTTTCTTGCATTACTTGTTATGTTTCACAGAGTCAATATTTGCCTTTTTAAAAGTTAGTATATTATTTTGCTTATTGTATTATTAGTGTATAGTTAATTTCTCCTAAAAATTTCAACAGAATTTTAATACTTATCTCAATACTATTCTCCCACATCATTAAAATAAATCAAATCAAACCAAAATGATTTTCCACCATAAATCTTTGGGTCCTCTGCTTTCTTGTGAAACCTAATCTGGTTTCTGTTAAGCCTTTTAATATCATCTCAGAGTTTTTGTTTGCCTCTCTCCTATGACAAAGCCACGTCTTTCTCTTTCTTGGATAGCTTATTCTACTATAGTAGAATAGCAGTACCTTATCGAGAATAAGTATATAGAATATAATTTGCTGAAAACTTGTATGTTTGAAAATGCCTTTATTTTCACATTTGAGTGAAATGTGAGTTTGGCTGCATATAGATTTGAAAGTTGAAATTATTTTCATCAAATTTCATGTGCTAAGTACTTGGTAGACCTTTCTAATCAGTTGATTAATGTCCTTCAGTTCTGGGGATTTTCTTGTATTATATCTCTATTTTCTCTGTTGTTTTGTTTTGTTCTGTTTTGTTTTGTTTTGTTCTGTTTTTTTCTTTTTAGAACCCTTCCATTATCTTGATGTCAGATGTCCTGGAAAATCTTTTAATTTTCTTTCACTTCCCAATGTCCATTCTTTGATTTTTTATACTATTTTGTCAAAGATTTACTCCATTTAATCTTTCAACCCTTTCATTACATCCTTAATTTTGTTTTTAATTCCCAAGATCTCTTTTTTATTCCCTGATCCTTAAAAAAAAAAGTAACATCCTGTTCTTGTTTCATGGAAGCAATAGCTTCTTTGTCTTTCTGATATTATTACTTAGCTTCTGTTTTCTTATGTTTTCTGAATTGTCTCTATTCCTTCATAGTTCACTACTTATTTGTTTGACCCCTGTATTACATTAATTATGTAATTATGTATCTCTCCTCATATGTCTGGAGATTTTTAGCTCTTCACTCATATTTAACAGTGAATAACCAAGAAGTTGATTGGGAGCTCTGCCTGGGAGGGAAGAGTTAACAATTAGTGAAACTGCCTTTTTTTTTTTTTAAAGATTTTATTTATTTATTTGACACAGAGAGAGACAGAGAAAGCAGGAACACAAGCAGGGGGAGTGGGAGAGGGAGAAGCAGGCTTCCCGCCGAGCAGGGAGCCCGATGTGGGACTCGATCCCAGGACCCTGGGATCATGACCTGAGCCGAAGGCAGACGCTTAACGACTGAGCCACCCAGGCGCCCTGCCTTTTTTTTTTTTAATTGTTGTGGGAAATCCCAACATCAATGCATCCCAAGTGTCAGTCCCTTCTTTGTGTATCTGGAGGCTCTGAATACTTCACTCAGCATTCTGCTCAGTCCATTATTATCTGTCCACCTGCTTTCCACCTTCTAAATGTCTGCTGACATCTTCACTGTTATTTCTTCTTCCTCACTCTTTGCCTTATGAGTTTATAATTTTTATATTCCTGTCATTGCAGTTAAGGAGAGGATGGTATTTACTATATGTTTTTAGTTTGTTGTTTAACTGAATGGACATATATCACTTATTATTAAGTATTCAAGAAAGTCCAGAATTTACAGAAGCATTCATATAATTTTCATTTCCAGAAAATATTAAACTAAAGAAATCTTTACCATCCGTGAAGATCTTGAAGTCTTTATCACTGGGAAAATTCATTGTACAATGCTATAACTAGTAGTAATAGCAACTCCATGTCCACTTGCCCCAAAGCAGGTTTTTCAGTAAAGGAAAATAGTTGCTGTCCTACACCCTCTTGTAAGTGCATAAATCAGTTCAACATTTCCAAAGGACAATTTAGAAATATATGAGAAGAGAATTAGAAAAGCATACTTTCTGATAGTAATTACATTTATAGAAATATATCTAGGAAAATCTCCGTATACCTATCTAGTCAATGAACATTTGGTTGCAGGTCAAACGAAAACTGATCGCAGGAAATCTCCCAGAACACAGCTGTTGAAAAGATGTCTTAGTTTCACTGATTTGTGTTGTAATTTCTTTCCTTCTCTGTGACTACCTCTGTTTTCTCATAGTCACATCAATACTTTCCCAAAATGGCACTATCAGCCTTGGATCTATGGGATCATTTAGTTTGCTTCCTCACAACCAAATGGCTCAATTTCCATGACTGAGTTCCATTTCCTGGGAGGATAAATTTGATTGGCCTGGTCAAGTGAGTTTTTGTGGTCAGTGCCCAAGAGGGAATTAATTAGTACATTAGAACTGCCTCTTCTCAGACTACTAGAGTTGGAAAGGTTCTTTTCGAAAGAAGCATGGAAATCTGGAGAAAATTATCAGCTTCTCTAACACAGCAACAGAAGTAGTCCAGATAGTATGTAGAACACTAGCCATCTAGGTAAATTGGATTAGTCTACAATGGCTAGTCTAGGTTCAAAGATCGACATGAAACATGATGCAAACTCCATTGAACTTGTTCCAATTTCAGTTTATTACTGATCCAGCAAACAAGGAGTGCAAAGGATAATCATCAGATCAAGGATATAATTCAGTAGACACAGCTCACATTGACTTCCTGGATCCTCAAAATTTTGTTCAAATGTAAATAGGCTTGACAGCACTCATGGAGTGAGGAACCAGACAGAAAATCCTAGAAATCTCAAGCTCAGGCTTTTTTTGTTTGGTTTTTGTTTTGTTTTGAGTGGGTAGGCTGGGGTTGGAAGAGAAGCATGTCAGCATTCAGGGACTTACTTTGTTACCAGAGGGGAAAAAAAATAATGTATTTAACTTACATTTTTACATAACATATTTTATATTATCAGCAGGTCTGCTGGAGGTTTCATTTCACTTGGCCTATATATGGCCACCACAATATATAATATAAATGAGTGAAAAGAAAATGTAGAACAAAGTGTGTAACACTGATAAATGGTAACTGACACCCACCCTCTGCATGGACAGGAAAACAGAGTTGGAAAGACTGTAATATATGGGAGAAACTGCTATTCAGTTCTAGTGACTATATTTTTGCAGAAAGATGTATTTCTTTATTTTCTGTTTTTTAGAAGAAGTAAAAAATCAGATTCTTATGTGACATTTCTGAATTTTGAAATGTTGGCAAATTATCAAGATTTTTTTTTTAATTGAAACAATTTATAACCTTTGGGATTCTGAGACTCTGTGACTCATCAATTCCTCATCCTCTAGTTTTGAAGGGTGTTTTCCTACCCACAGCCTAAACAAAGCTGCATCAACATGAGGTTGGTCACTGTCATGGTCAATACCTACTGCTGGAAGATTAGCAAGATACAAGTGGTAGTGTGGGTAACAGTAGGGAATGCATGCTACCTACACAAGCCTACATCTTTCTCTCTATGTTTTGGCTTCACTGCTTAATCCCATTTGTTGGCCTCCCTTTTCCTCCACTGAAGTATAAGCTTCATGAATGCAGGAGATTTGCATGTACAACAATAACAACAGCAAAAAGATGTTTTAAAATACTGTGTTGATCAAGCAAATCAGGCCTTCATAAAGCTAATTCGTGAACCTGTCTACACATACCCTAACATATATACACAAATACAGACACTCTTACACAATTGGTTATGGATTTTAAGTATTCCCCCTGGCCAAAACCCAATACATCAAGAATGAGGAATTTAGTCTCATATGCCAATTTTCCACAAAATGACAGAATGTTAGAATAGGCAAGAGTACTGGAGAACTTCATTATTTTATAGATGAGATAGCTTTAACAACTTATTCCAAGTCTTAAAGTGAGTAAATTATATGAATGTAATTATTTTTGGATTTTCTTTGACAGGTGGTAAGATTCCTTAAATTCTAAGATACAAGTCATAGCTAGGTATCATATCTCCACAGGTTTTTGAAGTAATTCTTATTTTAGTCCAAACCATAATTTAACCAAAAGCTTTATTTAAATTCCTTTCATAAAACCAACTAATTTTTTCAGTGTTCCATCTAAAAGGTTTTATGTAACAAAAACATGTAACAATAGTGTGATTATTCTGGATTAAATAATATCAACATTACTCTTCATGTCCTATTGGGCAAGGCACCCACTTTTAACCACCCACTTCACTTTATACATGGAACTGCTGACATGCTATATTTATTTCAGGGTGCATTGGCCCAGGTAATTTTCAAATTTCAACTCTGATTCCTGTGCCCAGATTTTATTATTATTATTATTTTTTTTTAGCTCTTTTGACTTCACACATTGAAATTTATGGTGCATTTCACAGTGCTCCCTGCTGTGGGCTTCATCGGGTCCTGGCTGCCAGGCCACTAGGAAACAAGAAATGAATGCTGGAAAACCCTGTGGCTGTTCTTAAGTAAAGAACTGCAAATATGACCAAAGTTCCCTGCAAATCCTCCTAGATTGTCAGAAGAAAAATGGCAACAAGCTGTAGCCATTCAATGAAGCAATATTTTCCTTATAACTTGCAAAGTCTTTTATTTAGCCTCAACAGTATCATTTTTGAAATGATTTTGTGACTGGGGGCAATATTTGGGTAGCCATCTGTTCTCTCAGATTAGCTGTCAGATGAGTAGAGTGTTTTTAGTCAATGTTTTCAAATTACTTTAAAATACCAACAAGTTCAATATTTGTTCATGACATTAATGAGGAATATTTTCATGTTTTCATCCCAAACAAAAAGTTGGATTTTCCAGTCATGTTATATTCTCTCCATCGTCACTGGTGCAAATGGGTAGTTTCTGATTAAAAAAAAAAAAAAACTGAAAGGTGGCCAAAATGTCAAGATGGATACCAGAGCTTTCTTTGCACTTAACAATTTTAAAAGTAAATCTTTAATTTGGGGATCTCTGCCTGCCTACCATTACAAGCCCCTTCAGGGCAATGATCTATCAAGTTCTGACTGTCTCAAACAGTTTGTGTCCAATTCCACATCGATCAAACTCACACTTGCTGCACTTTCAAACAGAGAGCCAAGAAACAATAATTTTCAATTAAGAAACCAGAAGAAGACTTGGGGATTTGATTTATGGTGCATGACTAATTATCAAATAGCTGGCCTAATGAAAATTAAGCGGCTGGTTACAACAAAGATTTAACTTCTTTTTCTTGAAGAGATACTGATATGATCCAGAATGTAATTTATTGAAGTAGTATGATGCATTTTAAAAGTCATAGACATGTAAATGAGATAATTATCATTTTTAAATGACAGGACTAATTATTTATATTATGATGAATTTTATGTTCAGAGGACATATACACCTGAAATAAAAGATTATCTTTGCTTACAATAATGATTTTCACTTCCTTCTTATGCCACTGGTAGATCTAAAAATACTGCATACAGTGTAAGGATTGATGAATCTTTTGCAAAGAAAGAAAGTTAAAATTTAATAGCTTTTTATTTTTTTGAAAATTCCTTGATGAAAATTATTCAGAATCAGTAAATGAATGAAAACTTTAAAACCATGTAAAATATGGTCAAGCAAATGTGTAAGATCATATGTATTTTTTTTTGTTAATTATAGTTTTTTCTTGTATTATTAAATACAGACTTACAAATACAAATCCCTAAAATCATAAATATGCTAGGATGCAATTAAATGAAATTATCATATGTGATGTTCTTTGCCACATTAACGTAGACCCTATTTAAAAATAGTCAACTTTCCACACCATTTTTCCTCTACTTCACCTCACACATTCTCCTGTACAACCATTACTTATGCCCCAAACATCACAATTATTTCTTGCCCATCTTCCTTCACTCGCATAGTGTAACTATTTATAAACTTCCCCAAAGTCCATATCTCCAAATTCTACCATCTTTCAAGTACAACCTTAGATGTCACATCCTCCATGAAATGAGCAAAGATAGTCCCTTCATCTTTCCACCCCATCTTGAATGGAAGCCTTCTTTCTTTGGAACCCCACAGATTCTTATGCTAACCAGTCAGATCAGTGGTTCTCAGTCCTGGCTGGTTTCGTGAAGACATGTAACATCCTATTTCTGATTTGGGTGTCAAATAATGGGTGTTTTCAGTTCATCAAAATGTATCAAGCTGCATACTATGTGCAGTCTTCTGGGTGTGTACATTATATTTCACTGAGAAACATTCAAAAATATCAATGCTGTGATTTCATCCGATACCAATTAACTCAAAATCTCTAAGGATAGAGGTTTGGGCATTGGTACTTTTTAAAAGTTGCACACACGACTCTAACATTCAGCCAGCTATTCAGAGCCACTAACCTAGATGGTGTCTTGAGAAATTTCTCTTCCTTTCCCAAGGGGTGGTTCCCACTGAGAACCGCATATGAATGGACCACCAAAACTATAGGATTCCTAACAATATACATTTTACAAAGGAGTTTATGACTGACCATTTCCTATGTGCTTATAATTTATAATCACTCCATGTTTCAGAGTTGATCAGCTGTTCTTGAGAATGTTCATTTCTAAAATGTCATCATTTCATGGGGTTGATATTATTATAGTATTTCTAATTTTATATGTCTTATTATGGCCTTATAGAAATAACATCCTTCCCTTCTGATCTGTGCTTCTTTTGACCAGGAACTGGTTCACTTTTTAAAATAAATATTCACCATACTACTATTTCAATGCTGCTTGGCCAACAATTAAAAAGAAAAGTGAGAGGAAGAAAGAAAGACTTGGGTAAGAAAAAGATTAATTTTGTGTCTCTATGTTTAATTATTTCATTTAAGATGGTAAAAGTATTACAAATAATCTGTGCAATTAGAAATAATTGTGTAAATCATGAGATATCAGTGATCAGAAAACCCTTCTGAAATAGCTTGTCTTTGGTGAAACTTACTTTCAGCTATACTCTATAATGCTCTTAAATTTGTTCATATAGATAGTAATTAATAAATTTCTGCTGGAATAAAGCATCTTAATGACAGCCCTCTCATCCATTTGCATTTCACCCTATGTCCAGAGCTGTCTTTCTAAAGTATGAATCAAGTTGTGCCTCTACCTTATTTCAGAATCTTTACCATGGACCCATCTTCTTGCTACTCAAATTGAGATTTGGGGGCCGCAGCATGGCTGGGAGCTTATTAAAAAAAGACTAAATTTCAGGCCTCACCCCAGAACCACTGAATCAGAATCTGCATTTTATTTTTATTTATTTTTTTAAGATTCTATCTATTTATTTGGTGGGGGGGAAGAGAGAGCACGAGCGGGGGGGGGGAGGAAGGGGCAGAGGGAGAGGGAGAAGCAGACACACCACTGAGCAGGGATCCTGACTCAGGGCTTGCTCCCAGGATCCTGGGATCATGACCTGAGCTGAAAGCAGATGCTTAACTGACTGAGCCACCCAGATGCACCCAGAATCTGCATTTTAATAAGATCTCCAAAGTGAATCATGTGCACACTGAAGTTTAGAAGTTCTTATATTAAAGATAAAGGCCAAGTCCTTCACTATCCATCTACCATCTTCCTCTTCCAGCTAATCCTTCACATTCAACCTATGTCCCTAGCCATGCTGGCTGACTTAGAGTTCCTGGAACAAACCAGCATTTTCTTGCATTTGCATGTGTTGTTTGCTCCATCTGGGCTGTATTCCCATAGATTCACCTGGTAACTCATCTGGCAAATTCCTCAATTCAGCTTATTCTCCTCCTCTTTGAAGAAAGACCTTTCCTGACTCCTCAAGTGCAGTTAGAGTCTTTTTCTTCCTGTTTATAAGGCTCTAATTTAAGAGTTATCAAATTGTATTATAAATAGTGTCTGCCTTCTTTTCTTTAGACACTGGACTCCTTGAGAGTAGGAATTGCATCTTGTTAAAACCTACAGTGCTATCTAACAATATTTTAGACTTGAAAAAGTAAGTCAGCAGATGCTTTATGAGTGCTGGACAAAAGGTCTAGCTAAGGTCACTTTTTGAGGACAAAGTGTTGCAAAGCGTTCCTTTTATAAGGGTGTACTTGGAAACCACACATTTAAAAGCACTTTACTGTAATTATTTATTGATTCTTCTATTTGCAGTTGAATACGACTTACATAGATTTATAGCATTTGAAGTGACTTGGGGCATAATCTAATCATCTACTCATTCTTTCTCAAAGATGATCTGAGGTGATTAATTAATTTCTCCTATAACCAAAAAAAAAAAAAGATGTACATATACAAATCTGTTTACCTCCTCTTTACCTTCTGGTATATGTTTTGTACACAAACGAGGCTCAACAAATTATTTCTAAATAAAAGAATGAACTAGTTAGCATTTTTTATATTATTTTTAATGGCAACCCTCACTGATATATAAGTAAGATATAAAAAGCATTTAGCACAATGTTGGTATAAAGTAAGTAATCCATAATAAAATATATACTCTTTCTCTCAGCCTCTTTTGTGTTTAACTTAAATCCTCATTTTCTGTGTTTAGTGCTTAAAGAAATAAAGTTAAAAATCTAAAATTAATAGCGAAAATTCATTTTTGTTAAAAGTAACAGAGCATCCAAAAATGAAAAATATACTCACTAGTTTTATTTCTTTTGCCAAACTACTGATGAAAGTACCAATGCAGAGCTTGTTGTTGTTGTTGTTTTGTTTTTATGAATATAGAAGGAGAACTTTTATAATATAATAATTAATAATATATATCTGAAGAAGGAAACCCTAAGCTCGGTGCACATCATGTACCCACAAAATTTCAACTTGCTGTACTTGCATTCTATTTTTGCAGGATTCCTTGACTCCTACAAGAGAATGGATGGCAAGAGTTAATGCTTTAGTGGGCTGTGTAAGATATTTGATCAGAGGTTCCTTTCAGCATCAAACCAGTCAATCCCAAAGAATCAAGTCCCTACATGGCTTGAATGAGTATCAATTGTACCATAAGGTAAAATGAGAACTGCCATACTGTTTTCATTATCTAGATTTCTAAATACTATCTTTGAGAAGAGTATGAATATTTTATGGATTTTCTGGTTCTAATGCTGTACTTCTAGTTAAACTTTTATGTCCTAAGACAATTATTTCTCTCTTTGTTAATCCTTTCTTAATGAAACAACATGGACACTATCCAGTAAGTCACAAATTGTGGAGAGCAAGACACAACTATCTAGGTTTGTGGTGTATGTGTGGATAATAGCCTCACTTGTAAAACCTGAAACAATTTTTTTAAAAGCTCTAAGTAAAAGTAAAGAGAAATCAAGTCATTAGATTAAGGAAACATTTCTTAAGACACAAAATGCATGAAGTATTAAAAAAAGGATAAAGGATATTTCATTAAAGTTAATTTAAAATTTAACTTCTGCCTTTTGAAATATGCTCTTATAAAAGGAAAAGATAAACAATAGACCAGAAGATATAGATACATCTATACATGTATGTGTGTTAAAAATCATTGAGATACCTAAAAAGAGAAAATTTTACTGTATGTAAATTATATATTAATAAACCTGACTTAAAAGGCTAATGATTAGTTGTTATACATTTGGAGCATATATAGATAATGCTATCATAGCAACAAATCACTTCTACAGATTAAGTTCTATATGAACTAGAGCAGTTATTTCTGTATTTCCCTAACTGATTTGGTTATTTTAATAAAAAGAATCACAAAAACTTCTCTATGCACATTCCATAATCCCAGAAGGAACCCCAAATCTATCTTAACATGCTATTGGATGGAAATCTTTCCTGTTTCCATGGAATAGCCACTAAAATTCCCATGCTAAAAGAACAATGGAAGCTAAGTGGTCTCACAAACTAAAGCGTATCACCAAGTACATCCCCACAGAATTTACCAAAAGAAAGCAGAACTTCTTGGCTACTCCTACCATTACCACACCATAGCAAAAACTGAAATATAATGATAATAATAAAGTGAGAGGAATCAAGGAGGATTGTTACAGTGATGGCACCTTTTCTCCTTTCTCAGAGAGCCAGATGAGAAGAATTTTAAGAGGACATCTTAAAGACTCTCAGAGGAATCAGACACCTCATTTCCTACTTGAATTCTTCTTTATAAGGTAAACTAGTATGGCTGTCTTCAATATCTACTGAAGTAAAGAAAAAAGAGCATTGGAAAGACATGGCAGAATAGTTTGTACTCCCTCTGTCTGACCTGGCAAGGCTGTGTGAGTTTCCTGCAGGTTGAGTGGACTATAGGAGAGAGCTGGGTTTGAACCATTTTGCCATTCTTTCTGGAGATGGCTCCTTCTAGAAGATGAAAGCTCAAGAGCTAAAGACTATGAGTGCACTGCCTTGAGAAGAAGCTGAACAGGGCAGTGAAAGAAGTGGTCACATCAGAGGAATCATTCAAGTTTAGAAACTGTGTAGTAGGAGGACCTCCAGCATGGTACCCAAGTGAACTCATCCACAACCATCCAGAAGACACCAAAATCAAGAAAGGATCATTAAGTAAAGAGCTTTTTGCTTCTCTTTCTCTATCCCACCTTCCTATCACTGCACACAAGGTGGGGGGGGGGGGAAACAGGTGCTCAGAGAGGGAAGCAGTGTAGAAAAATGAGTTAAGTCTCCCTCAAGCCAAGAGCTATTCTGGTGGTAGGAGAGAGTAAAGCCTGATATAAATTTGAAATCTAAATTTTACTCTAGACTGGACTGGATCAAATTTCAAAAGTAACTGAAAAGCTGTAAGTTCGATCTGAGCTACTCTTAAAAACCAGACAGTTAAGCTCTTAAAAGCATATTCAAAGGCCTTGATAGAAAAAAGAAACATTCTATTCAATTGAAGCATTCTACTGAGGAAAAATTAATTTTTGAATTTCATCAAACAAGAATGTGTCCACATTGAAGAATGGATGTTAGTGGTTTGATGTATAATCCCAAAGACAATAGGGGAACACTCTTTAGAAATGTCCTATCACAAATGATGGTGGTGACGCAACACAAAGAGCAATATTGTGCAAATTAATGGAAACATCAAACAGTTCTGAACCAAAAATGATTCAGTAGTCTACACTCAAATGTAAAAAAGTTTCAAGAATATCTTAATCAATGTCTTGCACTTTTAGTTGTCTGTTTATGAGTGCACAAAAATGATACATGATATTTTTTAAACTATGAGTAAATAGATCTAGAAGAATTCTTTTTTTTTTTTTAAGATTTTATTTATTTGACAGAGAAAGACACAGCGAGAGAGGTCACACAAACGGGGAGTGGGAGAGGGAGAAGCAGACTCCCCGCCGAGCAGGGAGCCCGATGCGGGACTCGATCCCGGGACTCCAGGATCATGACCTGAGCCGAAGGCAGTCGCCCAACCAACTGAGCCACCCAGGCGCCCGATCTAGAAGAATTCTTTACATAGATCAAAAATTTAAATATAAGCAATTGTAAATCATTGAATCATCATTTAATTAACCTAAGCATATACAATGGGTTGACTTATAATTGATGGCATATTAGGGTCAATACAGTAAAGCAAGTTCTGGAATGTGAACATAAGTATTATGTCCAACTTCAGAGTCCCATTCTTAAAAAAGAAACTGATCATCTTTTACTCTTATTCCACTTTTCTATTCCCTTTCTACAGTACTGGTGTGTGGTGCTGGCCAGCTCTGACCATGCAGATGAGAATAACACCTCATGGGATAGCAGATTAATAATAGAGAAGAAATCTGAGTCCCCAGAAGATTCCATACAACAAAGCCACCAACCTGTTCTAGGCATTTTTCTATGTCTAGACTGTTATATAAAAAGGAAATAAATTTCTATCACATTAACTCAGGTATTTCCATCATATTAATACCATCTCTCTCTTATAGCAACTTAATCTCTCTTATAGCTATCGCAATAAGTAGCAATTAAAAGCTAACATTTATTATATTTATTATTTTTAGACATTGTATTAAATATGATTTATTTATCACAAAACCCCTAAAAGTAGGTATTATTATTATCCCCATTTTTAGAGTTAAGAAAATGGACACTTGCAGAGATTAAGTAATTGCCCAACTGTCATACATTAAATGGAGGAATTTTCAACCCACACAAACTGACTCCAGAACCCTTGCCCTTCTTCACTGTGATATTACTGTTCCCAATGAATGCACAGCTCCCTGAATCATGTTATACTAGTGCAAAGTTTTGATATGATACATTCATACATTTGTAACTCTATAGATCAATGCAAGATCAATACTTGCATCCAAATAATAAACAAATCATCATAACATAACCATAATATTGAATGTTTAATCCTAAGAAATAGCTCAAAATATATGAACTAATGTAATATTATCTAAAATTGACAAGAACAGAAAAACCAGTATCCAACATCAGGAAAGTGGCTAAAGAAAATTAAGCAACACAAACTCAATAACGTTTTTTTGAAACAAACTAAAGTATAAACATTATGCTGGTTTTTCAACATTTACAATAGAATGCTATGTGGAAAAGGCAGGTTACAAAGAAAAAGGAAAACTTAAGCACTTACTATGTGCCAGACACTATATATTTTATATAAAATACTACTTTATTGGGGTGCCTAGGTGGCTCAGTCGTTAAGCGTCTTCCTTTGGCTCAGGTCATGATCCCAGGGTCCTGGGATCGAGGCGCATCAGGCTCCTGCTCAGCGGGAAGCTTGCTTCTCCCTCCCCCACTCCCCCTACTTGTGTTCCCTCTCTCGCTGTCTCTCTCTCTCTCTCTGTCAATAAATAAAATCTTAAATAAAATAAAATAAAATATTACTTATTTAACCACTACCCCAACAATGAATAGGGAAGATGTTTACCCTTTCCCCCACCCCATTTTCCAAATGAAGGAGCTTAGGTTCAGAGAGTTTTTGCTAAAGATCATGCAACTTGAAAGGAATGGTGTAGGAACTTTCATCAGGGTCCATATCTTCCCAGTATATTCTTTTCTATTATTCCATACTGCTTCTCAAAATGGGTTGTACATATCAATTAAACTATAGGAAAATATGATCATTAATAAAGACATAAACTTTAAAAACATGAAAAAATGAAAACAATATGCTGAGATAATAAGCTTCTTTTCCTTTCCTTTTTTTTTTGGCATTTTTTTCTTAATGGTCAAGAATATACTTGGTGTTCATAATTGTATGCAGTGTATATTCATACTTGGGCTTCTTCACTTTTTAAGTATGTGTTACTCTTACTTGATGTGTAGAGATGTAATATTGCTTAAAGGTGGCACACCATAGACTGGGCATGGCCTTTTGAGGGCAGTGGAAAATTGGTTCTTAAGTCATCTCTAGAAAAAAAGATCCATGTGTGTTAAAAAATGAATTTTGGAAGCCAACACAGTATAGCTTTTCAGTAAAACCACCTGCATCCTAGATTTACTCATGATCTTTTCTATACCAGGTTCTTGCCCAGTGTTGCCTTTCCCAGTGTAGACCGTCACCAACTATTCAGCTGTACAAGTCATCTATGACACTTCTCTCTCTCCAACCCATATTCTATCCATCAATTCCTCTCAATTTTACATCCTGAGATCCCCTAAATTCATCCATTTGTTTCTCCACCAAGGTGTCTTCACTTCTCACCTGAACCATAACAAATAACCTAGCTGATCTTAGTCCATCCACTCTTGACCTCTTCTAGTCTGTCCTCCACTACAGCCAGAGTAATTATTTTAAAGATTTTATTTATTTATTTGAGAGAGAGAGAATGAGAGACAGAGAGCATGAGAGGGAGGAGGGTCAGAGAGAGAAGCAGACTCCCTGCCGAGCAGGGAGCCCGATGCGGGACTCGATCCCTGGACTCCAGGATCATGACCTGAGCTGAAGGCAGTTGCTTAACCAACTGAGCCACCCAGGCGCCCCAGCCAGAGTAATTTTTTAAGTGCTAATCTTATCATGTCAATGCATGCTTAAAATATCTTAATGGTTTCCCATTTATTTCAAAATAAAATCCAGGTCTACAAGGCCCTGAGGAATCCCTAATGCTTTCACCACATCTCACTTCCTGTTAGCAGTCCAGCTCACTTTCCATTTCTCAGTCATGGTGTACTCCCTCAGAAAGTCTTGGCAGGTGAGGTTTCCTTAACCAAATGTGTGCTTCTGTACAGTACTCCATCCTTTTCCAATGTTAACACCTAATCATTCTTTACATCTCATTCCAATTATCCTTCCTATAGGAAAGCCATTTCTGATCCTACATAACAGCAGGTCTTCTTATTTTCACTTGCATAGTGTAATATGCAATTCCTTCTAGCACTTAAAGGAATAAACTTTTATATTTATTCATGTAATTATTTAATTAGTATCTAACTCTCCTAGGAACTTATAGCCCCCAATAAAGTAAGTACCTATTTTTGCTCATGTTATACATCCAGAACCTAACACTGGGCCTGACAAATGGCAGACATTCAGTAAATACTTCTCATCAATGGTTTAATAAACTGAATAAGGGGGGCACTGATGGTGACCCTAACAACCATAGCAGAACATGAAGTACCTTTGGCCTCAACCTCTTTGGGTCCAGATGCACAAGATTAAGGTACTTTCTGCATCAAAACTGTAAGTCAGTGAAATTTGCCTTTCCATCCATTTGTTCCCCTTAATGGCCCTTTCTTCTCTCCAGTTGTATCCTCTGCCCTCCATATTCCCAGTGTCTTTTTTAATTTCCAACTCCTTACAAGATTTTCGCTTAATGGTGCCTGACTGGCTCAATCAGTAGAGCCTGCAACTCTTGATCTTGGGGTCATAAGCTTGAGCCCCACATTGGGGGCAGAGTTTAAAAAAAAAAAGATTTTCACTTAGTTAATTAACAAATATGGTAAAACCCTGCTACACTCAAAACACTGTGTTAGGTATAAGGAATAGAGAAATGTATAATGGTAACTTCTGTTAAGATATAAGAATGACATAATAATTGGTGATAATTATTGCATACATAACATGCTCCAATCATTATTACTTATGATGTATACATAAGGTGGAGACAAGATGTGAAGAACAGCACTTACCCATAAGTGAACAAGAAGTTAAAGGCCACACCTTCAGCAGCCAGCCCATCTTAACCTTCACATTTCCCCATTACCTACTAATAACTTCATCTTGGGGTTACCCAATACAGAAAAAGAGGGAATAGAACAGAAATTTGTTTAAAGGCCATTTGTAGTGCAGGCCAGACTTCCTGCCCTGCTTGGAGGGACATCACAAGAGAATCGATCAGAAAGTATCTTTAAGGCATGTGTTTAATGCAACTCTCTGAATTGTGCTTTTGAGGACTACAGATTGTCATGCAGTCTGTTAGTCTTCTACCTTGAGCTGGCACTGTGGTGTTAGAATAAAGCAAGCATTGGAATAACTCAGTGTTAAAGGGCCGCTGTGTCTCATTTCATGAACCCAATGGCTGAGCTTTGTTTGCCTTTTCAGTGCCTTGATCACAGCAAAGAAGCAGCAGCGAAACTAGGGTCACTGGGGAGAAGAGCCTCCTTCTAGTTCCACCGATTATCTCCAATGGATACTGTAACTCTGAAATGGGGGTGATATTATGTCCATTATAGATAAGGAAACTGCCTCACAGGTTATCCAACAAATATATGAGAGATAATTCTAACTTTGTTCTCTCAGTCTTGAAAGCCCATGTTCTTTCCACTGTACTGTGTGGTCTCATAGTGGGAAGCAGTAAGTAACATCTAAAATCTTCAGATCCAGGCTGTAGATTTTAGGGGACAAGGAAGTTTTCCTCTGCAGGGTCTTTGGAGAAGGCAGCATGGGGCTCTGTAGGAAGAATGTTCTTGAGCAAAGATGCCAGTTGCAGAAACAGCAAATCGCACAGTTTAACTGAACTAAGAACTGCGTGCAGGGAAGATGTGCTGAAAATTTATACCGGAGCTGAAATATAATAGACTCCAGAAGATAGAACCAGAGTTATCATTGGGGCCCTATGCTTTCTCTCCTTCAATTCAGATGGGACTTAGCTAATTAATCTATGTAGGAACACTCTACTAAAGACTTGTCACTAAAATTTGCCATTACAATGCCCCATTTTCCTGGGCTACTTGTACTTTGAATCTTGGATATTTTAACTTATTCCTGGCTCTCATTAACTCCCTTTCTGCATGAAGGTCAATCAACTTTCCCATTATATTTTGAAAACTAATTACATTATAACAGTAAGTTGTGAGCGAAGGTCACAATCTTCAGTCTTCAGTGGTCAGACCATTAATATATATGTGTGAAAGATACAGAGACAACTAAAGGAGAGTGGTAAGGACTTTGGCAAACTAGATAATATGTTTCCCATATAAAGCATTCAAACTCAAACTTTTGATAAACATGGCATTTACCTGTTTGGCCTACAAACTACCTGGATGCAACGTCTGTGTTTATATAAATGTAATATTTTCTAACATTACTAAGGGTATATTATGCATTATTCTAACTGCTTTACCTCTGTTAATTCATTTGAACCTCACAACAACCCTATGAATTGGGGAAGATGAAAAAAACTGAGGTGCAGAGATGTTAAGTTACTCAAGGTCACTCAGATTAGAGCCAACATCTGAACCTACACCCTCTGCCATCAGCAGGTGTGGTCTTAAGCACCACATTATATCCCTGGACCTTGTAGGATGCATTCTGATGAATGATTTACTGCTCATGACCTTAAAAATTTAGGATCAAATGTTGGTGAATGTTTTTGCAAATAAAGTTTTATTGGAATGCAGCAACACACATCCTTTTTTAGCTATGGTACAATATTGCAAAACAAATCTCCTGGCCCACAAAGTCTAAAATATTTACTGTCTGGTCCTTTATAGAAAGTTTCCTGTCCCTGGGTTTAGACCAATAATGAGCCATTATATGCACTGGGAACATCACTGCACTAGTGATCCTGGTGGCAGAAATCTATTTTGGGCAGGCAATACCAGTGTTCGCCATGCTGTGTGTTCTCAGGTGACAATCTTGCTTAACCACCCCATATGTAAAAAAAAAAAAAAAAAAAAAAAGAGGTACCCTCATAAAGTTGTATCTATCTCAAAGTCCTTGTTAGTAGTAACTCTGAAAAAATATGTGAAATATTTAGCACAGTCCTACCACACAGCAAATGCTCAATCGTGTTAGCTATCAGTGTTACTATTCATATAAAACCTACTGCAGTATCCTTTCACCTTCTTGAACAGCCCCCTGAACTGCCTTTGCCTTTAGCAACTATTGAAAGGCACTTTCACTTAAAAAGTTATAATTATAGGAACTGTATTTTTTGTAACAGCCTATTAGTAGATTATGGTAAGGTAGACATGAATGCACATTCTGGATATGTATAGACACAGCAACTGATTAAGTGTTCTAGACCCCACAAATTGACTTAGACATATTTATCAGATATTTTCTATCATCAAATGCAAAAAAAAAAACCCTCTTCACTTATTTCATACATACAACACAGTAATCAATGCATTACTAGAAATCTTCCATAAAGAAAATGTTTGGGGGGGGCTTCTTCCTGACATGCTGCTATTTTCCAATAGGATTTTTGTCAGGCCTTGGATAAATATTTCAGCAGTCACATGCCTTTAGAATTGTCTTGAAAGCATTCCTTGCAAAAAGGTAGGTACATGAGGCCAAAAGGCTACAGTATGATTTCTCTGTATTTGCATGTATTCTTTATTCTTTGTAGTCACGGATAAATATTATCTTAAATGTTGCCTTCCTTATAAAATAAATTAAAAGTGTGTTACAAATCAAACATAAGGAAAATTTACATTTTAAATATGAAAGCATAATCACATAAGGCTGATCTCTTCTATTGTATGATTTTTTTCAATGTACAGTACTAAGTTTTGTATTAAAAAGATATGGAGATCTACTTTCACAACATAATTTGAAACACAGAGAAAAAAAATGTTACATGCTGAGCAATGAAATTGAATTTTTTTTGACTCTTGAAGGAGACCTATCCATTTCATTCGGGTCTTCCATATTTTTAAGTTAAAAAAATAGAAATCTATAAAATATTTTGGTGAAATCTGTGGAACTCTGCAGGGGTCCAGGGAGTAAAGTGACATTTCTTCCCTGCACTGCATGAATAACGCATCTACTGGCCCCATCCTCATTTAGTTCCAATGAAATAATAACAGAGAGACTTGTATAAAAGTTATTCTTTGTCTGCTATAATCTCTCATGCTTGTCTTAGAATTATTAATCAAAACCCAGATATGTTAAATATAGAAGACTAAAAAGAGTTATCCAGTGGTTTGGCTTGCAGCTAAACATTTAGAGAAGACTTTCTTTGCTGGGGGAAAATACTCTATTACAGAATAGGTGGCAACTCCATCAGTGAAAAATTGGCCTGAGCAGAAATTTTGGCCTTAAAAAAAGCCCACAATCAGTGTCATTGACAGATGTCCTCAGAAACACTGTTGTTTGGGATATAATTCAAAAAATAGTCAATAGAATTATACTACTAGAATATTTGTCCTATGTCCAATCAAGAGAAACCCTTAGGAATTCAAACATGCAGCATAAAACTTAAAAATATACCAAGATATTCTTTTCCATTGAGACTTTCTGTACCCTTTTGTCTGAGATTATCCAAGGACTAGCTTTTTCCACAATGTTCTCTGATCATTTTGCATCTTTTTGACTCTGTGAATCTGACCATCACCAGCAGAGTGGCAGAGCCCACTGTTTCACTGTGATATTCCATTATTCTTTTGTAAATATTTATATATGTAAACACCATGATTTTAATACCAAGGAAAAAGTTTAAGTTAAATTATATAACAGGGCAAAGTTCTGGAAGAAGAGCAACCTCTCACCACCGTTTTTTAATGTTTTCTCCACCAGCTTAATGCATCCTCCTCAGGACTTCAATGATCTTTCTGCTTCCCCTGGACCTCCTCTGTAGTACCCAATCTACATCTTTTCTTCCAGAGATGTTCCCCTGCTCTGGATCTTTATTATAGCCCCTTTCATGCTCTGTTCTGATCCTCCAAAGTTATCCCTAGAACTATAACCATTTGGATATTTTTAATTCACTCACAAATCGTTGGTTTCATATCTCCCACAACAAAGTGATTAGCCTTCATATGTTATCCCCACCAATAGCATTTTAGGATAGTCAAGTTCATAACCCAAAAAACAAGTTTCTAATGGTGAAATGTTAGATACTGATAAGGGTAAGAGAGCAAGATATATTGGGGCAAGAAAGCCTTCTTTACATCTTGCAAATAATCAACTAGAGCTGTAGAATCTAGCTATATTTACATCTAGCCTTGAAGAAACTCAGCTTTATTGAGGTATTACATACTTTTAAATTTACCCATCTTAAGTGTAAAATCCAATGACTTTTAGTCAATTTACAGAGCTATATAACCATTACCCACAATCCAATATTCATAGTAAGATTATTCATAATAACCAAAAGGGTGAGAACAAGTCAAATGCCCATAAACAAGCAAATGAACAAACAAGGAAACAAATAGAACCTGGCCTTTTTAATGAGATCACTGCAAGTTTCATGAAATCTTAAATCTGATATATATTATTTATTTATTTATCCTTGGAAAAATATAAACAGCTTGCAATTCTCCTAATTCCAAGTGAAAAGTTTGTATTTTAAGAAAAAGAAAGTTGCAATGTTGAATGTCACTGAAAAGTAGAAGATAATTCTACCATTTACATTTCTACTAGTTCCATTTACAGAATGAATGTATTTCTATATTATGTAAATAAGATGCTTTGTTCTTTCAGTAAGCAACAGTCTGGTTACCCAGAATAAGGCTCCAGAAAATTGATTTCTTCCAGAGCCATGTCACAATGGTTCCAAAAATACAGGACCCATCTATGTGGTCATCCAATTATTTCTAGGGAGAATACTATTTATGCTTTGAAAACTTAACTGATTCATAGTTGGCAAAGAAAGAGATGATGGAAATAAATGTAGCTCTGGAAAATCATTCTGTGTGTCTTATAGGATCAAATTCTAATAAATTACTGTAATTTGAGTGCTACTAGTCCCACTTTGGGAAAATCCTGTTCACCAAAAATCTGACCAAATCCTGGCTAGAAAGAAAGCTTTTATTGGATGCAATCTGGCCTTTCCATTAGAAAAAAATGAAGATTACAAAGACTGCAGTTGTTATATACTCCACTTCTCCCACATCCAAAAATGTAGGTCAGAGAGCTTATATTAAGAAGGAAAACCCCCCGGAAAACACTTCTACCTCAACATAGAATGCCTTATGTATCCCTTCTCCTCACTGAAAACCAGATGAATCAAAAACTGAGTTTAATGTTTTATTCTTCATTATTAATTTTTAAATCTCAAAATCCTCCTGTTCGAATATAAGATGGTGTTTGTTGTTTATCAAGACTAAGCAAAAGAAAGACTACACTAGTCAGGGAATTACTTTACCCTTACCTAGATTAAAGCATGGTATCTGGTTTACCTCTCTAAGAAATTTATTTAAGTCAAAATCTATTTGATTTTGTAGGGGAGACTCTTTCACTATTTGCAAAAATGGTTCTGTCCTTACCTAATGTCAATTGGTGTTTCTTTAGAAATTATGTTACTAAAACTGTGGTTTAAAGAGAATGTCATCTCTATTTTGCTAATATATCCTGTCTCCATATGAGTATAACAAAAGAAAAATATCAACATTATGGATATAAGGAGAAACAAAAAATATATGGTTTCTCTCAAAATTTAATGCCTGATAGGCTAATCCATCCCCTTTGTCATTTATATCAAGAATTTCCATCAAATTTGTAACAATTCATCAATCAATTTTGAAGACTAATCTGGTCAAGTGCAGGTCCCAGTGTCTCCCAGGTTCATAATTTTATAAAAGT
Source organism: Neomonachus schauinslandi (assembly GCF_002201575.2). Classification (NCBI taxonomy): domain Eukaryota; kingdom Metazoa; phylum Chordata; class Mammalia; order Carnivora; family Phocidae; genus Neomonachus; species Neomonachus schauinslandi. The sequence goes on from NC_058403.1 coordinate 112,891,938, forward strand.
CATAGAATAAAGAAACCAGTAAGACTCCTGGAAGTCCCACCATCCTGAATCATCCATTTGTAGAGAAGGTTTACAGATGTGTCATGACTGGGGCTCAAGGCACAGTACCATTTAACCTTCTCCCAGCAGCATTACATAGATGTATGTGATCAGTACTCATGCCCTCTGCTCCTTCTTTAGGGAGAGACATGAATTTTCACTATTAAACAAAGAGCCATCACTGTCTAATTTACCAAACAAAGAGCATGAAGAATGAAATCAAAGATTGACCTAGACTATGACTAATTTATGTCAAACAAGCAAATTATAATAAAACTGTGCCTATTGTTGAAAGAATAGAAGTCTTTATTATTTAGAATGTTTTTAAATTGCATTACTATATTTTTCAACATCACAGGATGATTTCTCTTAATAAGTCTTTTCCTTGGTGTGAGCTAATAGAAAATATACATATTGGTCTCTGCCCTGGAGCTCGGAAGCCTTGTAATTTTCTAGATGATAGGAGTGTCTTTTGTTCTATTGTGGCAACTCTTGGTGAGCTCCTGAATGGTTCCTGGATAGGGGTTGGTCACCAGAAAAACCAAGCCATGATTAGGAGCTTGGTATTTTCAGCCCTAATTCCCATTCTCTTGAGAAGGGGGAGGGCTGAAAATGGAGTTAATGATCAATCATGACTACGTGACGAAGCCTCCATAAAATCCCAAAAGTAGAGTGTTTGGAGAGCTTCCAGATTGGTGAACACATCCACACAGGAAGGTGATGCACCCCAACTCCATGGAACAGAAGCTTTTGTGTTCGGGAACCTCCCCAAACTCCCCCTATGTACCTTTTATCTGGCTGTTCATATGTATCCTCTATTGTATCCTTTAATAAACTGGTAAACATGTAAGTATTTTCCTGAGTTCTGTGAGCCACTCTAGCAAATAAATTGAACCTGAGAAGGTCATTGGAACCTCTTATCTATAGCTGGTTGGTCAGAAGCACGGGGGACAACCTGGACTTGAGACTGGCATCTGAAGCTGAGGGGGCAGTCTTGTGGGACTGAGCCCATCCCTATGAGATCTGACGCTATCTCTGGGTACACAGTGTCAGAACTGAGTTTAATTGTCGGATATCCAGCTGGTGTCTGAGACTTGCTTGCTGTTGTGGGGAAAATCCACACTTCAGAAGTGAAGTGTGCTGTGTGAGTGTAGTAGTAGCATGAAAGTGAGGGAAACATACAGAAGAGAAAGATACAGAAGGTGGAAGACTGAGTTTTTCCTTTTTACTTGGTGTCTGTCAAAATAATATCCACCTGATTTTGGACAAAAGCAGTAGAAAACACTTCACTTTTAGACCTTTGAGTAATAGTGTTTAAAAAATACTGCAGTATCATCAAAACCCTTTCAAAATAAAGTACTCCTGAATTAGCCTTATAATAGGTAGGAAAAAAGATAACTATGATATGAAAAAAAGGTGTTACTGTAAATCTCTACTGCATGCTATTTTGGTCTCTGTGTTCCTAGTGTATTCTCCTAATACTAATGTACCCATTTTATTTTTGGTAGCATGTTAGGTGATGTAAGAGACAGACTCTATGTTATGTCATTCCCTGTGCTCATGGCCTTCACTTGGGCTCAAAGGACAACATGTTCTTCCTCTAGAGAATAATAACTCAAATTTTTTTCTAAATAATCACTTTTTAAAAATATTTTGGTAAACATCATAAATTTACATTAAAAAGTGAAGAAAAACAGAATTACAGAACTTTTATTGTAACATCCTATAACTTGCGTATATTGTGTATATAGAATCAATAGTATTTCTGAAGAAGCTTATTTTACCTTTTTTGTGATTTATTATACCACTTTCATTTTTCACACTAAAAATTATTTTCTTAAAGTGGGAAAGATGACTATGATTCCCTATCATTTGGATGGTTCCTTACATTGTATTTCTCATAACAGTGTTAGGTTTTTTGGGGCACCAGGGTGGCTAAGTCAGTTAAGCATCCAACTCTTGGTTTCAGCTCAGGTCATGATCTTGGGGTGATGAGATAGAGCCCCAAGTCAGTTTCCCTGCTCAGCAGGGAGGCTTCTTGTTCCTCTCCCTCTGCTCCTCCCCCACTCACACTTTTTCTCTCTCTCTGTCTCCTCTCTCTCTCTCTAAAATAAATAAATAAATAAAATCTATAACAATGTTAGGTTTTCTGAGTGACTTTGTGCCCAGTGACAAACATGACTTTTATCCACTCATTCACAGGAATATTTATTGATCATCATTCGTGTATAAGGAACTATGTTGGGCAGGACACAAAGATAAACAAAACATTCTCCCTGCCATCAGGAAGCCTAAAATCTCTTAAGGGAGATGAGACAGTGCCCAGATAAATTCCAAAACAAAGTGATTTGTGATAGATGTGCCATGAGTGGGATAAACCAGAGCCACAAGAGTTCAGAGGGGAACTATCATCGTTTCTGGAAGGGAATATTGAGTCTTACATTTGTCTCTGTAAGCTCTTATATGGATGGGATTTATGTTCAAAATTAGCACTATCACCTAACCAATTAAGTGATGGGAACATAAATGGAAAAAGAACTCAAGGATCCCTCAAAAAATACAGATGAATATTCAATTTTCAGACTTCAAAGATCAGAGGTTTTGTAATTTTCATTTATACTCAGTCCTACCATAGGCAAATGTATGCCAACAAAGTCCTCACAATGTCTGGCTGATTTCAACTACTGGAATGTAAATCCACAAGAGGAATTTCTGCAGAAGTAGAAAACAACTGGGCAGTATCCTAAAAAGCCTCTCTTCTGTGTTAGATGGCCCTTATTCCCAACTTATCTCTAGAGAGCTCATTCTGTATTTATTTAATTACTGTTGTCATCTTCCCTAAACCACTTTCTTAAATCCCCTTATATCTCTCTTAAAATTCAGTGACTGAACAGAATATATTAAAATTCTACTAAGAGCTTCTATGCCCATTAGAAATATGAGAATCATTATAAAACTGTGTTACTTATCCTTTCTAAAACTGCGTTTGCATTTCAATCCTGGTAGTTTATCCTATAAAAATCCTCATATAAGGACAAAAATGTTTATTTATGGTATTTTTATGATATTAAAATTTTTTTCAATGAGTACATAATGATAAAGTAATTCAATTATTGTGCTGTATACATGTTAAAAAGAATGAGATAAATCTATATATGGTGACACGGAAAGATCTTCAAGACTAGAGAAATACGCATATTTTGCAGAGCTCTGTATTTGTGTACATATGAATGGAAAAGCTTGTGGGACACTTATCAGTCATTCAACATTGCTTTTCTGCAGTGAGCAGAGTGGGATTGAGAGAAAGGGTAAATAAAGAGTGCCTTATTTTTGCTTTAATATTTGCATATTGTTTGACCATTTTACATCAAGCATGAATTCATTGTGTCGTATTTCATTAACACATATAAAGGACTTCATTTGGAAGAAGTCTTTTAATTCACAAATATAAGTTGCAATTTACTGTTTGCAGACTAAGAGACCATGTATATCCTCAACAGCTTAAAACAGTTGGTAAGAAAATGTTTCAATAATTTACAAAAAGCTTGAAGGAATTTCAAAGCAAAATTGCCTTGTCATTCTAAAACTTTCTAATTCTGTTTCTAAAGAAAAATGTTCAATATGCATTGAGTTCATGAATGCAGAATAGTAATTAAAGTGGGGCCAGATAAATTGGAAAAATCTAGATTCATTTTTAAAAGGTAAGTACATATTAGACAGTTACTTCTTCAAACAGTTTACAAACTCTTCTGAATATACAAACTGTTCAAAAGCTGATCCCTTTGAGAAGAAGTCAGGTTGGGAGAAGGAGGTGTAGAGAGAGGAGAGTGAGAAATAGTACTAAAGAAAATATGACTGATATCTGGGGGTCTTAACACTTCTGGGCAGTCCACTTTAGGTCCAATCCATAGTGGTTATTAACTGACTTGAGCTGTTGATCAGAAGGGATAAAGAGGAGCAGGTATCTATTCTAATTAAGGAAGAAGTCTTGACTGTACAGATGCTAGTGGCACTTGGCAATTATAGTTTAGTAGTAACATTCTCAGCCCCAACCCAAGAAAGGTAAGCACTGACTCCCACACGACAGCAAGCACCAGGCAAAATAGAAGATGGGGCAGGTTTCTAAAGATATCATTGACAGTCAACAAGTCCTTTGGCTGGTCACAATAAAAATTCTGGAGAACCATGGAAAGGTTCTATGAGCTGGCACTAGCTTTGAGTAAGTTTGCTATCCCAGGTGGAGATCAAAAGAGAAAAATTAATGGCGTCTGGGTTTGTTATTTCTTCAGATTTTGTATTTTCTTATGATCAACTACTATCTATTGAGCTGTTCTATAATCAGTAATTTTTATTTTAATAAAAATATATTACTGAAAAGAGCATGCATGTCTTTTTTATCAACTGATTTCTGAATCTCATCCATCTGTTTGGAGAAGGACATAAATTATAAGGATATGGGACATAATATGGCACTACCATTACCTAGGGGAAATTGCCTTAACTTCTAGATAAGACATTTAGAGAAGCAAACCTATCTCCAAGGTCAGCCAATCTTGAAGATCTACGTGCTCAGTCATCCATGTGACAGTCATATGGCTGCTGTATAATCACCACCCATGCATGGTCTGAATGATTCCCAGCAGTAAAGTAGTAAGCCCAGTATCAGGGTCATTCCCATCTTTTGTTTGGTGCCTTTGCAACCAGCATATGCTTCACTTCATTCATTAGTGTTGCTGTTAACACACACACACACACACACACATGATGATCATAAGGCTTTGGGGAAGTTAAGATTAGCCTCTACAAGAATATGCAATGTGAAAGAAAGACAGTCTCTTCAACAAATGGTGTTGGGAAATCTGGACAGCTACATGCAAAAGAATGAAACTGGGCCACTTGCTTACATCATACACAAAAATAAACTCAAAATGGATTAAGGACCTAAATGTAAGACCTAAAATCATTAAAATATTAGAAGGGAGCACAGGCAGTAATTTCTCTGACATTAGCCTTAGCAACATTTTTCTAGATATGTCTCATGAGGCAAGGGAAACAAAAGCAAAAACAAACTACTGAGACAAGATCAAAATAAAAATCTTCTGTACACCAAAGGAAACGATCAAAAAAATAAAATAAAATAAAAAACAACCCACTGAATGGGAGAAGATATTTGCAATGATATATCCAATAAAGGGTTAGTATCCAAAATATATAAAGAACTTATACAACTCAACACCAAAAGAGCAAAGAATCCAATTTAAAAATGGACAGAATATGTAAACAGACATTTCTCCAAAGAAGACATCCAGTTGGCCAACAGACATATGAAAAGATGCTCATCATCGTTCATCATCAGGCAAATGTAAATCAAAACTACATTGAGATATCATCTCACACTTGTCAGAATGACTAAAATCAAAAACACAAGAAACACATAATTAGCGAGGATGTGAAGAAAAAGGAACTCTCTTGCACTGCTGGTGGGAATGCAAACTGGTGCAGCCAGTATGGAAAATAGTATGGACATTGCTCAAAAAATTAAAAAATAGATCTACCCTATGATCCATTAATTGCACTACTGGGTATTTACCCAAAGAATATGAAAACACTAATTTGAAAGGATATATGCACCTCCATATTTATTGCAGCATTATTTGCAATAGCAAATTATGGAATAAGCCTAAGTGTCCATCGATAGATGAATGGATAAAGAAGAGGTGGTGTATATACATTATCCAGCTGTAAAAAAGAATGAAATCTTGCTATTTGCAACATGAATAGAACTAGAGACTATAATGCTAAGCAAAATATCAGAGAAAAGCAAATACCATGTGATTTTACTCATATGTGGAATTTATGAAACAAAACAAATGAAAAAGGTAAAAAGAGAGAGAAACCAAGGAACAGGCTCTTAACTGGAGAGAACAAACTGATGGTTACCAGAGGGGAGATAGGTGGGGGAATGAGGGAAATAGGTGAGGGGGGTTAAGAGTGCATTTATCTTGATAAGCCCTGAGTAATGTAGAGAATTTTTGAATCACTATATTGTACACCTGAAACTAATATAACATTGTATGTGAACTATATTGGAATTAAAAATTTTAAAAACTAAATAAAAAAAAAAAAGATTAGCCTCTAAAAACCTGAGAATACCCACACCTGCTTGTCTGGCTAGTTCAATCAAATTTTTATCAACAGTATGGTACATGGTATGGGAGAAAGGGCTTGTAAAAAGTTTCTGCTATTTTATCACAATTTGGAATGGAAATAATACATAAGATCTTTCATAGACACCCAATTCAACCAGATTTTGATCAACTTCAGGGCATGGTATGGTGGGGAAAAGGGAGCTTATGCAAGGCAAGGCTCTTGCTATTTTATCACTATTTCAAATGTAAATTATACTTTAGATTCATTACAAATAACAAAAACTATTTCATAAAAATAAGGTGAGAGTATTTAAATGTACATTTCTAAAACTAACTTGGTTTTTCTTTAAGAAAGGTGGAAGAGAGTAGTTACCTGCAACAATCAAATGGCCCGTAAATGAAGAGATGATACCACCACTATGAAATGAAACAAATCCCTCTTCAGTACTAAGGGAGAAAAAAATCATGATAAGTTTGGATTTTCCTTTATGCAAACCTCTAGCATACAAGCAATTGACTGTGAACCATTACTGATGTGGAACCTGGAAGAAACAAAAGTATAAACGACTATGTAAAAGTGCAGTTTGGGACTATGAATCAATATATATCTGAAGTAATATGCATATAAATTCAGTTTAACAAATGTTATAATCATACAAGCTTTTTTTTTTTAGTTTTTTGAATATTTTTCTATACTTGTGAGGCACTTTTTATCAGAAATAATCCTCAGTTTATGTTATATGAATTGTCTCCACAAAAAAAGAAAAAAAAGAAAAGGCTTTTCTGGCTCCAACAATTCCAGTTTGAATCTTCATTGAATAAAATATTACAGGTTTTTTTTGTTTTGTTTTGTTTTTTATGGTTGGAAGAGAGAAGAGCCACTCCAAACACCTCTCTCAGTCTCTCTTCAGTGACCTTCAGGTTTTAAACCATGGCTGTACACCATGTGAATCTGGAATTCACAAAAGAAGCTTATGAGGGGAAAAAAATAATTTGAGGCTACTTCCATGCTTGTTCAGTGAGCCTGTTATCTAGCAAAACTTCCAGAGAACACAGCCTGTTTCACAAAAGTAACAGTTGTAAAGATGATTTGTGGAAAATACTCTTAACCTTTCCACTGTACAGACTCCAAAGTGCAGTAAGAATACCTCAAAACATAAGAATAAGATGTAGTTATACAGAAAAGCTCCATGACATGCTTCTATCTCATAGAACACTCCATCTAAACCTCAGAATGAGTAAATTGCCAGGTTCTTTGTGTTTGCTTAAAACAAAAACAATTTAGGAAAATCATAACTTTTAAACTTATCTGTATGAAAAATAAAATTTTACCATCTGTTTTTCACTCATTTACATTCAATCAAAAAAAAATTTAAGTTTCCCGTCAGCAAAGGAGATGAGAATCTTTTAAAATAAATATTTAAGACATTATATTTGCAACCCGGTGGAGGACGAAAAGTGTTTTAATCAGCAAGTATGACCTATCCTAATATAGTTTTCTTTTCTTACACTTCAAAACAATACAATGCATTATTTTTTCATACGAATTTAAAAAGAAAATCAACTCACTTTAAAAATAGGCATTTATCTTATTTTAACCTTTATTGTCTAAATTGGCAAGTGAAATTTTGCATACTCCAATTTGCTTGCACATATATTTAAAAAAGAGAAAAACTTCTGTAGGCAATCTGTAATGTTTAGTAAAACAAGAAAACAATAACAAAAAACCTTTAATGAATGATTAAGCACTGAATATCTACATAGCATCAGAGGAAATATTCTGACTTGTACATAGCATAAAGTAGAAAAATTAATATTACACATGGATAACACTTTTTATAAAACATTTTTTCTATTTCTTAAGATCCCATGTGATGTTGCAGTTGCTATAGTAACTGAATTTTTGTTCAGCAGGAAAATACTTATGTACAGAATACTACATTTACTCACCAAATTCTCAGTGAAAATTATACCAAATGGAAGTGATGTATTAAAATTCCCAGGGGGATAAGCAGTTCTTGCCCCTTAATTTTAAAATTACCATCAAATAATTCTATCAAGCATATTTTTTTCATATAAATACTATTGTTCTTCATAAACCTCATCATGTTAGAAACAAAAATGGCTGAGCTAGAAAGAATTTTTAACTTCTCATTTTAGTAGTTTGTGTGGAATACAATATGTTAAAAAGATTAATTAGTTTAATCAATTGTGAACCATTATATAAAAACTGTACAAACATTTTTCAGTTTTAATTTCAGTTTTAAACACCCCATGGGCTGGTTTCTACTCTCCCCTATAACAAGTCTTACAAACCTCCTCAATGGCACATACATTGAGTAAATACATCAACACACTACATTTGCCAACAAAGTTCTAAAATCAACTTTGTAAATGTCATGATCCTTAATGCTATTGTGGTATAAATGAAGAGCGCTCCTTGAGTCCATTTGGCCAGGCTCGTGAGCTTACTTTGTTTCCCCAAGAGAAGAAAGAAGAGTAGTAAACCATTTTTGCAGAATGTCATTCTCCCACAACAGTTTATGAAAGAAACATCTGTGACAAGAATCTCTAATGCTTTCCTCAAAGCCACAGCTGACAGTAAAAGAGCATTGCTAAAAGTGGCAAATCAATCCCATTCCACCCTTCCCAGAGCATGACACCTAATTTGCTATGTATCACATGTATTTTCCTCACATGTGCTGAGACTGTGACATTGATGTGGTGGCTTTTATCCAAGCCTCAGCTGAATAAACACTTGGGCCATACAGTGGGCAAACTGGCATCCTTAAAAAGTCTTCTGTCCCAGGCAAGTTAACTTCACCTCAGGGAAGCATTTTTCTAAGTTTTAGTTTGCAATTTGGGTACATAAATGGAATCTCTGAACACTGTTTGGAAAACCTTAAATCACCTGATACACATAGAGCACATTCTGTGTTTTTTGAACCAGTTTTCTGTAATGCAATTTTTATGTGACTACCTGAAAACATGCAAATCCAAGAGACACAAACAAGTAACAGCATAAAGATTTCTTATCAAATTATTCCATTGCAGAACATGTACTTTTTTAAAAAGTGTAAGAAATAACCGCATTATGCACATCTGAAACATGTACCGTTGCTTTTTTTTAGCTAACATCTTACTGATGTATAAAATATATCCTGAAACATTCATAGATCTTAATCGTACAGCTTCATGAATTTTGCAAAGTGAACACAATTGTGATCAAGTGCGGGACATTATCTGAGCCAAAGAAGCCCTCATTATACCTCCCTAAAACATATACAATTGCTCTTCAATTTGACACTAGAATCTTTAACCAATAGGAAAACTCCTTTTAAATGATATCAAGCAAAGTTCTGGTAAACAATACAGATAACATCAAGGCCCCTGTAGTTAATGAGGATATCTTTTTTTTGATGGGGCTACAGGCGATTCTTTTTTATCCTTCAACAATCAAGGAAATCACCAATTACCATTACCCCCAAATTACACCTATTCTTTTTTACTCCATTGAAGTTTTATAAAAATACAGGGGTGATAAAAGAATACAGGAGTGTATGCCATCTCTGCCTTGAATTATTTTCATTATTCTATTCCTCTTCCTTACAAAAAGTTCTAATGTAAGTTCCTTTTTTTCAATTTGAATTATACTTAACAAGGGAGAATACATATACTATAATTTTCTCTGTGTCTCGGATGTCTCTTTAATATGATAATTCTCAAAGAAAAAAAAAGTCTATTCTTAAAAACCTAAAATTAATGTAGAGCAAATGTGTTCTGTCATGCTCCTTATCAGACAGGGTCACTTAGGTGCTCTACAGCAGCAAGTACCTGGTTAGGGCTCATGACCATATGAAGCAGTACAAATCTCTGTTAGTAGCCCTACTCTGCATCTCCGACTAGAATTTTTGTGGCCCGCCGGGCGCGGTGGCGCGCGCCTGTAGTCCCAGCCACTCGGGAGGCTGAGGCAGGAGGATCGCTTGAGCCCAGGAGTTCTGGGCTGTAGTGCGCTATGCCGATCGGGTGTCCGCACTAAGTTCGGCATCAATATGGTGACCTCCCGGGAGCGGGGGACCACCAGGTTGCCTAAGGAGGGGTGAACCGGCCCAGGTCAGAAACGGAGCAGGTCAAAACTCCCGTGCTAATTAGAATTTTTGTGGCCCAGCCAATACCTTCAGGTAAATATTGCATGCTTACCTCAAGAGCTCAGTATGTTCCAAGCTAAACAGTCCCTACCTTGATTAACCCAGAAGTCCAAACCTCAGGGTCATCTTTAGCAATGCCTTTTTGTCAGTTCTTACATACAAATGAGCAGCAAGTGTTTTCAATTCGACCTCCAACATGTCTTTTAAATCTGTCCCTTCCTGCCGGTTCCCAAGCCAAGGAAGCTCTTACTCTTTCCTGTACATGCTATGGCACACGTCATCTCATTTCTGGAAGGACTGTTCCTTCTTTTGTCTTGTAAATGTGTCCTCAGACTTCAAAGCCCATCCTGCAGTGGTTCCTCCCCCATGTGCCAGCCTCCACCCAGCCCACGCCCAGGGCAGAACCAGTCCTTCCCTTGTTTCTTTCATAGCATGTGTCACCTTGTATAATTACACAGTTCTTTATGCCCTCAAGTGGAACAGGGCCACCTTGGGCTGAAACAAGTCTTCGTTATCTTTATATTTCTGATGCTGAGTATATCACCTGGTATATAATATACACTAAACAAGCAAGGAAAGAATGAAATAATAAAATAAAATATAAACCAATAAAATACCTAATTAAAATAAAATAAAATATTCTCCACCTAAAAACCATGGAACATTCAGTAGATTATTTTGGGCAAACCACAATCTGTCTGGGGTGACTTCCTTATTTCAAAACTGGATGGGATGTAACATTGATGTGAGAGAGGGCTCACTGCAAAAGGGAAGCCCAGTCTCGCCAGCAGCACCCAAGAAATACCACAAATGCAGAGTCATCGGGGCTGTGAGCAACATGGGGCAAGGAATGGAAGATGAGATAATTACTAAAGAACAGCCAAAGCTCTGGGGTCAGTGTCCCACTCAGAAGACGCAATGTAGTGTTTGCTCTCCCAAGAGATGAAGCATCTATTACACAGTAGGAAGGAACGACTCATAGCCATTTTAAAAATGAAATATTCCTTTGAAAAAAAAAGAAATGAATGACATGGATTAAATCATGTCTCATATTTGGTATATTGCTGTCATAAGAAAAAATGATCTTAGAAAACACTCATGCTTTACATATGCCACACTGTTTTATCGTTGACCCGAAGTGTTCACTTTGTATCATAAGTGGCCCTAGATAGCAATGTGATGATGCAGTGCTAGTGAAACTAACTTACTACAGTATACATGTGTCTTGGAATGCCCTGGGTCAAGGTAATGTGTCTAAAGATACATATTAAGCATGATGGTATAAATGTGTCTGAAAGATCTTGTACAAATATGTCTGAAAGAGATTTGTTATCCATACAACAAAACAAACAAAAAATGTAAGATAAAAGGTCAGAGAATTTTTGCAATTATGCTCTGGAGCTCTTCACCACCCCTGACATTTAAAGTTTGTAAGGATCATAAGGCTTCTTACCGATACCCACCTGCCCTGATCAATAATAAAAGGGCTCCAAAGCATTTGGCAGAGATCTTCCCACTCCAAGCAGTCTCTACATCAAGGGATCCCCCAAGTCTGCAATGACCAGTTAGAGAGTCCTTCTTCCCAAAAGAGAGGACTAAGCAAAAAAAAAAAGGTACAGAATATACAGAGAACTTCATCTGGACCAGCTTTTACCCATAAACAGACCTCTGTTTTCTGACCCCCAAGGTCAAGAGTCTTGACATGATATCAATTTTTTTAAAAAATACTCAAGGGACAGAAAGCCAGAAGCATTTATCAACAGCACAAACCCTTCTCAGACTCAGAATTGCTCTTGAGATGCAGATGAATCTCTAGACCTGCTTCACAGCAAAATGACTAGTTCACATTTGAACAATATATTTATATTAATTTTAGGAGATTCATGGTTTCTAAATTTCATGCATGCGCCCATGTTTAAAAACCCTAGTATAGGGGTGCCTGGATGGCTCAGTCAATTAACCCTCCAACTCTTGGTTTAGGTTTAGGTCATGATCTCAGGGTGGTGGAATCCAGCCCCAAATTAGGCTCAGCATCAGTGGCTTAGGATTCTTGCACATGCTCTCTCTCTGCCTCTCTGCCCTCACTCACGCTCGCACACATGCTCTCTCTCTCTTAAATAAATAAATAAATAAATAAGTAAATAAAATAAAACCCCCTAGTATAAATGACTTCAAAGTATCTTTCAGCAATTATTGCATGATTCTATACATGAAATGTCAATCTCTGTTCAATGAAGAAAATACTGCCTAGAAACCTTTTTCTTTTATTATTTTTTTATTTTTATTTTTATTTTTTTAAAGATTTTATTTCTTTATTTGACAGAAAGAGACACAGCGAGAGAGGGAACACAAGCAGGGGGAGTGGGAAAGGGAGAAGCAGGATTCCTGCGGAACAGGGAGCCCTATGCTGGGCTCAATCCCAGGACCCTGGGACCATGACCTAAACCGAAGGCAGACGCTTAATGACTGGGCCACCCAGGCGCCCCTAGAAACCTTTTTCTTAAAGTTAAAACAAATATGCTCTATCATCTCTGGACTGTTTCCTTGTATAAAAAATCTAGAAAGTGTTTGATCCTTGATGTTTTTCTAGCTCCAAGATTTAGTGAATTGTAAAGTATGACTCTAAGGATCTGTCACAGAATCAGCATGTATAAAGCATTAAGTTAAAAGTTTCTGAACAGCAAAGACCAGTTCTTCTTGTTCATTCAACAAAAATTTATTGGACATCTTATCTGGGCTAGTCACCGTTCTAGATACTGAGAGTACAGTAAGTAACAGTAGTAAACAGAAGAGCCAAAAATCCCTCACAATATGGAGGAAGGTAGAGAAGAGGGAAGATAAGCAATAGATAACATAATAAGGAAAACATATCATTTGTTAGATAATGATAGCAGCTAAGGAAAATAAAATAAAGCAGGGGAGGACAATATGAAATCATGAGCTGAAAACATAAACACCTGAAAGGACAGGAACATAAAATTTCTGTAAAGATAGATGAGATAATTCAGGTTAACTTTCTCACTGGTGACATCTAAAAGGGCAGAAATAGAATTTTAAAATGGGTTCTTAAAAACATCAGGTTAAAGAATGAAGAATTTTCAGGCCAAAATATAGAAGACCCTGAGACCCCAGAGATATAAGCCCAGAAAAGGAAATTCTTTTCTTGAATAAGATGAAACGATCTTGGGCCACAGATTATTTCCATAAGTGATTAAAGGTATTATGGGAAGATATGACAAGTAACTTACTGGCAATAAATTTGGAGATGCCAATGAAATGAGCTAAGTCCTAGAAAAGTTTGGGAAGAATCTGATTTGTTTAAGAAATCAAGTTTGTCCATAAAACAAACTGAGGGTTGATGGAGGGTGGTGGGTGGGGGATGGGCTAAATGGGGGATGGGTATTAAGGAGGGCACTTGTGATGAGCACTAGGTATTATATGCAACTGATGAATCACTGAATTTTACTCCTGAAACTAATATTATACTATATGTTAACTAAATGAAATTTAAATAAAACTTAAAAAAGAAAAAAAAATCAAGTTTGTGATGATCTATAATTTTCCCACAAAGAAAATTCAGACCTAGATGGCTTTACTGGTAAGTTCTATCATATATTCATGTCAGAAGTAATTCTCAACTTATAAAACTTTTCCAAGAGTAGACAAACACACTTATTAACTCATTTTATGAGCCTAGCAAATCCTGGACAAGGACAGCACAAGAAAGAAAAATTAAAGGCTAATTTCACTCATATACATAATTGGAAAAATCCTAAACAAAATATTAACAAACTCAAACCAAAATTACAAACAAAAGTGATAATGTATCAGGAATGCACATTTGACTTAACAATAGATATTCAATGTAATTTGCCACTTAAAAAGATTACAGAATAACAATTTTGTAATCATCTAAATAGATGTAGAAAGTACACTTGGTAAAATTCACATCATAAAGAAAAAAAAACAACTTTTAGGCATCCAAAATAGAAGAAACTTTGAAATACTGTAAAAGAATCTATAAAAGCCTACAGCAAACATTAAGTGGTGAAACATTGCAAATTTTCACTTTCAATTGGGGAACAAGACAAAGATGTCTACTCACTTCTATTCAACATTTTATTTTAATTATGTCATAACCAGTGCAGTAATGCAAAAAAAAAAAAAAGTTCTGGTGTAAAAATTGAAAAGGAACAAATAAGATTATCATTGTTCTAAGATATCATGATTATTTACATGGAAATCCAACAGAATTGACACAAAAATTATTGTAACTTCTAAGAGATTTAGTAAATTTGCTGAATAAAAAATTAATACCTAAAATCAACACATTTTTATATTTCAGTCACAAGTAGTGTTTTTATAGAATAAATAATGTCCTACTTAGAGGATCTAGGTAATTGCTCCTACTCTATTCCTTTCTCAACAATGACAATACCAGGAGATTTCTGAACTAATGATAAATTAATAAAACTAGAAAACAATGATTTTTTGAACAATGTATGCATGGTTTACACTTGATATGTGCAGCAAATTAATATCACAGTTTTTAAATTGACAACCTATATACAATGCTTAGATCTATTAAATTAAATATGTTATATTTAAAATACATTTTAAAAAATGGAAATCCTTCTATTTGCAACAACATGCATGAAACTGGGGAGCATTGTGCTGAGAAATAAGCCAGACAGAGAAAGACAAACTGCATGGAATCGCTTACATGTAGAATTTTTTTTTTAAAGTCAAATTCATAGAAACAGAGTAGAATGATGGTTACCAGGGTTTGGAGGATAGAGGAAATGCGATGTTGGTCAAGGGTACGAACTTTAAGTTATAAGGTGAGTAAATTCTGAGGATCTAATGTACGGCTTGGTGACTGTAGTTAATACTGTACTGTATACTTGAAATTGCCTAAGAGAGTAAATCTCAAGCATGCTTGTTTAAAAAAAAAAAGTAACTGTGTGAGGTGATGTAAGTGTTCAGTAACTTGATTGAGGTAATAATTTCACGGTGTATATAAATCATCATTATGTTGAATATTTCAGATATATTATAAGTTATTTGTCAATTACACCTCAATGAGGCTGGAAAAATAAAATACATATTTTTTCAGATTGAATACAGTCTCTAAATAATGTGAATTCACTTGAGATAACTTACCTAAAATTTGTCTAAGAATGTCTGTCTTTATTGATTTCAACAATTAGAACAAATGCAAGAAATGGAGTTTCCTTTTCCTAGAGTCATTTTAACGTGTAAATAAAATGGCTACGTCAGCCTAAAATCTG
Organism: Neomonachus schauinslandi; assembly: GCF_002201575.2. Classification (NCBI taxonomy): domain Eukaryota; kingdom Metazoa; phylum Chordata; class Mammalia; order Carnivora; family Phocidae; genus Neomonachus; species Neomonachus schauinslandi. Next base: position 112,907,565 of record NC_058403.1, read on the forward strand.
AAAAGTTCTACAAAGCAAAAGAAGATGAGGTGAGAGTTCAGCTAAAAAAATAACTAAAGGAAAAGACACCATTTTAAGGAATAAAAAACAGACATCAGAACATATGCCCATTCACATCACATCGTCCATTGCTACCTAATTTACTTAAAATGGGTGATCTCCGTAGCAACCAGCGGATCAAATGATACATGAGATGGCTGTGAAGTGCGGATATTTTCTTTCTTACAGTAAAATTGATTATATAAAAACACAATAGATAATGAAATTCTATCATTTTAACCTAAATTTATGTGGGATAATAGATTTTTAAGTATGAATTTTCCAGACAGTAGTTGATGATGTCAGTATTGTTTTTCTGTATATTTCTTCCCTTTTTTTAGCCTCCCATTTTTGCTTTGATGATTTAAAAATGAAAGTTAGCAAAACTAATGTCAATGAGATTTAAGTTGAGTGTGTTAGGCAGAATAACGGTCCCCAAAGTTGTCCATGTCTAGTTCCTGGAGCTTGTGGAGGTGGTACCTGACACAGCTAAGAGGACTTTGCAGATGTGCTTAAGGATACAGACATTGAGATGGAGGGATGATTCCGGATTATTTGGGTGAACCCAATCTAATGACATGAATCTCTAAAAGCAGAAAACCTTTCCCAGGTAAGGTCAGAAAGAAATAAGATGACAGAAGAAGGCTCAGAGTGATGCTACATTGATGGATTTCATGATGAAGAAAGGGAACACAAGTCAAGGAATGCAGGTGGCCTCTAGACACTGGAAAAGCTAAGGAAGTTGGGTCTCCATAAAGGAAGGCAGCCACACTGATACCTTGATTGTAGCCCAGCAAGATCCTGTCAAACTTCTGATCTACAACACTATAAAATACTAAGTTTTGTGTATTGTTTCAGCACTAAATTATGGCTTTTTTTGTAGTTTGTTATATAGCAGCAGTGTGACTAATAAATTAGGTGTGACATTGATGTCTCTTTATGAAAGTTGGAAACCAGTTAGAAGAAGAGAAAGGAAGAGTCCCACACTCCCTCATCCTTACTGCATAGAATGTAATTTGACATATTGAAGCAAAGCACATGTCCCTTCAAAATAGTGGTGGGCCCAACCATAAATTTAATAGGCTACCATCAGCATCCAAGAGCCCTGGGAGTATTCCAAGGGATTCATGAAACTTTGTGTCCTCTGCCAGGCTCTATTTTATGCCACACTGAGCTGCTTTCAACTTAATATAACTACACCGAATCATAATTAAATATGAAAACAGGCCCAAGCCTGCATATCTTCCTTAAACGGACTACCAGGTCAGTTAAACAGAAAATTTATTTTTCCTAAGACATTTTTTGGTGTGGATGTGTGAGTATATATTTACACATATTTTTAATATTAGGAAAAACCTTTCCTCAAAAAATTGTTTTTCTTTCTGAAGGGCCTTACCCAGAATGGCTATGAGAAGGAGAAAGGCATGGAAGATAAGCACTTTCACATTCATTATCTCATTTTTGCATGAAGTGAGTTTTAGGTAAAGACATTTGCTTTTCTAAAGCAAAGCATGCAGTAGATGTTTAACAGATTTTGTGGATAATACTGGACAAAACTCTCTTCTTTCTTAGAATCATATAAGCATGACTTGCCTTCTGAATCCTCATTTTAAACAGAAGCATGCAGCTGCCAGTATTACAAAATATGTTTTCTAGGGCGCCTGGGTGGCTCAGTTGGTTGAGCAACTGCCTTCGGCTCAGGTCATGATCCTGGAGTCCCTGGATCGAGTCCCGCATTGGGCTCCCTGCTCGGCGGGAAGCCTGCTTCTCCCTCTGACCCTCCCCCCTCTCATGTACTCTCTCTCTCTCTCTCATTCTCGCTCTCTCAAATAAATAAATAAATCTTTAAAAACAAAAAACAAAATATGTTTTCTATAAACTGATGGAATTGAGGCTTCCAAACAAATAATAATGTGTTTATTTATATAAATTTTTATTTCCCCTTACAATAAAAGGAATCCTATTTGGTTTCCTCTGTTGGTTTTTAAGACTTTGTAGATACATACTATTCCAGCCCAACAGTTCTCAAAGTGTGGCCCAAGGACCCCTGGGAGTCCCTAAGATCCTTTTAGGGATCCAAGAGATCCTCCTTTTCCCAATGACATATCCACGCAAAGCCAGATTTTCTTCAAGTACTTCACCTAAACAAAACACCTCAACAGACTGAATGCAGAAGCAGACTTGTGAACCTATTTCTTCAGTTCTGACAGACATTAAAGAAATTACAAAAAGGTAAAAAAAAAAAATGACACTGTTCCCACTAGATTTTTTTAAATTTTGGATAATATAGTTACCTTCTAAGAATGTAACTTATTTCTATATGTAATAGTTTATTAACATTATTTTAAAATAAATTGAGACCATATGATTACACTCATATTTGGAATTTAAAAAACAAAACAAAAGAATAAACAAATGAAAAGTAGAATCAGAAAACAAATTGATGGTTGTTGCCAAAGGGAAGGGTGCTGGGGGAATGGGCAAAATGGGTGGAGGGGAGAGGGAAATACAGCTTTCCAGTTATGGAATGAATGTCATGGGAATAAAAGGGACAGGGCAGAGAATGTGGTCAATGATATTGTAATGGTGTATGCTGACAGAGGGTAATTACACTTGCAGTGAGTATACATAATGTACAGAGAAGTTAAATCACTGTGTTGTACACTTAATGAACATTGCATGTCAACTATACTCAAATAAATAAATAAATGAATAAATGAATGGATGAAATAAAATGAATCAAGACAAAAATATTTTTTAAACTTCTCAGTGTTAATTTCTAGTGTGATAAATATTGATATGTGGGATCTGCATAAACAAAAGCTTTTGGAGTCCTCAGTTATTTTTAAGAGTATAAAGGGGCCCTGAGTCCAAAAGCTTGAAAACCACTACTCCACTTGACTAGTCCTTACTCTTATAATCTTGCCCTCATTTCCATTGCCATTCTTATCTCCCAGTACCCCACCGCACACACTCTGTGATCCCACTCAGTTCTCCGTCTTTCCAGACCTAACTAATTCTCCTTAATCATTTATAAGCTATCAAAGAAGTAGAGTCTGGTGGGGGAAAATAAACATTGTTGCAAATAACTGGCATGAAAAGAAGACAATGATAACTGTCTCAAGAAACAGGCAAAGAATGTGTTTGTGGTAGAGATGGACAGCTACCCACACAATGTCCATGTTCCTCTTCCTCTTAAACCAGACCCTAGTTTTATACTGGCTCACTGTTCTCAGCTATCCTTGTAGTTAGGTATGGCTTTTTTACTAAATTCACTTGCAGCTGATGTGACCATTGGACATTCTGATGAACCAAAGCCAAAGTCATTGACTTAAAGGCCTTGGCAAGCTCTTGATAGGGATACATTCCTTCTGTCCTTTCCTTCCTGTTTTGTGCTGCCTGAAACTCGAGCAAAATGGTTAGAGCTCCAACAACTACTCTAGATGGTAAGAGAATCTAAGATGGAAGCTAGGAAGGTGCAGAAAAGTCAAAGGAGTTTGAGTTTTTGATGATTGCAGAATCATGAAAATAAATACCTATTTTGCTTGGGCTATTGCCCAAGGGAGGGAGATTTCTATCATATAAAGTTGAATCTGATCCTAAATGATATGATGCTTTTGGAATTTCAGGGGGGGAAAAAATAGAATGCTTCCGCTGGGTGTTTTTAGTAGCATTTGAACCAAATCTTGAAGAATGAACAGGATTTTATCATGTGGGCAATGCCAGAGAAATCCATGAGGAAGATTTCAAAGAAGTTGTGCTCACATTAGCTCACATTTAACAGAAAGGAGCAAGCAGCTCCTTCCTTTGACTTTGCATACCATCCCTTCTCAATTAAAAGGCTATGACTTCATATCTACATCAAAATCAGCTTCCTCATAATGGCCTTCCCTCTTGACACTCGTAACTCCTACAGCACCAAATGCCCACTCATCATAGGAAATCTTGCATCACTTGCTATTCAAAGATTTGTTTTTTTATGTCTTGTCTCATAATATAGATAATAGGCTTTCTGAGGTCAGAGAGTGATCTTTAAATCCCTAATTACTTTCATAGTCTTTGCACATCTTACAAGCTCAATCATAAAAATGCATAATTTTCAACCCTCCTCAAAATGTCTTAATAGAGTGGTCTGGCCTAGCTTGCATGCTGAGTATGGGTAGACGTGGGTAAATATATCAATAGCAATTCTATAGTGTCAAATAGCTTACAAAAGTTTTCATATCCATTGTTTTACAGTGTTTTATAATAACTTTGTGAATTAGGTATTATCCATGTGCTTTTTTATTCAACAAAATATATTTTGCTTTCACTGTTACTCTGGGCTTAAGGCCTACTGGGGAAGTAGTACTAAGCATGTATATAATTACAATACAATGGAGAGATACTAATATAGAAGCCAGGATAAGGTACCAGGAGGCTTAATGGACAGAAAATATAGCAGCTCTCTGTTGGATGGATGTGAGAGCTCCAAAGAGGGAGTGGTAGGTGAATCAAGCTCTGAAGAATGAAAAGTACCTGGAAAGTAACAAAGAAAGGGCACTACAGACACACTGAACACCATGCGTGAAGCACTTAGACCTGAGACAACATGGCTCATTTGAGGAATAGCAAATAATTTAGGGTAGCTGGAGGGCAGAGGAAGTTTGGAGGGAGTTTAAAGTGAGACTGGAGAGTTAGCTGGAGTCTGAAAGTGAAAGGCAAGGTATACCAGCTGGAGCATTTCTGTTGTATCTTGCAGGCAAAGAAAAGGTGCTAAAGGATTGTAGGCAAGGGAGCTCGGCCATAGGATTCACAATTTGGTAAGCTAGTTCTGAATGAGGTGTCACAAATTATCCAGGTAAGCAACAATAAAAAATTCATACAAAGTTATGACACATAACAGCGAAAAGTAGTATTGAGTTTCCAAGCACAGAAGCATGTGATTCTGCAGCTGATTTTGCACATTAAAAATTGTCCTGAGGTGTTAGCAATACCATTAAAAGCAGCAACATACATAAGAGTTTTCAAGATTTCAAAACACTGTATTCCTGCCTCTCAAAAAAGAGAGAGGGAGAGGCTCTCTGATTCACAAAATGCCAATATCTGTTAACAAATCATGTATGTTTCCTGGTTTCTCATATTTTTAGATTGACTTGTTTATTTGTCCTTGCATCCCTTCTTTAAAACTGAGAATCAACTATTTACAATCTTCACTTACAAGCTGACAAAACATGAATAATTATATTTTTCTTTCTCAATTGCTCTTTTCATATTTCTTCTTTCAAAATATAAAAATGACACTTGTATCAATTTCAAATGCCATCAATAGTACTTACTTTAGGCAGCAACAACATTAATCAAATAGAAAAGAATATCTTACTTTTTTTAATCTCTAAGTATTCAAAGGTATTTTACAACTTTTTACCCATAAATGTAGCTTAGTGCACCACGAGAATTTATTCAAGAGACTGGATAAAATGAATTAACTGTCTAAGTAAACCAGTGAGGCAAGGTAGAGGTTAGGTATTTTCTTTGCCAACAACTGTTTCTATACTAACACACTAATGTACTTTTTGGGGAAATGCCAAAGATGTTGCTATAGACCATTTTCTACCTCTGCCCATATGTTTCTCAAAAAAAGAAAAAAGGAAAAAGTTACACTATTAACATGTAGAAGAAGTCTCCTGGCCTCACAGAAATGAAGACAAGTCCACCATATAGCATGATACTATAGGTTTTTGAGAAACCCGAGGATGATTTTCAGCCAATTGTGACCTAGGGCAAGTTGCTTGACCTCATGGAGCCTGCTTTTCTAACAGCAAATTGAGGATAATATACATTAAAGATTAAATAATATATTCTATATTAAGTGTTTAGCAGTGCCTGCCATAGAGTAAGCGTTCAATATAAAGAGCTATTACTATTATTATTAATATTTCTATTATAGAAATGCCTTACTTGTTTTTCTTCTGCCTGCTGGGAAATGAGGCCTTCCCTGTTGGGAAGAAATTCCACTTACCACAAAACTCTGTCAATCCACCATTTCATTATCAAAATTGTTTTTTAAAGGTGTGCTATGTCATAGTAGTTAAGAAATCTACTACCTTAGGGGCACCTCGGTGGCTCAGTGGGTTGAGCATCTGCCTTTGACTGAGGTCAGGATCTGGGAGTCCTGGGATCGAGCCGGGGATCGAGCCCAGCATCAAGGCCCACATAGAGCCCCTCATGGAGCCCTGCATGAAGTCTTGCATCAGGCTCCCTGCTCAGCGGGCAGCCTGCTCCTCCCTCTCCTTCTGCTCCTCCTTCCACTTGTGCTCTCTATAAATAAATAAACAAAGTCTCAAAAAAAAAATCTCATCACTGGTTTTGTGCAAATTTGTGACTTTAAGGTCCAAAATCAGTTTAAGGTGAACTGTAAATACCCACTGGAGTATAAAGCAAATTATCTCACACACACAAAGAAAGGTCCTAGACCCTAAACTTTGAGGAATCTCAAAAATGATTTTTTTAAGGGCAACGATAGTCACAGATAACCAAACATACATGGAAAAAGAAAAAAAATTATGAATAAGAGCCAGAAGGAAAAAGAGGTTACATATCGACATTAGCACAGCTTACAACATGACCATCTTTACTGTGCAAAAAGATATCTACAACAAGCTCAAAAATATCTGCAGAGCATAGGAAGCTAGAGAAAGTGACAAAGCAGATTTTAAAAACAATCAAATATTGTTTGAAGGACTAAATAATACAATAAAGTACAGCACAGCAAAACATAAAACATAAAATAATTATAAAAATTCAATACAATGAAGTATAAAAAATAAAATTTAAAAATTTAAAAATATGCTCAGTGGACATGTTTGGGAGCAAACCAGGAATAGCAGTAAGGTAGTCAAAAGCTGAAAAAGAAGGTAAGTCAAGAGAAAATATCCAGACAGCTGCAAATACAGATTAAAAACATGAAAGAGCAGAAGAGAATATAAAAGACAAGAAAGATTTAGTGAAAAATTCGAGAAAGAAGTGATATTTCTAAATGTGTATGCACCTAATTATATAGCCTCAAAAAAAAAAAAGAGAGAACAAATATTGACATTACCAAAAGAAGGGACAAATCTGTATTTATGGTGGGAGATTGTGATACATCTCTCTCAGTTGTTGGTAGAATAAACAGAAAAAATAAGTAAGGCCATAGATTTTAAAATATAAAATATACTTAACAAAATGGACCTATGGACATTATACCCTACAATTGTAGGACACATATTTTTTTCAAGCACACATGAAACATTTAGAAAATTGACTATATATTGTGCCATAAAGTACATGTCAACAAATAAAGGATTGAAATCTCAGAGAAAATTGGAAAGGAACACAAAGTAACTTCTGGGATTTTAACATTGTTTTATAGCTTACCCTGGATGATAGTAACATGAACAGTTACTTTAAAATAATTTGTTAAGCTAAATAGCTATGTTTTATGCACTTTTTTGTATGTCATTAATATTGCACACTATTTTGAAGTAGATCTGAACCATACAAAATATACTGTCTGACCACAATGCATTTATGCCAAAAATCAATCAGAAACTGGTAACTAGAAAATTTCCCACATCTTCTGAAATTAAACAATATATTCTAAACAACACATGGACCAAAGAAATATCATAAAAGAAATTAGAAAATATGTTGAACTGTGTAATCACTAATGTTATATAGCAAAACTCACAAGATGAATCTAGAGCAACATGTAAAATGTTATTAGCAAGAAATGAATATAATAGAAAAGAGAAATGTTGAAAATTAATGAACTAAGAATTTTAAACACCTATGTAAAGTAGTTACAAAAACTATCAAAAGATAAAATCAAAGAAATATGAAAAAGGAAATGAAGATAAATGCAAAAATTAATAAAATGTTTTTAAAGCATAAAATGGAGGGGCACCTGGGTGGCTCAGTTGGTTAAGCGTTCCACTCTGGATTCCGGCTCAGGTCATGTCTCAGGGTCATGAGATTAAGCCCCACGTGGGCTCCACACTCAGTGGGGAGTCTGCTTGAGAGTCTTTCCCTCTGCCCCTCCCCCTTCTCTCAAATAAATAAATAAATCTTTAAAATAAAATGAAATGAAATAAAACATAAAATAGGGAAGATCAAGAAAACTAAAGTTATATGTTTGAAAAGACAAATCTTGTGGTAAGAGTGATCAAGAAGAGAGTGAGGGAGAGAGGCAGGGAGAAAATGAAGGAGGGTGGGAGGGAGGGGGAAATAATATTGGGAATGAATAGGACAAATCACTGCAGATGCTGCAGACACGAAACAGATAAAAAGGAGATATTGTGAACAAATTTATAAATTCCTAGAAAAGTGTATCTTTGAGGCGCCTGGGTGGCTCAGTCAGTTAAGCATCTGACTCTTGGTTTTGGCTCAGGTCATGATCTCAGGGTGGTGAGATCAAGCCCTTCATCAGGCTTCATGCTCAGCACGGAGTCTGCTTAGGATTCTTTCCCCCTCCCTCTCTCTCACCTTCTGCTCCTCTCCTGTTCACTCATGTGTGCTCTCTCTCTCTCTAATAAATAGATAAAATCTTAAAAAAAAAAGTGTATCTTTTAACAAAATGTGACTCGAGAAGAAATTGAAAACCTAAATAATCTTCTAAAATTGAATCAAATGTAAAACTCTTCCCACAAGGAAAACTATAGACCCAGATGGCTTTATGAATGAGTTAACCAAGCAGTCATTGAACAAACAATTCCAGATTGTTATAGACTGAGCTGCACACCTCCCCCCAAATTTCATATGTTGAAGCCCTACCCCCCCCATGTGATGAGGGAGACTTTGAGAGGTAATTAGGTTTAGATGAGGTTATGAGAGTGGGACCCTAAGGATGAGATTATATGCTCTGAATTATGATGAGTTTGTTCACTAAAGAAGAAACTCTCTCTCCCTTTCACCACCCTCTCTCTCTCTCTTTCTATCCCTCTCTCTCTTTCTCTCCCTCCCTCTCTTTCTTGAGGACAGAGTGAGAAGACAGCCATCTACAAGCCGGGAAGAGAATCCTCACTGTAATTCAAACATACTGCACCTTGATCTCAGATGCCCAACCTTTGGAATTGTGAGACAATCCATCTGTTGCTTAAGCCAACAGTCTGTGGTGTTTTTTTTTTTTTAATGGCAGCTTGAGCAGACTAAGACAAAGACTTGCACAAATGTTTTGAGAGAATAGAGAAAAATGTTATACTCCACAACTCATTTTATGATCCATTAAAACCAAATTTGAAGGATGGCATGAGAAAGGAAAATTAAAAGTCAGTTTCAAGTCTTACTTTAAATACAAAATTTCCTTTTATAAAAGGTATCAAACCTGGCTAAAATGCATGCCCCTTAATGGCCAAAAATTTGACCTGCTATTTGCTTGAATGAAGCTATTTATTAAATGAGTATCGACAACTCCAAAATGATTTTTAAAAAAAAGTTATCAAGTCAAATCCTTTACTATACAAAGAGGATAATATATTATGGTCAACTTTATTTTATCCCGTAAAGAAATGTTGGCTTAACATTTCAAAAAATCAGTAAATACAATACACCACTATATCAAGTTTAAAAATAGGGTAAATGTATTATTAGCTCAATAAATGCACAAAAAGCACTGATAAAATTTAAAATCCATTGATGATAAGAATTTGTACACACTAGGAACAGAAGTGAGCTTTCTTAACCTGATAAGGGGTACTTACAAAAAACCCACAGCAAACATTATATTAAATGATAAAGCTTTGAAAACTTTCTCTTCAGTTGAAGAAAAAGGTAAAAATGTCTGCTGTCAGAATATCTATTCATTATTTTTTTTAATTTTACAGTAACCAAATCTCAATCTGCAATAGTATACAATGTTTTTTTTGTTATTATTATGTTATGTTAATCACCATACATTACATCATTAGTTTTTGATGTAGTGTTCCATGATTCATTGTTTGCGTATAATCTATTCATTATTTTAAAGGAGATCCTAGCCCGGAGTACAACAAGGAAAGGAAATGGTGAGTTTCAGTCCTGAAAGGAAAAAAAATCAGATTTCCATTGTTAACAGCTGACAAAATTAAATGTATAGAAAATCCAAAATATTCTATAGGTTAATTATTTGAGTTAAAGAGTTTAGAAAGGTTGTTAGATTTAAATCAATATACAGAAATCAATTTAATTTTTATATACCAGCAACAAATAGATATAACATAAAATGTTAAACATTCCGTTTGAAACAGAATAAAAGGAACGTCTGGGTGGCTCAGTTGTTTAAGCGTCTGCCTTCGGCTCAGGTCATGCATGATCCCAGGGTCCTGGGATCGAGTCTCTCATAGGTCTCCTTGCTCAGCAGGGAGCCGCTTCTCCCTCTGCCTGCCGCTCCCCCTGCTTGTGCTCGCTCACGCTCTCTCTCTGACAAATAAATAAACACAATCTTTTAAAAAATAAAACAGAATAAAAATATCAAGTATCTAGAATTAAATCAAATCAAAGTTGTACAAAACCTCTAGAGGGAAAATTAAGCCCCCCCAAATTATTAAACTTTTTAAGATACACTAAAGATATCTTAAATAGAGTGATATACCATAAAATGTCCCTTTTAATAATGATGATAGTCTAATATATATATATGAAACACTTCATTAAGAGTTGCTCAAAATAGGATATCCGTATTGGAAAAATAATAAAATTGAACCCAGGAGTCACACTATATACGAAAATAAATTCCAAGTGGTTTAAAAATCTAAAGTTGAACAAAATTAAAAGATATTTAAAGGATAGTATAAGAGAATACCTTTATGACCTCAGGGTAGGAAATACTTTCTTAACACACAAAGCCTTAGCTATAAAGAGCAAGATTAATAAATTTGACTTCATTAAAATGAATTTCTTTTGCTTATCCAAAGACATCAAGACAAATCCAGTTAAGAAATGGGCAGAAGACATGAATAGACACTTTTCCAACGAAGACATCCAGATGGCTTGCAGACACATGAAAAGATGCTCAACACCACTCATCATCAGGGAAATACAAATCAAAACCATGATGAAATACACCTCACACTTGTCAGAATGGCTAAAATTAACAACACAAGAAACGACAGGTGTTGGCGGGGATGCAGAGAAAGGAGAACGCTCCTACACTGTTGGTGGGAATGCTGCTGGTGCAGCCACTCTGGGGAATGCTTTGGAGGTTCCTCAAAAAGTTAAAAATAGAACTGCCCTACAATTGCACTACTAGGTATTTACCCAAAGGATACAAAAATACAGATTTGAAGGGGTATATGCACCCTGATGTTTATAGCACCATTATCAACAATAGCCAAACTATAGAGACAGCCCAAATGTCCATCGACTGATAAATGAATAAAGAAGATGTGGTATGTATACAGAGTGGAATATTACTCAGCCATAAAAAAGAATAAAAACTTGCCATTTGCAATGATGTGGATGGAGCTAGAGTGTATTGTGCTGAGTGAAATAATCCAGCCAGAGAAAGACAAATACCATATGATCTCACTCATATGTGGAGTTTAAAAAAGAAAACAGATGAACATATGGTAAGAGGGAAAAGAAAAAAAAAAAGGAGGGAGGGAAAGAAGCCATAAGAGACTCTTAACAATAGAGAACAAACTGAGGGTTAATAGAGGGAGGTGGATTGGGGGTGGGCTAGATGGGTGATGGGTATTAAAGAGGGCACTTGTTGTGATGAGCACTGGGTGTTGTATGTCAGTGATGAATCACTGAATTCTACTCCAGAAGCCAATATTGCACTGCACATTAACTAAAATTTAAATAAATTAAAAAAAAACCCCACAAAAACAAAAAATCAAGACTGAAAAAAAATTCAGAGTGGGAGAGGATATTTGCAACACAAAGAGACAAATGTCTGGAATTCTACATATCAATAAGAAGGAGACAAATAACACAATTTTTAGAAATGAGTAAGAGACAACAGGCACTCCTAATATACAATAAAAATATGCAAATTTGTTCAAGCAAATTAGAATTTTTGGAAATGCCAATTAAAACTTAAATGAGATATAACTACCTGCTCTCTCTTAAATAAATAAATAGATAGATAGATAGATAGATAGATAGATAGATAGATAGATAAATAAAAATCTTTTTAAAAATCTTTAACACTAAAAGAATTTGCAGTATCTGGGAACACTCATACACTCTGATGGGAGTGTAAAATAGTATATCATGTCGAAAAGCAGTTTACTGAATCTACTCAAGTTAAAGATACTATATCATATGATCTAGAAATTTTTACTCCTACTCTCTACTCATTAGAGAAACTAAAGTAATCATGTATCAGAGGCATATACAAGAATGTTCACATTAGCAATATTCTTAATAGCTAAATACTAGAAATAAAGATCCCTCAACAGTATAATGGATAAGAAAGATGTATTATGAAATACCATATGGCAATAAAAATAAATGAACTAGAGCTATTCACCATACCATGAATGAATTCATAAACATAATATTGAGCAAAAGAAGCAAAATACAAGGGTTCTATTTATTTTGACAGAGGTTGTAGTTACATGTTTGCTTAATAATTATTCATCAAATATATGTAACTATTGAATACACTTTTCTGAAAGTGTGTTACATTTTGCAATAAAAATAGTAAAAGAAAGGAAGAGAGGGAGAAGGGAAAGAAGAAAAGGGACAGAAAAAAAGGAAAAGTGAAGAAATCAGATTCAACAATTCTTACATGCAAAATAGTATGAAGTTTATAAGGTACGTAGAAAAATATTCCAGTACCCTCATAAAGGTAATATACAGTTCATAATGCAATTTTAGGAGCTAGACACACTTACAAATATTTAGTTTTCAATATTTATTACAGACAAATATTTAGTTTCCTTTTGCCATTCAAGTTGATGCAAAATCTAAAGGGTATTTGATGAATCCCTGAAACAACCAAATACAAATATTTATGGATTCAAATAAATGTTGAGTACTTAATATTGTGTGAGGAACTATACTAGATTCTGGGGATTCAGAGAGGCAAAGCATAAGCCCTGTCCTTAAGAACTTTACAGTCTACTAAGGGAAATGGGCAAGAAAAATAATAACAATAATAATGTATTTTAAAAGGTAGATGTTTTGAGATAATGACACAAAAGATTGCTAGAGGGATAAAGATGCCTGGTAAATGCTTATTTCTCAAAGACTTAACTCTTCAATATTCCAAAATAAATGTGAGGGAGAGAGAATAGGAAATTCTCCATATTCTTATCATATGTGAATATTATTTTATACGTGTAACATACAATATCTCAGTAACTGTAAGGCAGTTGTTATTTTATACGCAAGAAAACCTAAGTTCAGAGAGATTAATTATACTATCAAGCCCAAGGTAATATAGCTAGTAAATGGTGAACACAAGAGTTAAACACAAACCTGTCTGACACCAAAGGTCACACACAGGCATACAAGTTAGGAAATGAAACTGTGTAACTAAAACCTCATTAATTTTTATTCTATTAGGGCTAGATAACAACTGACAAAGAAATTGGTATACACATATACGTGCGCGTACACACACACACACAGTAACGATTTCATGAGGAAAAACACCCAAGAAGAAATTACATGAGGGAACATTTACAATTAAAAGGAGTATGGGATGGGGCGCCTGGGTGGCTCACTTGGTTAAGCGACCAACTCTTGATCTTGGCTAGGGTCTTCATTTCATGATTATGAGTTCAAGCCCCATGCTGGGCTGCACACTGGGCATGAAGCTTACTTAAAAAAAAAAAAAAAGAATATGGGACTTCTACTTCAGTTAATGGTAGAGTAACTTGGAATCACTTTGCCACTAAAAATAACTAAAAAAACTAGATTTCATATCTTATAAATATCTTACATCTTTAAGATCTTTTAAAAGTACTAAAGAATAAACAATATTTTGTAAGTAAGATTCAAAGAGGTAATTCTGGTCCTGGGATTGTCTCCACCCTATAAAGTACTTGCCAATCCTGAAGAGGTAGGAAATCAGCTGAGCTACTCTTTTGGTGACACTTACGACAAGAGACAATACCTAGAGCCCAGGGCTCATGAAGGGTGAACATTCTGACAAACTAACTCCCACTTAGATGGGGACTCAAAGAGCTGCACCCTAGGAGTTACATTTGAAGTAAGCCAGTTCTGATGGAGAGCTGCCCATCTTCAAGTTGTTTCTGCATCACAGAATATATCAAACTCTGAATTTGGATTAAAGTGGTCATGAATGGCTAGCACTTCCATGTGCCAGAAAAAGGCAAAGAAGATCCTCTTTGGAGGAAGACATCAACCACAAACATACACTACAAATACAGGCATACTTGAGAGATATTTTGGGTTTGTTTCCAGACCTTTGCAATAAAGCAAATAAAGCAATAATGTGAGCCAATATTTTGATTACTCAGTGCATATAAAAGTTATATTTATACTATAGTCTATTAAGTGTGCAATGACATTATGTCTAAAAACCATCATAATGGTCATTATTAAAAAATACTTTATTGCTAAAAAAGGCTAACCATCATCTGAGTTTTCAGCAAGTTGTAATCACAGATCACTATAATAAATAAAATAAATAACTGAAACGTTTGAAATAATAATGAAAGTTTGAAAGTTTCAAAGTTCAAAAGTTTGTGATAATGATCAAACTGTGACACAGAGACATGAAATGAGCAAATGCTGTTAGGAAAAAGGTGCCAATGGACTTACTTGATAAAAGGTTGCCACAAACCTTCAATTTGTAAAAAAAAAAAAAAAAATACTCAATATTTGCAAAGCACAATAAATTGTGAAGCACAATAAAACAAGGTATGTCTGTAGTTTTTAAACACAAGGACCAACATAAAATTGAAGATAACCAGACACATGTGAAGACATAAAACTATTTGGTAAGCATAACTACTGTCTTTGTCATTTCTAAAACTAAAAGTAGAATTTAGTGGGAAAAAAAGCACAAAGGTAGATCATAAGTCTTGCTGGTAGCTTGAGTGTCAAAGAAAATCATGAAGAGTATCATCCAAGGCCTCCAAACAGAATTTCATCTTCTGTTAATGTAGCTTAATTAACCTTGTGTTATTTCAATCACTGATATTTTTTCTTGTCTAGTTAACTAACAAATGCCAATCAGAAAAATCACTTATTTATAGTCCTTAAGTCCTTAAATTTCTTCTATCACTCCATCCATATGACAATTAGCTTCCTTCCAACTAAAAAGTCTGTTTATATTAACCTGTTGTTTTAGTCTCATCATCATAGCCTCTATGTCACCCTGTTTTCATGCAAAACCAGTAGTCAATCCTTTCACCAAGGATCTAGACTAAACAGTCCAACCTCTTTGGAAAGAACTGCTATGATATAATTAGAATAAGATATATAATCAACACAGAAATAATTAGTAAAAACCCCAAGTGGAAAAAACTTGGATAATAATTTTATCAATAAAATATGAGAAATTTGGCCACCTGGGTGGCTCAGTCGGTTAAGTGTCTGCCTTCAGCTCAGGTCATGATCCCAGGGTCCTGGGATCGGTCCTGGGATCTGAGCAGGGAGCCTGCTTCTCCCTCCCCTCTACCTGCAGTTGCCCCTGCTTGTGCTCTCTCTCCCTCTCTGTCAAATAAATAAAATCTTTAAAATATATATATGAGAAATTTTCCATATAGTGCAGAAATATTAGAATGTAGATTTACTCAGTAGTGTCATTACCTCATATGTAACCATTTACCTCGAATTGATTCATTTTTTATTTTGAAGTAGAATTTCTCTTCAATGGAGTTGCCATTCAAAAAAAAAAACATAAGATCTAGAGTTTACTAAATACTTTTTTCTAAAAAATTGAACAGTAATTATTTGTCTAGCATAGCTAAATACAGAACCATTTGTTTATTCATGAAACTTTTATAGTTTGCAACATAGGAGTGAATTTCCAAATATCAAATGAGACCTACTGTTATGCTGCACTGTAGGTTTCATTTATAAATAATAGGAAATTGTTTAAGAAAAGTTTTTGAAAATTGTGATTTCACTGTCTGCTATTTTTATTTTTTACAAGATAATGAGTGTTTAATTTGGGGGTTGCAAAGATGAAATAGCTGAAAGATACTGAGCTCAAAAGCAGGTAAATCCACTACAACTTCCATTTGCAGCAAGATATACATATTAGTATGAGCCTTGTTATTAAAACTAGACTTTGGGTAGGCGCAGTTGATCAAAAATAAGTTCTATTTATAACTTCCTTTAGCACATAACCATCCTTCAAAGCTAAATTCAATACTTTAACAACATGAAATATTTACCCTTTTATTTATCAAAAATAAATTCCCAAGATAAAAGAATGTGCTATGGTGAGCGCTGTGAATTGTGCAAGACTGTTGAATCACAGATCTGTACCTCTGAAACAAATCATACATTATATGTTAAAAAAAAAAAAGAAGATAGCAAGACGGGAAGAATGAAGGGGGGAAATCGGAGGGGGAGACGAACCATGAGAGACGATGGACTCTGAAAAACAAACTGAGGGTTCTAGAGGGGAGAGGGGTGAGGGGATGGGTTAGCCTGGTGATGGGTATTAAAGAGGGCACATTCTGCATGGAGCACTGGGTGTTATACACAAACAATGAATCATAGAACACTACATCAAAAGCTAATGATGTAATGTATGGTGATTAACATAACATAATAATAAAAAAAAGAATAGAAAAAAAAGAATGAATAACAAATGAGACAATAAGATATAGTACTTTACTTTCATCATGTGGACTTTTACTGGAGATGTTATAGTAATGAAATAATAATGTATCAATGTTACTGTGGGAAATGAGACACAGCAATAAACTAAATTTCATAGAAACTAAATTTAAAAAAAGATCTGGTTGTAGTCTACTAGTGTCCCATAATACAACATGACCTGTGTTTAAATCATTACCTGAACAAATGCCACATACATCATAAATCTTTCAATTTAGTTTACCTTTTGTATCATTTGGGAGATGAAATTAATTTTTTAAACCCCATAGAAATTTTACAAATAAAATGGCTTACCTCATCATCTCCATGGAAACATTGAAGGTTGGTGAGGGTGATGAAAGCATGTGAGCAAGTATCTTAATTCTGGTGAAATTTACTTTCACTTAATGTAGAAAATAAAGTTTATATAGTTCCAACATTTAAGAAGGATTTTTTAAAAAGATTTTATTTATTTATTTGACAGAGAGAGACACAGCGAGAGGGAACACAAGCAGGGGGAGTGGGAGAGGGAGAAGCAGGCTTCCCGCTGAGCAGGGAGCCCTATGCGGGGCTCAATCCCAGGACCGTGGGATCATGACCTGAGCTGAAGGCAGACGCTTAACGACTGAGCCACCAGGTGCCCCAAAAAGGATTTATTTTACAAAATTAAAATTGGAATGTATTTTGTGGATCTTTAAGCATATGCTCATTGTCTAGTTCAAACAGAAGAGGATAACAAAGAATACTAAATGTCACCTGGAATCCCACTACTGAGGAAGATTTACTTAAAATTTTTGGGAACATGATTCCAATCTCTCTCAATACATACAAATGTAATTTTTAATGGGCTTAATTGAGATGCTGCATTTTAATCTACCTAATTCACTCAAAAACATTTTATAGAGAACTTTCCTTGTCAATAAATATAAATATGCAATATCATGTTTAGCAAACAAAATTTCTGTTCCATGAATACACCATCATCTATTTGACCAACATGATTATTTAAGTTACTTGCCAGCAATTACAATACTTCTATTTTTATATTTAAATCATATTTGTACACTTATCCAGTCACTTCCTGAGAATAAATTTCAACAAGTAAATTTGTTGGATCAAAGTATGAATAAAAGTTAACTTTTGATATAGTTTGTCAAAGAGGCTGCACTAATTTACATGTTCTGAAGCTCTGCAGACTACTTATTTTGCTTTACCTTTGCTAATACCAGATTTTTCAAATATCTATCTTAAATGTTTTTTTTTTCCTAAACTAGCAGCCAAAAATTTTTTATTACTTTGTTTTCTTTTACAGAAAGGTTGAACATCTTTTCGTATTGCCCATCTGCATTTCTTCTCCTGAAGTCTTAAAATGAATCTTTCATGCAAATTTTACTCAGGCAATCCTGAAATTTAATTTTAAAAAGCCCTACAAAAGTGGTACACAAATCTAGCCTTAATAGAATAGCACAACTACATACCAGTGAAACATATGCCTAGACCATAGTTGCACCGGATTGCCCTATAAACTCTGTTTTGAATCGTTACTTACAAATTAGCTTATTTTATTCACACTTCTTCACCACTAACTTGACAGGCAATTTTTAAAGAGAAGAAATGTGTGACCCTATTTTCAACTTTTTTTTTTAAGTATTTCACAATTGAAAGCATCCCCCTCAGTATTTCTATAAAGGTTTTTGACTACATTTTCCTTTACAATGCCATCAAGCTCTTATCTATGCTTCCCACTTCATGAGTAATATTAACAGTCAAATTGACACTTACAGAGAACCTAAAGTCAGTTACATCTTTTCATCTATCTCAAGCTGGAGTCAGGCACCAAGAAGAGATGTATTATTCCCATGCCATCTGGGTGATCTTTAGCACCGCTCACTCTCACATAGCTATGTGCACTGCTAGGGACTGTTAATGAAACTATTTTCTCCATAGGGCAAATGTTCTCTTGCTTCAAGACCTGAAATGGCGCTGTCCCAGCCATACTCCAGACAAGGTCCTGATAGTTCCTGGATGTCTCCTACTTAGCCAATAGCTAGAATTTTTATATCTTTTAAAGGGTAGCCACTATTCATAGTTAGGATTTTTGAACTACTAACATCTATTTTAGTTTCAGCCATTTAAAAATAATTCTGCCTCGTTTAAAAATAATTCTGCCTCATCTGAGGAAGGGAACAAAAAGAGAGCATCCTCATGGAGTCAGAGCCCTGGACAACTTCTGTCATTTGTCTCTCTCTTTCTACCCCAGACAGAAGAAGCAACACTCAGCTTCTTCTCCAGATTTCCAAAGATATTGCTTCTGGAAAGCCCTGAAAAAAATCAGAATTCACAGAGGAAAATCCCATTCCCCTGCCATTGTTGTTTGTGTCATTACCTTAAGTCTCTAGCCCTGAGCTTAATTGCCTCCTGGGGCTCCTTTATTATGGCGGAGGGGGGGGGAACCAGGTAGA
Source organism: Neomonachus schauinslandi (assembly GCF_002201575.2). Taxonomy (NCBI): domain Eukaryota; kingdom Metazoa; phylum Chordata; class Mammalia; order Carnivora; family Phocidae; genus Neomonachus; species Neomonachus schauinslandi. Next base: position 112,926,815 of record NC_058403.1, read on the forward strand.
ATAGTCTACTCCCTTTCCAAAATCCCATTTTAACTAGAACATGCCAGTTTTAACAGACATCTTTTTCCTGAAACAAAGTAAATATCTATTCCAAAGTTTGCCTCCCATTCACCTCCCCTGCGAAAAGAGAGGTAAAAAGATTCACCACATAGTACACGTGCTATTAAAATTTGGTTTTTAAAGTACAGTTTCTACTCTCCAAGTATCTATATTTTTTCCTTTTCTCTACTTCTTTATATTGAGGTAAACAGCTATCTTAGTTAGATTTATTTTACTTTCAACCTGAAATTCAATTTCAGTACAATTAAAGAAAACGTAATTCAAAATTTTATTCTATTTTTTTTCTCATAGCCGGGGAATGGAAATTCTACATGGAAAAAAAAAGTTGGATAATAAAATTGTGAATAACTACTTTCCCTCACGTCAGAAATAAACTTTAAAAAATTAATTACTTAACTAAAATTAACATATAAAAATCCATTAACTTGGGTTCTTCATTGAATTGTCTAGCTACTTCATGAGAAATGTTGCTCTAGAGAAGAGGGTAGTTTCTTCATAATATTAAGAAAAGCCTGATTACTGAGTTCTAAGAACATGAATGTTCATTTTGACTTCATAGAATGCTATACTGTGTCTGTTTATTCATGTGGCTTAGTTTAATTGCTAATTCAGTGTTGTTTCTTAGGTACTTAAAATTCAGTAATGGAGACTCACATAATGAAGTATTATGTAGACTAATTAATGAGTATATAATGCCACATAAAATTATTGCAAATGCCAACTGTTATCATCATACATGTCAGACTTAATTTTACTTCTGAGTCCACTGACTTGAGTACCTAATTCTATATACACTACTTCATTTAGTATGGCAATGACCTACAGTTCTACCCTAGCTTCTCAGTGTAGGAACCTATTTAGCAGAAAATCAGAAAGACAAGCTGGAATTTGAAAAAGGAAAACTATATATTTAATTTAAATGATAGTTCTGTCATTTACTAGCTCTCTGATCTTGCCTAACCCCTTTGAAAGTCAGTGTCACAAGTTTTAAAATGAGAATAGTAATAGTCTCCTATTTAACAAATGTTGCTGAAGTTTATATCATGTTCCAACTCCTGCTATAGGCATGGAGAGGTACAAAAGTGGACACAACACAATCCATGCCTCAAGGAAGCAAGTGGGAGGTAGAGTATGTTAAGTGTCATGATGAAGACAAGGAGCAGTTATTACAGAAGCATTTTAAAGGGCCAACTCATAACATTGTGGAGAAATTAAGTTACATATTGTTCACAGAGAAACTGGCAGAATGCCAAGCACATACTAGATACTAAGAAATAATCATTTGTCCTTTTTTATTTAAAAAAAAAAAAGCTATGTAGTGGTATCCAAGACCTATAAAGAACTTCTCAAACTCAACACCCAAAAAACAAATAATCAAGTCAAAAAATGGGCAGAAGATATGAAAAGACACTTCTCTGAAGAAGACACACAAATGGCTAACAGACACATGAAAAAATGTTCATCATCATTAGCCATCAGGGAAATTCAAATCAAAACCACATTGAGATATCACCTTACACCAGTTAGAATGGCAAAAATGGACAGGGAAAGAAACAACAAATGTTGGAGAGGTTGTGGAGAAAGGGGAACCCTCTTACACTGTTGGTGGGAATGCAAGTGGGTACAGCCACTTTGGAAAACAGTGTGGAGGTGCCTCAAAAAGTTAAAAATAGAGCTACCCTATGACCCAGCAATTGCACTCCTGGGTATTTACCCCAAAGACAGAAATGTAGTGAAAAAAGGGCCATATGCACCCCAATGTTCATAGCAGCAATGTCTGCAATAGCCAACCTGTGGAAAGAGCCGAGATGCCCTTCAACAGATGAATGGATAAAGAAGATGTGGTCCATATATACAATGGAATATTACTCAGCCATCAGAATGGTTGAATACCCAACTTTTACATCAACATGGATGGGACTGGAGGAGATTATGCTAAGTGAAATAAGTCAAGCAGAGAAAGTGAATTATCATATGGTTTCACTCATATGTGGAACATAAGGAATAGCATGGAGGACATTAGGAGAAGGAAGGGAAAAGTGAAGGGAGGGAAATCAGAGGGAGAGATAAACCATGAGAGACTATGGACTCTGAGAAACAAACTGAGGGTTTTAGAGGGGAGGGGGTTGAGGGGATGGGTTAGCCTGGTGATGGGTATTAAGGAGGGCACTACTGCATGGAATACTGGGTATTATATGAAAACAATGGATCGTGGATCACCACATCAAAAACTAATGATGTACTGTATGGTGACTAATATAATAATTTTTTAAAAACCCTAAAAAAAATAATAATAATATTGTCACAACTTTGCATGGTGACAGATGGTAACTAGACTTATTATGGTGAGCATTTCACAGTGTATACAAGTGTCAAACCACTATGCTGAATACCTGAAACTAATATAATATTGTACGTCATCTATTTAATTAAAAATTAAAAATGGTAAAAATTAATTTAACAAATTTTTAACTGATTTATTTTCAAGACGAAGAAGACCAATTCAGTAAAATACTGGAGCAATTTACCAACTCAGCTTCTGAATTGTGAAATTCCTTGGGGATTTCAAAGGTGGGCCTGGAGAGCAGAACATGCCACCCCAAAATAATTCATTATTTTAAATTAAAGTTACTCAAGAAACAGCTGGTGCAAGAAGGATACTCTGAACCTCCTTTGTCCCCCTGAGAGCAGAAAATAAATCTCCCATTTGAAGACACCCTCCTTGTACCAGGAGGGTAGAAAGCGTCCTTACCACTAGAGAGAGGGAATTCAAGGCCAAAAGTGCCGTATGAACAAACCTTGTTACTCCTTCACTAATTTGCTAATTCAAGCCCAAACCCCTGTTTTGTCAATTCTTCACAAATGTATTGTTTCTTTTTCTAAAAATACTGCCTGCTTTAGTCATTTCTTTGAGTCTCGTATTTTTATGGGGTTCCCGTATGTACAAAATTAAATTTTTTTCCTGTTCAACAAATAAATAAATATATAAATAAATAAAAAAGCTATGTAGTGTTACCTAGAAAAATGGCACTACATATCAAATATTGATTGTGTCCAAGTTCAGATGGTAGTGTAGCCATTACGAACAGTGGTTCCTTAAAGGAGAGATTTGCCTTCTTTATCATTGATAACTCTTCTCTGCCTCTTTAATTTAGGACAAGAGAAAAAATTTTCAAACTGTTTGATCTCGTTACCTCTCAGGTGTAGAAAGAGTGAAGAATTTAATTTCACACTTTATATATTTAATATTCTTGACTTTTCTGGTAACAGGTATGTTATTGTTATACTTTTTTAAAAAATTGTGGTAAAATATGAATGTATAAAACTTACCATCTTAATCATTTTTAAGTGTACAATTCAATAGTGTTAAGTATATTCACAATGTTGTGCAATCTGTCTCCAGAACACTTTTCATTCGTAAAACTGAAACTCTGTACTCATTAAACAACTCCCCGTATCCCCCTCCCCCATTCCTTAGCAACCACCATTCTATCTTCTGTTTCTATGAGTTTAACTACTCTAGATATCTCATGTAAGCAAAATCACACAGTATTTGTCCTTTTGTAACTCACTTACCTCACTTAGCATAATGTCCTAAAGGTTCATCCACATAGCATGTGTCAGAATTTTCTTCCATCATTTTTAATAGCGATAACTTTTTAATTTTTAATTTTTTAATTAAAAAATGTATATACTTAGGATGTACAACATGATGATTTGGTATATATATATATATATCAAAATGATTACTATAGTCAAGCTAATTAACATATCTTATTCTCACAGTTTCCATACTTTGTAGTGAGAGTACCCAAAATCTCCACTCAGCAAATTTCCAGTATTCAATACAGTATTATTAACTATAGTCATCACACTATACATTAGATCTCTAGACTTACTCATCCTACATAACTGCAACTCCATATCCCTTGACTAACATCTCCATTTCCCCAACCTTCCCACCACCGATAATCACCATTCTTCTCTCTGCATCTATGTATTTGACTTTTTTAGATTCCACATATTAATGAAACCACGCATTTTTTTTTCTTTCTGTGTCTGGCTTATTTCACTAAGAACAATATTCTCTAGGTTCATGCATGTTCCTACAAATGACAGAATCTCCTTTTTTAAGACTGAATAGTATATATGTTTATGTATATTTGTGTGTATATATAATTATACATATGTGCATATATATATAAATTTATATATGTGTGTGTATATATATTTCTTTATCCATTCATCTATTGACAGACTTCATTTATTTCTATATCTTGGCTCTTATGACTAAAGCTAAAAGAAACATGGGAGCACAGATAACTCTTCAAGGTACTGATTTCATTTTCTTTGGGTATATACACAGAAGAGGAGTTGCTGGATCATATGATAGTTCTATTTTTAATTTTTTGATGAATCTCTATGCTTTTTTTATAATAGCTGTACTGATGTACATTCCCACCAACAGTGTGCAAGGGCTCCCTTTTGCTCCACACCCTTGCCAACCTTATTATCTCTTGTCTTTTTGATAACAGTTATCTCAATGGATGTGAGGTACTATCTCATTGTGGTTTTGTGTTTACCTGAGATTGGTGATGTTGAGCACCTTCTCATATGCCTGTTGGCCAAATTATATGTCTTCTTTGGAAAAATTTCCTTTCTTTTTAAGGCTGAATGGTATTCCACTTATTTATTATAAATTAATAATAATAATTAATAATATCATAAGACCTAGCAATTCTGCTTCTAGGTACTTACACAAGAAAAAATAAAATGTACATGTCCTTAAAACACCATTATAAGTGATATTTAGAAGAATTAAAAAATAATAAAATTGGGATAGAGAGAGAAGGAGATAGGCTTGGTGTGCACTAATTCTCATCTGTCATAATGGGAGGACAAAAATAAAGAAATTAGAAGTATCTGCATATTATTTGGTACTAACAGAGCTGACTAACAGAAGAACCTAAACAGAAGCACTTAAAAATATTGCCTCTAGGGATTGGGATTGAAGGCAGAGAAGGGTGGAGCAGAAAACAAGTATTTTTTTTTTTAATTATGTGTTCTTTATTATTTGAGTATTTTTTATCCAGTCAATGTATTACTTTAAGAATGTTAAAAACAAGAAAATTAAATATGTTTCTCAAAAGTACTATCTAATTATATATTACTTTTTCCAAACCGAATCTCATTAGTAAACCAAATATATATATACATATATATATATTAAGAATTTTTTTTATTTTTTTAAAGATTTTATTTATTTATTTGACAAAGAGAGCACAAGCGGGGGAGCAGCAGGCAGAGGGAGAAGCAGACTCCCTGCTGAGAGGGAAGCCCGATGTGGGACTCCATCCCAGGACCCTGGGATCATGACCTGAGCCGAAGGCAGACGCTTAACCAACTGAGCCACCCAGGCGTCCCCAAATTTTATTTTTAAGTAATCTCTACACCCCACACAGAGCTCGGAATCACAATCCCAAGATCAAGAGTCACACACTTCACCAACAGAGCCAACCAGGTGCCCCAAGTATATATTTTTTAAATGATAAATAAAATTATACACATTGAGTTTTCAGCTGCACCTGAGATATAAATCAGAAATCATAATTATTTATGAGTGAATCTATGTATTTAAACTTTTACTAGGCACCATACAGTGGTGTAATTATAGAGTCCAAGGTCATCCCTTCAAGGAGCTCACTTTTTGGAACAAAGAATATTTTAAGCAAATACAAGAATGCTTTCTGAGAAACATTCTCAACCAAGGTGACTGATGTCAAGGAAGAACAAACTTCCTCTTAACCTGGAAGGATAAGTGAGGCAAGTTTCTTTCCCCATCAAAAACAAGCCAAGACCAGAAGAGAAGGAAAATGGGTTCCAGGTGAGAATGCTCTAAGGGAGTTTTATATGACACAGAGGAAAGCAGAACACATTTATTTTCCTTTCCTCCCAGCTGTTCTAATGGCAAAAAGTGCTGCAGTCCTACCCACACACATCTGCTTGCAGACTGGCATCTGCGTGATTGCCTCCAGGTGTTTGCCTGAAGGAGGATCCTGAAAGTCCGTGCAAGCTGGAAGCCTGGCCTCCAGGAGCAGATGCTGGACTGCAGGTTTCTGCACACTTTGGCAGATATATTTTGAGAAATAAAGTTGAGATCAAGTTCTGAAAAACAGGGGTGACATACATTAAGAACTTGAGAAATTACGTAAGGACATTTTATATTTACATATTTAGTACTTTTTGTTGTTGTTGTATAAAGCTTCTGGTGTGATTCATGAATAAAAACCTTGGGTTCTATTTCTCCTCAAAGAGGAAACCGTCCGCCACTTATGCCAGACATTTTCTATTTGCCGTGACAAACTGGTCTAGATGCTAAGAATTTAGATTCCAAAGGGGAAAATTCACATAAAATGAAGCAACTGTGGCGAACTCGAAGACTGGATAGTGATAAGGAGCACTACAATGTATTTTCCATTAGGAATTTGCTCCTTTAGTTTAAAAAACAAACAAACAAACAAAGCAAAAACAAAACAAAATGAAAAGGTACTGTCAAAAAAAAAAAAAAAACCAGGAGGAAGAATCCAAACATCATATTTACAAACATCTGAGTCAACTTACTTCTTAAAATATATTTCTTCAAAGACCACTCCTGAAATGGCCTGGATTAAACTGGAGAGTAAAGCTGAATAGATTATTAAATTTTCTATTAAATAGAGATGAATGACATTTATTTGTGCATCCTGGTTGTCCCCATGAGGGTGCTTTTCTACTGCCTTTCTATTGTGTCACATGTTCTAGTAGAGTTAATTAATCAAAAATCACAGTGGTAGGCAAATTCTTACTTTGTTTCAGAATATTAATTATATGTCTGTACACTCATGGCCACATACTTTAAAAAAAAAAAAAACATAGCAAACTATCACAAAAGAATAACGATTCTTTTCTGCTTTTATGCTTCTTCCCTAATGACCTTTAGACGTGTTCGCTATTCAGTTCCAGATATTACTTATTCTTTCATTTATTTATTTGCTATTTGTTGACTATAATTTTGCTGGTAGTAGCAGGAAAGAAAATTCAAAACAAAATAGATGCTGATCCTGACCTCAAAAATATTAGGATCTGGGTAGGAATAATAATAAAATTTATAAGAGAGATTCTGATTCTGTTGGAGCACTAAGGGGTAGAGGACTAGAGATATTACCTCCAGCTAGAAGCCACACATTTCATAGAGAAAGGAACTTTTAGACTAGGTCTTGAAGATGGGTAGGATTTAAGGAGATGAATGTGACAGAGAAACAACATAATAGGCAGAAGGAAGAGCTTGGTATGTGTTTCCATGTTTTACTTTGTTTGTTATGTTTGCAAAATACCCAAAAGAAACAGAAAGAGTAGGTTAAAACTTTTATGTAATTAACCATTGGCAAAAGAGGAAACTCACATAAATGTTCTCTAAAAGTCTAATTTGTTTCAGTAAAAATATATAATGTGCTTTTATGCAGCATTATATTAGAAGTCCTAGCTAACACAGTAAGACAAGAAGAAATGAAAGGTGTAAGAATTTTAAAAACAAGTCATTATGATGTGATTTTCTATCAGGAAAATGCAAGAGTAACTACAGACGAACATATACAAATGAATAATATCCTTTATAGTGGCAAAAACTAAAGCAGTAAATGGAACAGGAGTTGGAGTAGTGCTAATAAATCAAGTATATTAAGTGCTATATTCTAGGCATGTATTATTTCAATTACTCTTCACAACAACCCTACTGAAGCAGTGCTAGTAATTGTTCCCAAATTACAGGTAAGTATGTTGAGACACACCTAGTATGTAGTAGAGCTAGGATTTGAACTCAAGCCCTTGGATCCAGAACCCAGACTTCTTCACCCATATCTATTCTACACTAGGAAAAAATCCTATTAGCAATACCAGTATAATCAATAAAGTTGTTAGAAATAAATCTATTAAGGTTAGGCCTGTAGATCAAAAAATCATCAAATTTTAAGTAAGGACATAAAAAAACCTTTAAAAACTGGAGTGATATACAACATTCAGAGTTAAAAGACTCAATAGCATAAAGATGCCATTTTCTCCATAATTGATTTATAGATTCAATGCAAATCTGATCAAAATACTAACAAGTTTTAATTTAATAGGCTTATCCTAATATTCATATGAAAGAGAAAATGACCAAGAATGGGCAATACAAAAAGGTAGAACTTGCTCCCGTACATATTGAGGCATAATATAATAATACATTAATTAAAATGATGTGGCATTTGTGTATAAATGATCAATAGATAGTGAAGCAGGACTGAGAAGCCATACACAACCCCACACATATATGGGAATTTGGCATGTAACATTACAGTGCAAGGAATAAAACATGTTCTATTCAAGGAAAAGGGTCAGGAAAATTGGTTATCTATACAGGGTAAAATAAAATAAGATCTCTAACACACTCCATACACCAAAATAAATTCCAGAAGGAAAAGACTTAAATGCACCTCTTGCATGAGAAAAGAAAATATAGCACACCATTTTATGACCTCAGGATATGTAAAGTTCGCTTAAATAAAACAAAAATATCTCATGTCAAAAAAAAAAAAGATTGATAAATTTGTCTGTTTTAAAATTAAAATACCTGTACAGGAAAGGCACTCTAAACATGTATAGAGAAATCAAATAGGAAGAGGATATAGGCAATACGTATAACTCTGGGGTTCTTTGGTAGAAAAAAATGGATAAGGGATATGAATAAGCAATTCACTGAAAAAAACCTCAGAAGGCAAATAAACCTATATTACTTTACTCAATCTCATTAGAAAGCAGAGAAATGCAAATATAAATTAAAATTACGAGGTAGTATTTGATACACTTTAAAAATAGATGTAGATTCAGATGTAACTTTAAAACCAGATATAGGATACACAGTACAATATACTTATGTAAATTTTAAGCATGAAAACAACACTATTTTATTTATAGGTTATATCTTGAAATGTATTTAAAAACATGAAAAGAAAGTGAACACACCAGTATCAGAACAGTGATTGCCTATGGGGAGGAAGGGGGGGCCGAAGGAGATTGGTGAAGGTAAAAAAAAAAAGGAATTTTAACTACTTTTATTTATTTATTTTAAGTTTTTTTTTTTAAAGATTTTATTTATTTATTTGAGAGAGAGAGAATGAGAGAGAGCACATGAGAGGGGGGAGGGCCAGAGGGAGAAGCAGACTCCCTGCCGAGCAGGGAGCCCGATGCGGGACTCGATGCGGGACTCGATCATCATGACCTGAGCCGAAGGCAGTCGCTTAACCAACTGAGCCACCCAGGTGCCCAATTTTTTTTTTTTTTTTTTTAAGTAATCTCTACATCCAGCACGGGGCTCAAACTCACAACCCAAGATCAAGAGTCGCATGCTTCACCGACTGAACCAGCCAGGTGGTTCAGTCAAGAATTTTAAGTACTTTTAAAAATGATTTGAAGCAAAAAGCAAGCTGTCAACCTCTGTTACATGCACATGTTGGCTACACATATGTTTATTATACTATTTCCTTATTGTTCTGTAGCTTTGAAAAAACTTAATATTTTTTAAAGTTCAGTGATGATTTTCTAAAACCACTATATTTCGATTTTTTCATATATTCTAATTATTCCAATGAATGTACTTGCTACTTCAGGTGATACAGTCCAGGGAACATAAAGAATGAAATTCAATCCCTGCCCTCAAGAATTCACAGTGTGGTTGGAGAGTTATACATGTAAAAAAAAAAAAAGACAATTAGGCAGCAGGAAGTTCCCACAGGTAATAAAAACAAAAAGAAACTTAGGAGTTAGCTTAATATATATTAGACATATCTTTTCTCTACTTGTCTTTAAATGTCTTAATGGAACCATATTTATCTATTATCTCTCCCTTCAATCTAACCCCATAATTTTAAATAATCTCTACCTCTTTTTGTATCTACAACCTAATTACTGACTCCTTTTGAAAGTCTGGTACCATTGGGCATTCAGGATGTCCACATTATTTTTCTGCACTCACATTTTTGTTTGACTGGGCCAAACCAGGCTCACTAGGAGTAAGACAGATGATTTTCAAAATAGTGAGTCATTTCCATGTGTATGAGCACTAAGGGATTACTTTTTATAATTCAACAGTAGTCTCATTCTCCAACTAAAATGATAAATGATGGCCACCATACTTCAAAGCACCACTTCAGTTATTCATTGGTCATTCCCTTTTAAAGTAAGCTCAAAATGGAGACAAATATTTTTAAAGACAACTTAATGTGCATTTGTAGAATACATTGAATTATAACTGGAGAAGGGGGCAAATAAATTATTTGAAAGAATTTTGCAAAAATATTTTATTTTTCCGAGTATGAGTGGGTGTTTGTAAGAATAAAGAATTCCAGGGAAAAATTCTAGAAAGAAAGAAAGAAAGAAAGAAAGAAAGAAAGAAAGAAAGAAAGAAAGAAAGAAAGAAAGAAAGAAAGAAAGAAAG
>NC_058403.1:112937394-112942255 GCF_002201575.2 Neomonachus schauinslandi
AAGAAAGAAAGAAAGAAAGAAAGAAAGAAAGAAAGAAAGAAAGAAAGGAGAAAGAAAGAAAAAAGGAAGAAAGAAGGAGAAAGAAAGGGAAAAGAAAGAAAAACTAAAGAGAGAATTGATGACAGCTAAACTAAGAACACTGAGCAAGATTTTAGAAATAGATGTGGACATCTCTTATAAAAGTTTGGGGTCTAACTAAACGTATCTCTTGCATGGTGGCTCTTGAGATTGCTTCTCAGAAACTGAAAAGTTATTTTTTGAAATCATGGTATTGTGGAACAGATACATAAAGGTTTTTTTGTTGTTGACAGTATCTTAATAACCAAGACATGCCTCAATATAGAGTAAATTTATTGCTTTGAAACTTAAAATACGTTTCTATTCTAACAAAGTACATATTGATGTTTCTAGAATACAAAATAGGTCTAGGAATTTAAAACTGTATAATGCAAATTATATACTTAGTTTACTAAACCACGGCTTTCACAATTTACTTTCTAAGGAAAAAATACGAGGATACGTTTAAATGTTAACACTGGCTAGAATTTGTACCTGGATTTTGGTAAGAAATTGCCATTATTAAAATTTCTCTGTATCTACATTTATGGAAGTATGAGAGGTATTCCAAAACTAAGATAGAAAGGTAGTTAAGTGATAAACTTAGAAACTGATTCCTGATATTTGACTAGTCAAATCGGAAGAGACCTTCAAATATTGAAAAGAAAATACATAATACTCCAATATTCACAAAGAAGTGATTACTGTTAAGACCCCTTCCCTCCCTCACTTCTTGTTGCACTGTGTTACAAAACAACAGATTTTCCTATGTTGGAGGGACTAAGGCTGTTATGAGAGGTCCGATCTCCAGGGCTTTGGCACAAATCTCAGAGCATGAGGAAGAAATGTCCCAGAACAAAATGAGGAAGAATATCCTGCCGCATTCAAAACTACACTTTGCAGCCTCACCCGACCACTGTCCTTAAGTGGAGGGAACACTCTCTTGCTGTGAGATGTTGTAATTCCCTCAGAAAAAAATATCCCAGAGGACCTGTCTTTCTGAAACTTACAGCTGGCCCAAAGACAACTGAATTTAATGGAATCTCTGTTGCAAATTTACAAAAGAGATAAGGTAGAATAAAGTAAAGATAGATATAGAATTCAAGCTGGGGAAGGAGAAGCAGGTAATATATCTGCCCATAAAATATTGGAATCAGTCATGTTCCTCAAATACGAAAAATTAAGACACTGCCTCAATTTTTGTTTCTGCCTAACAAAACACATGATTTCTAGGATTTTTCTACTGTTTTTGTTCCTCTTGGGTCTCTGCTTTCCAACCAGGAAAAAAAAAAAAACTACTCAGCAAAATGGTAAAATCTATATAATAAAATGTATGCTCATTAAATAAATACTCAGGAAAAAGATAATATAATTTCTATATAAAAGTGCCTAATATTTCACATTACAGGAGAAATTTAATGAAAATTTTTGACAAAGGACAAATTATATACCATAGTTAGATTTTTAAAAAGATTTTGTTTCCCTACCAAAGAATCTTTTTGGATTTCTGTTCAACTGTGTGACTATGGGATTTGATGTGATACATGTTTCCCAACGTTGACACTATTGAAACTTTGGGCTGTTTAATTTTTTGTTGTCTTAGTGTCCACTCTTTTTTGCCAAATGACCTAAAATCCCAGAAGGAAAAAAATGGATGGCAAGGAGTACCTAGGGAGTTTATGTACGAATACGACAGGCAGGCAAGTGGGTGATCCTGTTTATAGCATCCCTGGCCTCTGCCCTTTGATGCTAGTAGCACGTGCCAATTCCTCCACATACCCTGCTCCCCCATTGTAAGAAATGAAATGTCCCCCAACAATGCCAAATGTCCACTGAGGGGCAAAATCACCCCTAGTTGAGAATCACTGATGCAATGCTTTGTCAAGGATAGAGAAGAAACAATTATTTATTGTGTGCCTATCATACAAAGCTGTGAATTATGAGCTATTAAATTGTAAATGTTGTGTTTGCTTTTAAGGAAGTTATGATGCACTGGAAGTTACAAAATTTACTTGCATTACCATCTAAAGAGTAGAGGATCGTAAGCACAAAGTCAAAACTACATATATAATATCATATATATGCATATATATATAATGCCACATATATACATACATATATATAGTCGTCCAAGGAATTACTGAGATGATCCCAGTTCTGCAGGTTTAAAAGTGAAAAGAACTGCAATGGAGGAATCGAGAGAGGCTTTATGGAATTGTTCAATTTCAGCTGCATCTTCAAATTGGGTTTAGAGCTAAAACACTAAGCAAAAAACATTTGGCCCATCTCTGCAAAGGCATGGGTAATGTGATTCTAGAAAGGAAGGAGGATTGTTTAAAATATGATTGGAGAGACGCCTGGGTGGCTCAGTCGGTTAAGTGTCCGACTCTTGATTTTGGCTCAGCTCACGATCTCAGGGTTGTGAGATGGAGCCTTGTATGGGGCTCTGCACTGGGGTGGAGTCTGCTTGAGATTCTCTCTCCCCCTCTCCCTTTGCTCCTCCCCCCCTCTAAAAAATAAAATGAATAAAAATAATTGGAAAAAGGATTCTCTTTCCATTTTTTAAAAGAATTTATGCTTAATTCATTTGGGAAATAAAAATATTTATAGTTACTAACATTCATTTATCTTTCAAATTTTATTCATACAATGCCTAAGGAGTCTGAAATAATATTTTGTAGTTTAAAATTTTAAACTGTAGAGCTTTGGGCTTAGCAGAAAGCAGGCTAACAGATCAATATGTTGGATAGTTATCAAGATAGAACAGATAGTGTAAAGTCTCTGGTAGTTTGGTTTTTATTTCACATAGGTAGAACTCAAAATACACATCAATTATTTTTTTTTAGTATTTTTAAGTAAGCCCTACACTGATATGGGGCTGGAATTCAGGACCCCAAAATCAACAGTCACATGCTCTACCAACTGAGCCATCCAAGCACCCCTACACTCATCAATTCTTTTATTTTTTTAATAGATGAATTTAGAAATAAGCATTTAAGGAAAAACAGGAAGTTTATAATACTATTATCTAGTAAATTTTGTCAAGTTTTAATAAATTTTAATAGATTTATACCTTCAATTTGTGTCTCTATCCTTTCCCGCTTTATTGAATTTTCAATGAACTTCAAAATATGCTACAAATTATTTTTAAATTTGCAGATATAGTAAAGCAGTCTTTGTTTTATCTGCAATAATTAAGTCACTCAAAAGTTTATATTTTTTAAAAAGAAAAAAAAGGCTGAGACTCTACTAATTTAAAATCTTTATCTGTTTTAAAGAACCAATAGGCAAAAGCGGAAACAGTACTACCTTTGAATTTAAATCTTATATAGTTGCATTAACATATATAAAATGATGCATTATACACAAACAATGAATCATGGAACACTCCATCAAAAACTAATGATGTAATATGGTGATTAACATAACATAATAAAAAAATTCATTGGCAAAAAAGAAATACTGTGAACATTTTTATTATCTGCTCAGTCTCTCAATTTTAATATGGCAAAAACAACTGCAAAAAGGAGGCGAATTATGTCTGTCCTTGCTAAATGCAAAACATCTACTAAAAAGAGTTGGCAGTAAGCAATAATTTTGATCAATTTACATAATAAATTCAGGGGGAGATTGGAACATGCTGACAAGCATTATCCCAATCTTATAAAATTGGATTTATGGTTCTATGTTTATTTTTTATTTGAGACTATTTCTCCTCAAAGGCTTGAGGATAGTACAATAACCTCAGAAGGTCCAGTTCATATATATGATTTCAAGTACTAGTTACATGGAATGTTTGATAAAAATTTATTCAAAGACAGAACTAACATTTTAGAATGCTGTAGAATGAAGGAGTGAACTGTACACATTACCATACATTTTTCAATACCTAAAGAATTTACCATTATTGCCAATTAAATTTTAAACTTCAGAATAAGTGACTGCTTATAACTGTATAACTACAATTATTAAAGTACTAATTATTTAGTCAGAAAATATAAAATTAATTTTGCTGTTGCCTAGTTTGTTTTTAATGAATGAAACACTCTCTCCAAGATTAAGAAAGTCTTAGGTATTTGATACCAAACTCATTGAGCCTCAATTATTATTTTCTAATTATAAAGGGAAATTACCAACAATTTTGCTAGACATGTATAAAATGTTTCACGTAAAATGCTGTCTTACTGTTGCATCTTTATTCAACATCAACTTCCAGATGGGAACTATTTTTCATGGTTCATAAAGCCAAATCCAGCTGCTACATTTGGACCTACATAAGGAATCCACATTTTATTGCCTTCTCAGTGCGTATAAAACAATTGCTGTTGTTTCTTTAGCCGTGGTGCAACTCACTCCTCACAGTGCAAATGAGATATCCAAAAAGAACTTTTAACGTCTTTATAGTTGATTATTTAGCAGTGCTATATGGGTAATAGGATCCTGGTTTTACAACACTCTCGATATCTAAGCTAGCTTAAACAAAAACAACCTTCAACGGTAACCATAGATTGAGCGAATTACCAAAAGTGTTCATACAATTTCTTATTAAAACCCACAAAGGTTATTAAATACTTCTGTAATCTTAGCTTTATTAAGAGACAGGAAGGGCACAGTTTCCTTTCCCTCCTCACTGAGCTAATCTGGTTCTTTGATGGTCATGCCTTTGGAATAACCATGGGGTTTCCACCAGAGCATAGTCTTCTTACAGCTAAATGGAATTAACCCTGTCAAGCCTCAGAAAAAAGGAAGAAAGAAAGAAGAAAGAAAGAAAGAAAGAAAGAAAGAAAGAAAGAAAGAAAGAAAG
>NC_058403.1:112942265-112963031 GCF_002201575.2 Neomonachus schauinslandi
AAGAAAGAAAGAAAGAAAGAAAGAAAGAAAGAAAGAAAGAAAGAAAGAAAGAACGAACGAACGAAAGAAAGAAAGAAAGAAAGAAAGAAAGAAAGAAAGAAAGAAAAAGAAAAGAAAGAAAGGAAAGAAAGGGAGAGAGAAAAGAATGCATTTCATTGTTAGAATAGAAATACATTTGGAACTTTATTGTGAGTGAGTAGCAGTTGTATTAAAATACAGTCAATTTGGGCTCAGGACATTTTTAGTAGGGCAACCAGTGACAAAGAAACATCAATTTCAGAAAATGAATTACTCAGTTTGCAAATTTACCTATGCTATGCTTACTTACTATCTATCGATGTCAAACATTTGGTATCTTCTCAATTCTGTTCATTAAATACTTTTGATTCTGAATTAACATCTGCTACTCTTTTTAGCCAAAAGACCTAAAATCCCAGAAAGAAAAAAAAAGAAGAAGAAGAAGAAGATGGAAAAGTGAGTTAATGTAAGAGTATGAGAAGGAGGCAAGTTTTCTATGAATTGGGAAGCACAGACTCTAGTAAACCGCTGGATAATCCCCGTCCTGCTGAGTGGTTGCCCCAGAGTTCTGATACAGCGCCAAAGCCTCTTACGCATACTGAAACAAAGCTTACTTCAAGCCGAATTCAGCGCCTAAAGCCACCATACTGCTCCCTGACAACCTCCACTTGCACTGTCTCTGTGTTTTTGTTTCCTGCTGTTTATATTTACTTATTCCCAAAGCCACAATAACTACAAAAACAAATACTTGTTATGCAATGCTTTGTATCGATGCAGGTAAAGTACTCTGCTCCTTTTTTTATTTGTACATAACTTGTGCAAATAGGTTTTTAATATATTCTGAGATTAATTTGGTAATTATAAACCAGTTTAGAAACACTCGTTAAACAACAGGTCATATAGTCACCATTTCTATTCCAGAATAATTCTGTTTTGACCCTTGAGCAAAGATGAGCAAATGTGTATTCAAAAAGAAATGTATTTGAATCGTCCACTTCCTTTGCCTTGTCAGGTCCCAATTGATATTCTGTTTGGATTTTTACTGCAATCTTTTTGACCTTTGGCAAGGGATTGTGCTGAGTTATCTGATTTAAATGTTTGCAACAAGCTTTTAAGTTATTTTTTTAAATTGGGCTAAATAGAATGTAGGTGATTTCAGGAAGCTATTTCTATTTTTAAGTCAATTCTATTCATTCTTCATAAAAATAGGATTATACCCATTGTGGCTGCATAAATACATAGCCTGTAGAAGTGTTTGTAGTTTCTCTAGTACAAGAATGTCACCAAAATCCTCTAATGTAATCTGACAGAGGTAACAGAGTAACTTTTTATAAAAGGAAAACAAATAAAGAAGATTAACTTAAATGTAATCATATGTAAAATTCAGAAATAGAAAAATGGACTTTAAGCTTTTTATTATTTAAGGGTAATATAAGCACAAG
The DNA here is from genome assembly GCF_002201575.2 of Neomonachus schauinslandi. Taxonomy (NCBI): domain Eukaryota; kingdom Metazoa; phylum Chordata; class Mammalia; order Carnivora; family Phocidae; genus Neomonachus; species Neomonachus schauinslandi. The sequence continues at coordinate 112,943,726 of NC_058403.1, forward strand.
GGATAACTGGGTGGTGAATGTATTACATATCATTTTAAAACTTTGTACTCAAAAGAAACTTTGGAAAGCAAAAAGAAAATAATATTCCTTCTATTAAGTTGAGATATAGATGCCTTTAGGGTTCATCTTTCTACTTATACTATAATTAGATTATTTAAAACTGGAAAACATATAATTGAATGTTAAGCAGAAAATATTATGGCACAATGTTAAATTATTTCATGTCTACAACACATATATAAGCTTTGAGAATCTATCTAGTTATCAGGATATACATGTCTTCTTTTTCCTTTTAGATATTTCTCCTTTTTTACTCCTTTGTTTAGGGAATCTCTCAAAATCCAGTATAGGTTGACATAAATTAAAAAATTCACCATGTAGCTTTCCAGAAGTGAATGTTCAGTCCCGGAGACCCAAGACAAAAAGAAACATACATAACAATTAAAACAATACTGTAATGCCCATTTTTAGCTTCTATTGAGCTAGGAAACCACAAGCTTATTTTCAGATTCTCCTCTTTTCTAATCTATCATGGACAGCTTCATTTCTAGTCCTATAACAGAGTCCCAAAACACCAGTATGAAAGGTGGAAACTATTAAGAGACAGGTGTGAATTTATAGCCCAAAAGAACGTAAAAATATCAATAGGCAAGGTACTGTATGTCATCCCATTTCCTTAGGTTTATAGCTTTAACCAACATATAATGGCAACTACTTATTTTATTGAAACGACTAGTGTTAGCTAATTCCAGAAAGTTTCATCAACGAGGAGATATTTTAAGCCACAGTTTTAGTAATTCCTTCTTAAATGTTTTAAGACCAAAAGAGAACGTTTTACTAATTGTCTTTTAAGTGGAAATGGCGATCAGTCAGGGCAAAAGAATGAAAAATAAGTCAGCTAATAGAATATTAAAAAGTGATCCCAGGGGCACCTGGGTGGCTCAGTTAGTTGAATGGTAGAATGTCTGACTCTTGATTTCCGCTCAGGTGGTGATCTCATGGGTCGTGACCTCAGGGTCGTGAGATTGAGCCCCCCCCCCCAACTTGGGGTCCCGTGCTCAGGGCGAGTCTGCTTGAGATTCTCACTCTCCGTCTCCCTCTGCCTCTCCCATGTCCCCATTCAGGGCGCACATGTGTGTGTGCACTCTCTCTCATAAATAAAATAAATCTTAAAAAAAAAAAAAAAAGGCAATCCCCTACTTCCAGAGTGAGACTTAGAAAAATGACAGAAACCCTGTTAAAGAATTGTTATTCCTCTTGAAGGCATTTGCAGTTGTATTGTATTATTCACATGAAGATTTACAGCATGGTGCTGTACTCATCTTTTAGTACCAAAGGGGGAAAATACTGTGAGACAGTGGTAGACCAATGGTTTTCAACTGGGGTCAATTTTGCGGCCCCCCGCAGAAGACATTTGGCAATATCTGGAGACACTTTTGGTTATGACAAGGAGGGTGGGGTGAGGTGCTACGGGCATCTGGTAGAGGCTGCTAAACATCCTACAGTGCACAGGATGTTCCTCCACCATACAGAATTATCTGGCCCAAAATATCAATAGCATCAGGGTTGGAAGACTAAAACAAAACAAACAAAAACAAGACAAAACAAAAGGATTTACAATTGAGATTTTTTTCTATTGTTTCCCTCCTTCCTGGATAACAATTAAGAAAACACATGATAAAACAATTGTCATCATTATCGCCTTTCTGATTTTATTGATGCCTCTAATTTTCCCTTTAAAATAATTTTTCAAAGTTCCAAACTGTTCTCGCAGATATCACTTTTGTCTGGAGTGTTGTCTTTTTCTCCTGTTACTTTAAATCTCAGATGCTATTTTTTTTTCTCCAGCCTTAGGATCAGACCCTCTTGGAGGCAAAACCAGAATTTTTCTGGGCTTAGCCCATGGAATAATTTGTACTTTTAAAATGGAAGAAGGAAGAAAGGGAGAAGCCAGGAGCCAGTCTCTTCTCCCTAGAAGCTGTCTGGTAAAGTATCTTTACAAGGATGTCCCCAGTGCAACTGAGCAAGCAAGATGAAAATGTAGAAAATTCTAAACTCGTATGAACTTTGTTTTCTCTCATTAAAAAATGAAAACAGGAAACACGTTAATCTTCCAGCCCCACACTTCCCAAAATATATTCCTTAACAATAGCTCCTCAGGAGAAGAACTCAGTGGTCAGATAATACTAGCAAACATACTACTGCCATCCTTCAAGATTCTCAGTACACATTAATATATTAAAGCTTCTGAGAAGTGGTAAAATAAAATTTTTATTTTGGAGTATTAATTAATCTAGTGTCTCTCAAACCTGACTAGAGGCATATTTTCATTGTGGTTGGTTTTATTATCTACATTACACCTGTTAACATTTAGGAAACACTAATCCAGTTTTTCTAACATAGAATAAAATCATTCCCTTTCCTCTCATCTTAAAGAGCATATAAGCTTGCATATTTACATATATCATAAAACACTATCTTTGGAAGATAATAAAGAATAATTCTGAATGTTCAAAAGCTAGCTAGCTAATGCTGTGTGCACTAAGTACTAAAGATGTTCAAGAAGTTAAAATCCGTCAGGTAATACAGAACACTCTCCAATTAAAAACATTATTCCCAGCCAAAGCTAGAAAGACTTTCAAAAACCATCTCATTTTGTGCTCACATGAGCCTGTCCAAGAACATACAAACCTCCATGATCAAAATTATTTCTTTCAGTTAATATTTCTGTCAAGGAAATGATTTTATCGCTGTATAGCATGTAAAACTTAAATATTGCATATTCATAAACAGTATGTGTTTATTCTTTTCATTTCATTTTTACAAATTAACCTCACTTCTCTATCATTCTTACACTCTATATTAAGTATGTCCATTTGGTCTGCTTCTGAGTGAAAATAAGGATTTGTAGAGTAATAATAACAAAAAGCATGGCCCCACCTGTTTTATATGTAGTGGTTCCCTGCCAACAATCCCGAGCAGTGAGCACAATCATTATTCCCATTAGAGAGCCAAGATTCAAGCTAATGGCATACTTTTAACTACCGTGATAGATTTAAGTGGGATGAGCATTTTGCATTTAGCAAACCCTTTACAAACATCATCTCCATTGTTTCTCATGAAAGCAATATTTGTAAGGTAGGTATTACTCCTCTAGTTTTCCATATGGAGAAATGGAGGAAAATAAGTAACTCGCCCAAGATCACAAAGCCAGAAGATGAATCCAAAACGAACATTATCCGGGCCGTTTCTGTAAGTGATGCTGCTGTGGCCTTTTGGGTCTTCTGGGAAGCTCTTCAGGCAAGCTCCCAGCGCTCCTGGGGGCCAGCTGGGAAGCACTCGCTAAGCTCTGAGCTGCTCATCCTTTGTGGGTTAGCTTGGCAAAGACATGAGAAGAGACAGTTGAGAATAACAATTATTTGGATGCCTGGAAATACTCAGCAGGTAAAACTGACCTGTACAAATAATGTATTTATTAAGTAGAATAAGGTCCTCCCGCATTTCTAGCTGCAGTTACCTTGCATAAATTAACTTTGCTTAACCTTCTTCCAGTGTTCACTGCTATTTAGCAATGTGTCATTTCTGTGCAGCTGTAATAATAATAGTAGTATCAAAAAGAATAATGAGGAAAAAGGAAGATAAGGAAATAGACATAAAAATGTTAAGTATTTTCCATTGATTTTATATTAAAGGAACAATAATATTTGCCTATTTAATCTCTGGAAGATGTATTTTCAATAATTAGCTTCCTAGACCTGGTACAGGTGCAGGAAAAAGAAACAAATGGGATTTTTTTTATAGTTTTAGCATTTTGTGTAAGAAGCATTACAAAATGTTGAAGGAACTCTAACAGGAGATTTTATTTTTCTTACCTTAATTTAATTTCTCATAGAAATGTTATACTAGAAAAATATAACATATATTGGTTCACTTCTAAGCTTCCTCCTCCTGTAATATTTTGTTACCATAAATATTATATATAATTATAAAACCTAGAAAATAAGATGTTTATGCCTAAACCTGAATAAAGTAAACTGATTCAACACACAAAATTTTCCTACCTCTATATAAACTAGTTATGAATCTTTTAAATTCCAGCACCCGCTTGCATTCTGAACTCAACCTGTCAATGTGCTCAGCTCCTTCCATATGTATTTATCACAACAGTTGTATAAATTATTCTTATCATTGATGAAATGAGAAAATCCCCAGTAGTCTCTCAACTATGGCTAAATTATTTTCTGAGGCTTACGGTAACAATAACAATACTAATAGGTACCATTTAGTTAGTGTTTACTTTTTGCTAAGCACTTAGTTAATTTCGATCACTCCTCACAATTCCACTGGAAAATGTTTTATCATTATTATTATTAATATCATTATTAATATTAATGAGAAAGCTGAGGCTCCAGTCATGCAGCCATCAGAGATGGAACTAGGAAGGATAGCCGAGTATCTCAACCTCAGTGCTAGAGTTTTTAACCACTGTGTTATACTACACCCTGGAAGCACCAAGTAAGGCCTTGACCTTGGTATTTTCCTCATTTACATTTCCCTCTTTGTGCTGTCAGAGCAGATCGGTTTGCCAGGGAAGTTTTAGAACTCACCAGACTTCCTGGAATAACTTCAGACTAGGGATGCCTCGAGACCATGCCATATCAAACCTAGCTCTCCAGAGTCATTCCAGTTTAAAGCCACATCCTAGAGCTTCCCAGGAGCTGTCTTATGGGGGAAGGAAACCATTAGTCAGTCACCTGAACATCTGTAACATTGAACAGCTATTTCAAGAGCCAAAGATTTGCCCAGTACGTTTTAGGCCCTCTCTTGGGAACAGAAGGTCACCCCACTGGCTTATAAAGTTGAAAACAAGCTCTTAGTCAAGTGATGGATGTGGCATCATTGTACAAGGTGTTTCCTGAGTAATGTCATCCTGTTCTTGGATACCTTAAAACAAATTCTGGGACTCAGGCTAGCAAGCAATCTGAATATTGACTATATTCATGCTGAACAGCAAAAGTTTAAGGTGAATTGAATATATATCCTGAAGTCATAAACTGGAAACTTTCTTCAATGACCATACTTTTCAGTGAACTTAAGAAGAAAAGGAAGGCTAAAAAGAAGAAAGAGAAGTGGAAGGAAGGAAGGAAGGAAGGAAGTGGGAAGGGAGGCAAGAAAGGGACGGAAGAAAGGAGGGAGGGAGAAAATAGTCACTTGAAAAACTTTAAAAATTCAAGTCCCATGATCCTACTATAGAATCAGCTTGTATTTTTGCTATTTCTCACATGAGCCAGAAATTTTGTCTAGTCCTGACACATTCCTGGGGTGCATAATATGTAAATATGACCTATGAGATAAGGTGCACTATCAGATAATAGATGTGACTTTTTTTTTAAGATGACAGTGTAGTGATTTATGTGAATCTGTTTTAACGCATTTATAGAAGCTTTGTAGATCTAATTTAGATATGTGAACTGAATTTTTACTTTTATATGATGACACTATTAAAAAAGTATATTTTTCTTATAACTAAATAAAATGTGTGTGAGGGTGTAGAGGTGTGTGTTTTCTACACACAGTTTCTATCCTTTTACATGTTGTAAAACTCTGTAAGTTTGTGTTGGCCCATATTCAACACACATGAAGGTGTATGTCTAAAATATAAGTAATTAAATGTTTGTATGCTAAATTTAAATTTTTAAATAAAATAAGAGGGGTTATTATTTAATCAAAATCAATTTTCATAGTCTTATAAAGTAAAAAATGGCTCCCTTGAGTATCCTGTTATGTAATAGGTATAAAAAATCACTTGTTTAATTAAGTAATATACCATAAATTCATCTTTTCTCATATCATGTTTAACTGTCAGAAAATACCTGGTCACTAACTGAGTTGAATGTGATCTCAGATACTTAAAATTACTGCCTCTCTCTTCCCTTTCCATGAACTAAGAATCAGGATGCCTATTATGATGAAAACAGTTTTTTTTGTAGATGGGGCTTTTAATTTTTATGAGAAAATATAGGTATTATGCTAAAGAATTATTAACACACAATTTTATACTTTAAATCCTCATTAATAAAAATTAAATGTTATTTTTAGAGGCTAATAATTTATTTGTTTTTAAAGCTAAATATTAAACCTCTAAGAAAACACCCTGTGTAGTAAACCTGAAGAGTGTGAGTCTGAGAGAGAAATATGAAGGGCAGACAGGGAAACGAGTTCACAAAGGGCCTGACAGTCCAGAGTCAAGAGTGGATTTTTATTCTAAATACAGGCAGAGGCCATAGAATGGCCTTTATTTTTTTAAGTCATGTTTATTGAGATGTAATTTACCTCATATGTATCTAATTTGGGGTAGAAGCTCCTCACAGACTCTCTAGTACACATGTACAATTCTCAGAGTTAAACGGAGGCACTTTATGTGGATGGATTTATTCTCTCATTTTTTTCTTTTTTTCTTTTTTTATTTTTTTTAAAGATTTTATTTATTTATTTGAGAGAGAGAGAAAGCACATGAGAGGGGGAAGGGTCAGAGGGAGAAGCAGACTCCCTGACAAGCAGGGAGCCTGATGCGGGACTCGATCCAGGGACTCCAAGATCATGACCTGAGCTGAAGGCAGTCGCTTAACCAACTGAGCCACCCAGGCGCCCTCTCATTTTTTTCTAAAGGAGACTTAATGTATTCTGCGGAATTGGGTCTCCCAATTATATACATATAAACATATGTATATAATTATTATAAACAATAAATATAAGTATTATATGAAATAAATTTTATTACATTCATATATGTGATGGCTATATGAATGTAATAAAGTTCACCCTTTCCATGCACATAACAGTTTGATGATTATAGACAAATATATAAAGTTGTATAACTACCACAATCAAGAAATAGATCATTTCTGTCACCCCAAAGGGTTCCCTCATGTCCTCCACCCCCTAGCAACTACTTACTGCATTTGTGTCCCCATAGTTTTTCCAGGATGTCATTTAATGGAGTCATGTAGCCTTTTGTGTCTTGCTTCTTTCACTTAGCATAATGCCTTTGAGACGCATCCATGTTGTTATGTGTATCAGTTGTTCATTATTGCTGAAAGAATTCCATTGTATGAATGCACTATTTGTTTGTCCATTCACTGGTTGATGAACATTTGGGTTGTTTCCAGTTTGGCCCATTATGAATAAAGCTATAGAAGCTTTTAAAGAAGGAGTGACATGATCTGACATAAACTTAAAAAAAAAATCTTTCTGGCTCCTGTACAAAGAATACATTTTAGTAGGAGGCCAGGGCAGGAAAGCTAGCACAGTAGTCCAGGTGACAGAAGAAGGTACTGGCTCAAGTGGAGATATAGAGAAATCAATGGAATCACAATACTTACTTTGAAAGCACAGTGTAGAGCATTTGTGGTAATGAAAATTGGGAAAAATCAAAGCTGTCTCCTTAGTTTTTGTCTGGAGCAACTAGATTATTGTGCATCTCTTCATTTCCAATTACCTATCTCCATATCGCTTTAACCTAACAACTCCATGGGTATCAGATAGTGAAATTAAATTTTGGACATAAAAGTTTTGAAAACAGAATTTTCTATGAAATCGACCATCTATCATCCAGTCTATAAAAAGAAATCTTTTGTGACAGCCAGGTAACTTCTAGACTCTTGTACTGAGTCCCCACACTGTCTTTCAACAAAACACAATTTAATTTCTCTTCAGAGTTACACGTGGAACACTAAGATCAGATAATTTGGGGAATTTTAAAGCCTGTCACACTCCCTTTTGGTCTCAATATTAATTTAAGAAAAATATTAGAACTGTGAGAGCCTTGTTTACAGTGGGATGCCTGAGGCAGCACGTCATCCTGAGAGAGATTATTCCCAACGTAGTTCCAATTCCATAGAATGAACAAGTGCCGCCCTAGAAAAACTAAAAGATAAACACTTCCTTATAAAGTGCCTCCCTTTAACTCTGAGAATTGTACACTTGTACTGCACAGTCTATGAGGAGCTTCTACCCAAAATCTTCTACTTCTAATTAATAGATTTTACAGACTGGATTATTTTTACTCTGTATTCAGTAATTACGGAGGTTGAACCGATTAAGTAGAGAAACACATTTTGGCTTTTCTAATATCTGATACACATAACCATGTAAAAGTGAGATTGTTTCCTCAAGTCACCTACATTTATATATAGACCAGCTCTTCAACTTTTTGCTGCATATAATAGAGTCTGTGTGCTTAAACTTTTAGAAAGCATTTGGGTGAGTTCTACTTTCTCTGTACCTAGAGACATATAAACATAAAATAAATTACCAGCAGTGAGGACTGACCTTTGCCTCTGTCATCCCATGGGGAGATAAAAATATCCTTTTACTTAATTTTGAACCTATTTTTATATTTCTGAAAAGACAATTCTAACGATTCATAGTTCTCCTGATTTTCAGGTTACAGATTTTTTTGTCTGTACCTCTCTTCTGCCTTTTTCTATATTAACAAAAGAATCCATAAATTGAAAAGCACGTGATGATATTTGGTGAGCCTTCATAGCTTCACAGTGCAGGAGCCTCTTTTTCAGTTACAGAGTGTATGTGTGTGAATGATGTATTAGAACATACACATTTATCAGTCAATATTATGATCCACTGTGTGAACATATATAAATGTGTGAATATCAGTGATCATTAGCATCAAATTCATAAAATATCTATTTAGCTGCTTATTTTGAAGATTACAGGCCTATATCAGATTTTTAAAAGGAATACTATTGCTAGATTTTTGCACATGTATGCAATTTTCTCAGGTTTTGCATTTCTAATCCATTTTGCCTAACTCAGAACTACAATACTGAAATAGACTAATTCTTACAATAAAAATAAAACTCCACTGAGCTTTCGGAATAAAAAAATAATAATAACCAGTATTTGCTTATTGTTTTCCTCTGTTCTTGACATTGTTTTTTTTTTCTTTTTTTTAATTTTATTTTATTATGTTGTTAGTCACCATACGTTACATCATTAGTTTTTGATGTAGTGTTCCATGATTCACTGTTTGCATATAACACCCAGTGCTCCATGCAGTACGTGCCCTCTTTAATACCCATCACCGGGCTAACCCATCCCCCCACCCCGTCCCCTCTAAAACCCTCAGTTTGTTTCTCAGAGTCCATCGTCTCTCATGGTTCGTCTCCCCCTCCGATTTCCCCCCCTTCATTTTTCCCTTCCTGCTATCTTCTTTTTTTTTTTTTTTTTAACATATACTATATTATTTGTTTCAGAGGTACAGGTCTGTGATTCATCAGTCTTACACAATTCACAGCGCTCACCATAGCACATATCCTCCACAATGTCCATCACCCAGCCACCCCATCCCTCCAACCCCCCACCACACCAGCAACCCTCAGTTTGTTTCCTGAGATTAAGAGTCTCTTATGGTTTTAACATTGGTTTTTAAAGCTAATGGGCAGGGGTGCCTGGGTGGCTCAGTCATTAAGCATCTGCCTTCAGCTCAGGTCATGATCTTAGGGTCCTCGGATCGAGCCCCACATCAGGCTCCCTGCTCGGTGAGAGGCTTGTTTCTCCCTCTCCCACTCCCCCTGCTTGTGTTCCCTCTTTCCTGTGTCTCTCCCCGTCAACTAAATAAATAAAATCTTTAAAAACTAAAAAAATTTAAAAATTAAAAAAAAAAATAAAACTAATGGGCATAAAAATCTTAGGCCCCCTTATGCTATGTGACAATGCTATGCTTTGTTAATTCTTTTATTTTTTTAACAAGCATTTAGTGGGTGCTTCCATTTGCACCACACACTGTGTTAAGCATTGAGAACACAAATACACATGAAATGGCCCTGTCCTCCAAACCAAAGTTCATTTTTTTTAAATTTAATTTAATTTTATTTTTAACACATTTTTTTAAATTTTATTTTATTATGTTATGTTAATCACCACACATTACAGCATTAGTTTTTGATGTAGTGTTCCATGATTCATTGTTTGCATGTAACACCCAGTGCTCCATTCAGTACGTGCCCTCTTTAATACCCATCACCAGGTTAGCCCATCCCCCCACCCCCCTCCCCTGTAGAACCCTCAGTTCGTTTCTCAGAGTCCATAGTCTCTCATGGTTCTTCTCCCCCAAAGTTCATTTTTTAGTAAGGAGACTATACCATAATGACTATAAGTTGGTTCAAAATCGATAGTATCCAATAACTTTGCAAATATCTATACACAATGATGAGTATGTATGTACGCATACACATCAAACATGTATATACTGTCCCAAACTTTACCAAGATACATATCCCTGACATTTTGCATCCTTTCCTCACCAAACATTCAAAAGACTATCCCACTACCATTTAACAACACACATGCATCGCGTATATATATATATATACACACACATATATATGGCAGCCACTTTATATATATAAACATTTTATATATATGTTTATATATAATATTGTATATTATACAAAATATATATACATTATATATATACATATATGTGGCAGTCATTTTATAACTTTTTAATTTGGAATTTTATACTATTTGTATTACATATCGTACATTTCATAAATATAACTCAGCACACACATTATTTTAAGCTATGACAAGCTTGATGAATTCAGGCGTTTTTTCATTCTCTCCGAGTTTCAATTACTTATCTGTAAAGTGGGTGTGTAACACCTGCCTCACAGGGTAATTGTCAGGATTTGCTAGGACAGTGCAGCTCGTGGCTACTAGCTGACATTAGAGCTGCATAAACGGTAGCTATTTCCACCAGCAACAGTGGCATTGTCATTGCTAATCAAACTCGGCGGCCGTGTTTGTTGCCAACAGTGAGCTCAAGTCAGCCAGCTGGGTGGCTGGAATTCGGAATTCAGCTCTGCCACCTCACCACAATATTTCACTCTCAGAACATCAGCATATGAGTGAAATTTTCCTCTGTAACAGTTCTGAACATTTTATTGAACTACAGTAGAATCCCTTTATCGCACACTTATATTAAATCATATTTGATTTGCTTCTAGACTTGTTGTAGGGCCCCGGAAATACAAAGATACATGAAACAAAGGCCTCCGTCAAAGAGTAAAATCTTGAAAGGAAAATACATTGATAGACAACTAATGATAATGCAAGGCAGGGTGTACTAAGAGAAATATGCACAAGTTATTATGACTGGGGAATAAGTGACAATGTTTGAAGAAAAACGGTTAGGAAAGGCTCTATAGGGCTTTATATCCAAAACTTTCTAATAAATTATCTTGTAATATTGATTTATTGTGTTCTGTATGCTATATTTTGGAAAAATCTATATCCTATATATATTCTACACATGTGCACAGACCTTCCTAAACGCGTTGTGCCTTCCATACAAGTAGGGAAGATTTTTCTCCATTTTATGCTAGACATTGTGCAAGGGGGCTGGAAATACAAAGGCATATTAACAAATACATGGGTATATTAATGCAGCTAGCATATGTGCTTACTGATACATATATCAACCTGAAAACTTTCTCAGAAAAGCCTTCCTGACCAATCTAATTGTACCTTTCATACTCTCTAATTAGCCCACACTTTGTTCTTCATAGAACTTAACACTAAATTGAACTTACTTAATTATATTCTTAGTTTTTCTTCCTCCTTCCCTCCCTCCTTTCCTCTCTCTCTTTCATTCTTTCCTTCTTTCTTTCTGTGTGTGTTTTCCAAACTAGAATGTAAACTTTAGGAAGCCAGGCGCCTCTCAGGCTTCCCTGCTGTGTCCTCAGTGCCGAGAATTCTGCCTGACATATAATTGGCACCTATGAAATTTGTCCTAAGTGGGTAAGCAATAAATGCACACAGAAATACATACATGTATTAGCCCCCATAGTCCCACAAGCACCAGCCTCATTCTTACCAGCCATTAAAGTTTGGAGTTTATTGGGTTTCCAAGAAAACTTATGAATTAGGTTGCCAAGTATAAAAGACTCAAAAATACATAACCACATGAGTTTCATTAATTTCACTGACAAACATAAATGAATCTTGTCTCCTGTTTATCATGTTTCTCACATGTATTTTTTCTATCTGTAAAAACAGTTGTATATTAAAGCTACAACAAATACATCAATGGTTTATGAAACTTGCATGTGGATATGAGAATATTTCTTAAACTCTACCTCACAACTAAATATCTGAATTGATGTTTTGTTTAGTGGCAGAAAAAATCCAGCTGAACTGAAACTATAATCGCATATTTACCCATATCTTAATTATACTGCAATAATATCAAAGCCTATAACATGAGTAGAATTTTTATCACGTCTCTGGTTTAGCTACATTTTTTCTCACCCAACCCCCAGGAAAATATTCATGAGGTAAAACCGGCAATACAAAAATAATTATTTGAAAAACATTATATGAGGTGAGTTGTTGCTTCTCTACTGGATGCCAGTTTAAATTGAGCTAATTTGTTTTACCAGTAGCTTAAGAAAACCCCAGCACAGCGGCACGACAATTATATCCAGGTGCAAGGACTTAATTCAACAAATTCTAGGTGGATCCTTCCAGTCTGCATGGTGGGCCCCATTCTCAGCTGTGGCTAAGAACAGATGCCTTGAAAAGCCTCTGTAAACATGATCCAGCCAGTCTTTGAATAGAGATGTTGAAATGTTTCCAAAAAAAAAAAAATGACTGTGATATTCTTAGGACCATAATTCCAATGTACACATCGTTGAAGAAAATGACATGGTAGGAATTATTTTATATCTGTGAACAAAATAAGAAAAGTAATTTATTCCTCTTGATTATTTTTTTCATATACAAGGTATATATACATTTAAGATTATAAATGTTCCATATAGAATTTAAGAGAATTTATAACTATAACTATATATATATGGGGGGGGAGAGAGAGAGAGAGAAACTAAAACCATTAACACCAATATACACATTGCAAATAGTTTCTGAAAGGACTTTAGTGATGCTCCAGACTAGAAAAGGGTGGAATGTCAGATGAGGAAAATGAGCCTCTGAAGGATAAATATGCTTGCCCAAGTTCATGGAGCAGCTTATCTAAGAGACAAGACTATAGTATAATTGCCCATAACCTCCCTTTTTTAAATTCATTATTTTTTTAATTAAATAAATTTCAGGCTCTTGCCTTATTAACTTTTTAAATAACTTTCTTTAAATTATATTAGCAAAATAAACAAAACCTTTCATGATTTCAGGGCTAGAAATAAATAGCCAAGTAATGAGTATTTTATTTTTCCAGCATACTTCTAGATAATAGTTTTCTCAGAATCTCTTCTGTGTTTTTTCACTAATTACTAAGTTAGAATAGGAAACAATTTCTAACTTCATATTGTAGCAAACTGCTTTATTTAAATTACTAAAACACAGATGTGCAGACATGCACTAGATTTGGATATATTTATAATTTAGTGCTAATTATTAGTATGGTAAGACTAGCAGGTAAGTATTCACCATGTGCATCTCTATAACCTTCAGTTTGTCAGTGTTGCTAAGTCTAAATATATTAACAGATGACTACCAAGATTATTCCAGATTGGAAATTATATCATAAGAGAGAGTTATTTTGGCTACTCTGTCATTTCTCTTTTTACTCCAACCAAGAGTTTTCTAGCAGTCAGGTTTTTTTTTAAAACAAATTTTTCTTTAAAACTTTTGATAATGTCCACATTATTTTTATTTTAAAATATTTTATTTTTATTATTTTTTTATTTTTGTTTTTAAAATAAAGCCACAAAGCTTTATTTTATTAAGAAAAATCTATAAACATTAACAATACTAATTAGAGGTAAGCCAGACAATTTGCATTAAACCATTAGGTAGTGCTTATTCAGATGTAATGTGAATAGTCTGGACATTTTGAAAAACATCCAAATGGGACACAAATAAAAAACTGTCAAAAATCTAAACCAAGTTCAGTCAGGCGTATGAGACAAGTTCCCATGAACTGAAAGAAAAAATTAAAAGCAGTCAGAGGTCCTGAAAAATCTTAAAGCTAGATAACAACTTTTCTCATCTTTTGCTGGTGGATCCTAAAGATTTAATAGACAGGTCAAAACCTCCAGGGCAAGAGATTTTAGATAATTTTAGATAATAATCTAGCAATTTATATCTTCATTATGCCCAATTTCCTCATATGTAAAAAAAAAAGCAATTTGGATGTGATATTCAACTTAAAACAGCAAGATCATAATTCCACCATGGTATCCCTATCCAAATAATAAACCTTAACTCAAAAGAAGCAAGCCTTAATTGCTTCATTGTAAAACATTTAAGTTGTCACATAGAAAGCCAACTTCCTATTTGAGGGAGAAAAGATATTTGACACTGAGAATAATTTAAAACAACATAGCAACATACAGAATATTCAAAAGCAAAGAAAGATATGTTGACCATCATTTTTTTCTTTCAACAAATATTTCTTGAACATTAATACATGCTAAGAGTCATGGTACAACAATATATAAAAACTTAAGTCTGATCTTGCAGGAACATAAATTTTCATAAGGAACAAAACATTATTATAAACAAAATCATTACACTTCATTAAATATTTTAATTAAAAATAATTTATCTAAATACTATTTTTAAGTTTATTTGAAAATAGTGTGTACATTTAAGCTAGGTTATCTAGGTTTAAATGCTGGTGTCATTTTTTTTTACTCAGGCAAACAAAAATTCAGGATTCTATTTCATATCCTAAATATTTGATGAGGCCTGAGAATCAAAGATGAGAATATTTGACTCATCAACCGAACTCCAAATAATTAAAATTACCTAAAAAATCTTAAGATATTTTCACACAAGAATTTAACCAGAGATAAGAGAAATAATTCCCAGTATCCTGGGATCCTTATTATATGACTTGTAGAACATTAAAGCTGATGAGTGTCCTTGGAGATGATCTAGTACAAAGTTCCCATTTCTCAGGTCAGAAAACCAAGGCCAAAGACAATGAGTGACTTGCCAGGTGATTAGTGACACAGACTTAGGACTCAAGTCTCTTGTATCCCAGTCTGGAGAACCCCAACATTGTACTATGCTAATCCTCAGCTAAGGTTTATTATTATTTTTCCATATGCAAAATATATACACTGAAGGAGTTTCAAACTGCTCAACTTTACAAAATCAAGTGGTGTTGTGTGAAAACTGCATGAACATCTACCACCACCCTCTATCCCAAGTTATAGCGGGCGTTTTAGGAAATTTACTCTTTATTTTAATAAACCCATTAAATAAATGAAGTTTGAATACTTCTTGAAGTCAGTGAAAATTATTTTGCCTATGTTAAGACAAATGTGCTATAAATACCTAAAAGTCATACCTGAGAGTAAACATGATAGGTATCCTATTCTTCACACTTTTACCCCTGTCTCCCACTGAGTGAAGCTGTGCAACATTAGCAAAAGTAAAAGTCTCCTCGGGGTGCCTGGGTGGCTCAGTTTGTTAAGCGACTGCCTTCGGCTCAGGTCATGATCCTGGAGTCCCGGGATTGAGTCCCGCATCGGGCTCCCTGCTCGGCGGGGAGTCTGTTTCTCCCTCTGACCCTCCTCCCTCTCATGCTCTCTGTCTCTCATTCTCTCTGTCTCAAAAAAAAAAAAAAAAAAATCTTAAAAAAAAAAAAGTAAAAGTCTCCTGTAACTTAAATGAAACTGATGGAGATTATGATAAAACATAGAATATCATTTCTCTATTGAGTTGTTAATATGATTTTTAGCACAGTTTAATTTTAGCTTCAAAGAACATTGTTTTTAATTTCAAATTTTTTCTGCTTATACTTTACAATAGATAATTACAAGTGTAATCATTATTGGTCATTGGCCATTAATTTGTTTCAGCGTATGTACCTCAGTGGGCAGTAATTACTGCACAGCCTTCAATAAGATATCATTAACAAAATGAGAAGACCACAGAAAATATGTTAATTACTGTAAGTGCTCCATTGGTTCCTCCCTGGAATAAACAAGTCTAACAATTAAGATCACACTTACTTTTTGCCAGATTATATTATGCAGTGCAAAAAGAAGGGGAAAAAAGACATTGCTACATAATTTGAAGAAAAGGTATTTGAGGGAATTAATATTATTTTCCCTTTAAATTCAAAGCAGCAAATCTAATGACCCAATGACAGAAAGCAGCTCTTGTACCAAGCAGCAATTTCATAAAAGCTCATTGTTAATAATGAAGGAAAAAATTAATTGACTACTGTATCCTATTACAATGAGAAATATCACAAAATTATGTAAATGTTTTAATATTGTTAAACTATTGTAGAGCAAGTTAAATTGATTTCCTATTAGTCCATGTATAAATAGACTGGAGGATGCTTTAAAGGCTCCAATTAAGAACTTAAAATAAACCAAACTCACTTAGATCATAATTGGTTTTGGTGGCCAGTGTAGAGTTCCAAGTATTTCTCAGTTCGGTATTTACAGTATGTTCTAACCTGAAACTGTAATCAAAATATCTGTCCATTCAATTCTCTTTGGCTTTTAATCTTCATTCTTCCAGTTCATCACTCAGAACGTTTTAAGCATGTTAGTCTTTCCTAAGCATTATGTTTTGTGCATCTTCAGATATACGTATATACATACATATGTTTCCCATTGCTGTTCATTTAGGCTTTCCCTGCAACCGGGTTTGCCATGCATCTCAGACCCAAACCCCGCAGCTGTTCCTGCCTTTCTTTTATTGTCTTAAGCAAGGCACATCTCATTTCACCCTGATTCTTCCGCAGTATCAGGCCTTTCCAATCTCCCTTCCAAGTGCTCCAGCTGTACCTTTTACAGCCCAGCTGTTGGGAGCCTTTTACAGAGACCCTCCCTCTTCCTGACCTAAGGCAACTTCAACCCTCAATTGCTGATTCTCCAGTCTTTTTTGACGTTCTTTCAGGCCAGTTCAAGTCCTTCAAATCCCCCTTGACCTATAAGCCATGTCGAGTGTATTTGGACTTGATTGCAATCACTTCTAAAACTGTAAGATCGACGAGAAACAAAACTTCTTACACAACATCACAATCATTAATATTTATGTAGTATAAATTTTTCCTAAGTGTAGGATGTATATACGTTAATAAGATTTGCAAATAGTATTGTCTGGAATAGTAACATCAATAATAACTGAAGTCAAAAGATGACAAGCTAAATGGACCACCATGGTTCATGACAGACTGCCTTCCAGTACCCCTTAGAGTACTTACTCAGAAACTTGAACAGCTAGATGTTTCTTTTTGAATGATCTGAAGAGTCTTTTAGCAATAGTGATAACTCAGAAGCTTTCAAAACTAACAAATTATCAAGTACTTCAAAATACAACTAGCATCAATGCAAAGATAAAACAATCTGATCTCTGATCTCTTTCAGGATCTTTCTTATGATCCCAGAGAACCCAGAACTTCCCTCTATAGGAAAACTTATTATTTTGAATTGCAGTTCTCTGTTTGCTTGATTGTCTCCCCCAGTGGACTATAAAGTCTTAAATCAAGTGGACTATGTATCTCATACACAACATACGCCTGATGAATTAATTGAGTAAATGGCCTCAGGTAAGTAAAAAAAAAAGTTTTTGAAGGTAACAAAGTAGTTGTGAGACAAGTTTAGACTTTAAGGATTTCTAGATACTTTAAAAAGAATACAGATTCATTTTTCATGAGATTAATTTATTTTTATATTTATATTTATAATTACATTTCTACTCCAAGCATATTTGCCTATTAGTTTTGAAAACTACTGTATTATCCTTTGAACTTTGACAGGGCCTTTCTGAGTATTTAGAGAATAGAGTATCCATCTGTAAAGTTTCAGATTTCTACACAACATACATAAATTTATCCGTTCATAGAAGTGTTTATATATTATGGTGCACATATACCTACTAACAACTCAGGTATCTAATAACAAAGACTGTATTTCTTTTTTTTTTTTTAAGATTTTATTCATTTATTTGACAGAGAGAGACACAGTGAGAGAGGGGACACAAGCAGGGGGAGTGGGAGAGGGAGAAGCAGGCTTCCCGCCGAGCAGGGAGCCCGATGTGGGGCTTGATCCCAGGACCCTGGGATCATGACCTGAGCCGAAGGCAGACACTTAACAACTGAGCTACCCAGGCGCCCCTTAAAGAAATTATTTTTAAGATTTTATTTATTTATTTGAGAGAGAGAGCATGAGCATGAGTGGGGGGGTGGGAGGGACAGAGGGAGAGGGAGAAGCAGACTCCCTGCTGAGCAGGGAGCCCCGAGTGGGGCTTGATCCCAGGACTCTGGGATCATGACCTGAGCCGAAGGCAGACGCTTAACGACTGAGCCACCCAGGTGCCCACAAAGACTGTATTTCTACTTTGTGGAAATAACATTTCTATAGACACTACATCTCAGGAAGACACAAGTTCTTACTTTCACTAAAAATTTATCTTACAATAGAAAAAGAAGAATCTAGTTAATGAATTTTGTAATAAATTATTTCCATTGAACACACATAAGCGAACACGGCAACAAATCTGAATCTGAGAAATCCATTACTTTTAAATAAAGGTTAAACCCAAATATAATTTTAAATAATAGAAGGAAAGATAATACTTATCATTGAAATAAAATCAATCTATATGGTTTCAGAGTATATCCAAACGTTGTATATTTTTTCAAACATTATATTTTTATTTTTATTTTTATTTATTTTTATTTTTTTTTAAAGATTTTATTTATTTATTCATGAGAGATAGAGAGAGAGAGAGAGAGGCAGAGGGAGAAGCAGGCTCCCTGCGGAGCAGGGAGCCCGATGCGGGACTCGATCCCAGGACCCTGGGATCATGACCTGAGCTGAAGGCAGACGCTTAACCGACTGAGCCACCCAGGCGTCCCTCAAACATTATATTTTTAAATGAGTATATAATGATCATTAGCAACTTGGAAAATGATGGTCAAAATAATGAGAAAAAGAAAGCTCACAAGATGCCTCAAACTTTATACCTCTCTAAAAGTATTCTTAATGTTTAAAATTAAACTTAAAATTTAAGTTAGACTTTGCTACTATTGGCCATGGGAATTCATAACTTGAAATGATAATAGTCATGTAATTATATACCCTTTTTTTCAAGAAATGCGTGAAGCCAAAGTTGAGGCATGATTCTGCTTCTCCATTCATGCCCCAGATTTGTACTCCCTTTGCCTAATGTGGCTGCGGTACCAATACCCAGAAATCATTTTCAACTCATTATCACAATATTTTTTAAGAATAAATTTAAGGGGTGCCTGGGTGGCTCAGTTGGTTAAGCGACTGCCTTCGGCTCAGGTCAT
>NC_058403.1:112963041-112987432 GCF_002201575.2 Neomonachus schauinslandi
CCCCCCCTCATGCTCTCTCTCTCTCTATCTCATTCTCTCTCTCAAATAAATAAATAAAATATTTTTTAAAAAAAGAATAAATTTAAATACCTTATTTTTTCATCTGAATTAGTTATAGAATTTTAAGAAACACCTTACCTCTTCTTACTCTTTTCTATAGCCACAGTAAAGACCAAAGCTTCAATTACTGAATTGGAGAGAGGCAGGAAATTGAAACTCCCTTTTAGTGTTAAGCATATAGAATAAAGTACTGTTTCCCAATAAAAACAACTTAATTACTTTTCTTGAATTCCCTATAGCTCAAGCCAGTCACTTAGTAGAGGCTCAACAAGTACTTGATGACCAGTTCTTTAATTCACCCTAAAATAAAAAGGATCTGGGGCGCCTGGGTGGCTCAGTCATTAAGCGTCTGCCTTTGGCTCAGGTCATGATCCCAGGGTCCTGTGATCGAGCCCTGCGCAGGGAAGCCTGCTTCTCCCTCTCCCACTCCCCCTGCTTGTGTTCCCTCTCTCGCTGTGTCTCTCTGTGTCAAATAAATAAATAAATAAAATCTTTAAAAAAATAAAATAAAATAAAATAAAAAGGATCCTGGAAGTACAATTTTCAGCTTCTATCTCCAGACCCCATTATCCAAGAGAAAAATGTCATCAACTGGCACATTCATTGCTGGTGGGAATATAAATGTCTGAAGGCAATTTAGCAAAGTGTCAAGTCTTTTTTGTTGTTATTGTTGAAGATACATACCCTTTGACCCAGCGATTCTACTTCTGGGAATTTTTTAAGGAAAATAATCAGGTTAATATGCAAAAGTGCAAGCATGTTATCAGACTACTGCCAACATTCATG
Organism: Neomonachus schauinslandi; assembly: GCF_002201575.2. Classification (NCBI taxonomy): domain Eukaryota; kingdom Metazoa; phylum Chordata; class Mammalia; order Carnivora; family Phocidae; genus Neomonachus; species Neomonachus schauinslandi. The sequence goes on from NC_058403.1 coordinate 112,963,888, forward strand.
AAAACTGGTATGAACCAAAATGTTTAACAAGAAATTGACTTTTAAAAGTGCAAAATTGTGGGCGCCTGGGTGGCTCAGTTGGTTAAGCGACTGCCTTCGGCTCAGGTCATGATCCTGGAGTCCCGGGATCGAGTCCCGCATCGGGCTCCCTGCTCGGCGGGGAGCCTGCTTCTCCCTCTGACCTTCCTCCCTCTCGTGCTCTCTGTCTCTCATTCTCTCTCTCTCAAATAAATAAATAAAATCTTTAAAAAAAAAAAAAAAAAAAGTGCAAAATTGTAGTATAATCAAATAATAATGATATAAATCACAAGAAAATAAGTTTGAGATGTATTGCTGGGTAAATAGACAATACCACACAGCAGAACGTATAGAATGTGAGCCTGTTGACATATGTATTTGCGATGGCAAAAAAAACAATGTACACATTGAACTTGCTTCCTCTCCAGCGTTTCTTAGTATAAGCAGAAATGTTGGTTCACTATTTTATGATCTGCAACTTATAAACATCTCACTGGCCATCCTCTCTCTTCTCCCTTGCTGGAGGTTGGTGGCCAGGAATCTTCAGTAGCAAGGTTATTGATGGCACTGCTCTGAGTGACTACATGGAGCAGAGCATGAGGTAGCACTGCTTTCCCACTGCTGGCAAGCCCCTCCAGAGTAAGAAATAAACTATTGTGTTAAGCCACTAATATTTCAGAGGTATCTGTTTCAGCAGTTGTGATATCCTAATATTATTCATAGAAAGAGCAAAAATATATATATCAAAATACTAATAGTAAAGTGATTAATTTTTATATTGTATATTTTTCTTGCTTTAACACCTATTTTGTAATAAAAATTTTTTAAGAAAATAAAATGTTTGTTAGCAAAAACCTCACAAATGGAATCTTTGACCCCTAAAGGTATGATTTCTAAATATAGAAAAATGAGTGCCTGTCTTTCATTACTATAATAGGTTTATGCAATATAAGGGAAGTATAGAATTTCACTAATGTCTCCTAAATTATATGATGTTCTGATATGATCATATTCTTCAGAAAATAATTTAAGCATAACATATAATTTGTTGCTTTCTAAGGGCAGTTTTCTTTGGTTAATGTCCTTAAGACAAGCCACAAATTATCCTCTTAACTGTTGCTACTATGGAGCAAGCTCTACTACCAGTCCATTTCCACCCCTCAAGTCCTGAATAAATTAAATACCATCCCACACCATCTTTCTAACATCTCTACACTTGACTGGATCATCTTGACTAAAACATGTCAGACCTGACAAATTTAGCTCTTAGAATCACTTTAACTCCGTTTTCAAGCCCTCTGACATACTAGTCAAAACTCTGTTAATGTGATTAACAGTTAAATTAAACATAAAAACATCATTAAAATAATGATAAAAGGTTAAGGCCTCAAGCTACAAATGCAGAGAAGAGAAGGCCATGCTGTGCTCTGGAGCTCAGTGAGCCTAGCTCAACCAGCTCTGCCTGGGCTGGGAGGCTCAGAGGGTCTTCTGTCAGGGGCAACTCAGCAGAAGCCAAACAACATCCATTTTCATATTTCAGAGCATTTATAGCCTGGACATAAAAACATTCTAAAACCTGTCTTGATTTGTAAAAAGCAAAACAAAATGCTGCACTTTTGTCTGATTCATACTTTGCCTTTGCCCAAGGTTTTTACACTTTACTCATCTTTGTACCCACTCTACAGATGAGGAAAGTGCATCTTAGTTCAGATCAGTGTCACAAGCTTATAGAGAACAAAGATGTAACCCTTTCACCTCCACCACCATATTCCATCTCAGGCAGGCTTTTCCACTGTTTGCCTTCTCTTTCTTCCATTAAAGTCCTTCCCAGTGAAATAAATCGCACAAATCAGAGTTCTTGTCCATGTAGATGCCTCCTGAGAACTTCTCCCATCATCCTTCCCCTGTCTCTGACAGTTCAGTGTGCAGATTGACTAAAATTGTCTGTTTCTCTTCAAAGATTTTTCTACGTTTACTGGGCTAGATTCTTATCATTCAAAATCTTTCATCCCTGTAGGACTGTCTGCAAGCCACAATATCATCTTTAACCAGACTGTGAGCCCCCCAAAGAAAAAAACATATGCCATATCCATCCTGGTTTCCCCAGATTGTAACATAATGCTAGGCTCATGATAAGTTCTCAAAAATAAATATATGAATGAATGACAGAAACTACACTATTTAATTTTAAAGATATATGAAATGAAATGAAATTCACAATTTCTGAATGACTCATTGCAGTAGATCTCAACTTTTCTGGTTCTGTTAATATAGTCATTTCAGTATCTCTGTCCCTACCAAGAACATCTTTCTTACCCCAGCTTTGCCTAGCCAGCAATTAAAGGTTTTTAATTGAAGCCCATAATTATTGTCAAGCTGACACTAAAAATATTTTCCTTTATAAAATGTCCCAAGTCACTTTTTCCTGTATCTGTGTAACTTACTAAAGATACTTCATTCATTCTTTCTAAAATTCTTTACTGAACATCCACTAAATTGTAGGAATATGGGTTTAAATGATGTATCTAATCCAGCGTCTGCAGTCAAGTAAGTCAGAGACTAGTTAAGAAGAAAGACAAAATGCAGCAGAAAACTACAACTCTAATGCGGTGGAGAAATGCAGGGAGTATTAAGGGGTCACTCAGAAATGTGCTGAGCAGAAGTGAGGACATCAAGGTAGGCTTCCTAGAAGAGGCAACCCTTGATCTGAGCCTTAATAATGAGCTTGTGTTAGGTAGACAAAAAAGGGGCTGAAGTTCCAAGTACAGAAGAGATGATATGCAAAGCCACAGAGATGAGAGAAATAAAAAACAAAAAGCATGTGTGGAGAATAATAGGATCTTCGTCATTAATGGAACATAAAAATAGGAACACGGAAAGACTGAAAAGAGGAGACAGGTAAGAGAGGAAATGAGGCAGCAGGAAAGGGATCACTGTATATCATGTTAGAGTTTAGTCTGTGACCTCAAAGTATTATTATTATGTACACAAAAATCTATTGTTGACCCCAAGATTTATCATTAAAAAAAATATATACTGCCTAGCCTCTCAGGATTTGATTATTTTATACCTGGTATTAAAATACTTTTCTTAAATAATCTTGGTAGGGAATGTGGGTCCCATCATTTAGATCTTCTCTTAAGTCCTTGGTTTTCTTTCTATGAGGAAATAAGGTACTTCTTAGATCCTTTCTAAAGGAAACTACTGTAGCTGAAGAATTATTTCCTTGATCCTGTTGGTCCTGTTGGTCTTCTGTCACTCAGCCCTTACTTTCTCTCTTACTGTCATTGTTTCTCCTTTTTCCTTTATCAACTATTTTACCTTTGATGCCATTTTCACAAAGAGGCATAGTAACCATCTCCTGGAATTGTTTCCTAAGCCAACAACATGGAACGTTGTTGGGTCAGAATACAACTCTCTACTGACCATCTTTATGCATCCGGCCAGATCTTTTTCACATGTCATGTTGGCACTCATAAAGCACATCTGGGACCTCAGGCTGCCCTGAATCTTGAAAGAGTAGGGCATAAACCAAATTTTGGAATCCTCTGTTGATAATAATCCATTCAATATAACACCTGGAGTGTTTTTTTATTAGAGAGAGTAAGTGCTGTGCTAAGCGGCAGTGATGCAGTTTGATGGAGCTGCCCCTGGAATGTAATAAAGAGCAGGGGACATGCTCCTCAGAGTGTGTTCCTGAATTAAAAGCCAATGGTTTAAGAGTTCACTGGAGAACCCATACAGGGAGAGATGCTTACTCCACAACTGTTGGCGACACTGAGCATATCATTAGTCTATTCTAGTTAGCTATTTACTTCCAGGTGCAACTCAAAGTGTAATGCAAAAATATATATATATAAATATATATATGCACAAAACTTTATGTTTTGTCCTGGCTAACTTAGAAAACACATTCCAGCCTTCAGGAGTGAAGTGCCCCTTCAGTAGTGAAAATGAAGTTTTACTGCTAATGGGTTTGAAATATAAGACCCATGCAACTGGAAGCTGTGTGCTTTGCAATTCCCACTTTTCCTTAGTTTACCCTTTGGAAGTCTAAAACAAAATCCTGCCTTTTATGTTTGAAATATATATAGTATTATTGGAGGGAAGATCTGAAATATTCATTTTTATTACTCTATTTGCAATTACTATTAAAAATAAGTATCTATATACTCTTCTTATCATTTTTACATGAAATTTATAGTTCTATTACTTATTTTCTCAGAGTGAGGGAAAATCCAAGAGTATTTTAACCTAAACTAGGAAGTTGTTTGATGACAAATACTAAATCCTAGGTTCAGATGATATAATTTAATCATGCTTTATTTGTAAATAGGAAGTATTCCGATGGTCACTTCTTTCATAGTCCCTTTAGTAACTTAAGGCTGAAACTTCCACTTTTTTTTTAAGATTTTATTTATTTATTTGACAGAGAGAGAAAGAGCACAAGTAGGCAGAGCAGCAGGCAGAGGAAGAAAAAGAAGCAGACTCCCCACCGAGCAGGGAGCCCGATGCGGGACTCGATCCCAGGACCCTGGGATCATGACCTGAGCCGAAGGCGGCCGCTTAACTGACTGAGCCACCCAGGAGCCCCTGAAACTTCCATTTTTAAAAAATGCGTTGATTTTATTATTTCTTCCACATTTGTACAAGAGAATATTTTGCAAAAATAATTATAAGCAACCTGGTTATTCTGGCTATCTCTCAATAATTCAAATAACTTTTTTCCAAAAAGAATCAACATGTACATTAAGTCATTCATCACATAAAATGCAATTCTACTTTACAAGCATAGATGGACTCATATTTCCCTATCATAGTCAGGATCTTATTTTGAAAGTTCTCAGTTATATGCACTGCTGCTGACCTTTTTTCATTGAAAAGTATCAAAATAACTGTGGAATGACTTTTTAATAGTGATATCATCAACTATTGATACAAACTATAATATTTCTGATAAAAGGAAACCTAAAGAGCATAACTTTGCAAACATAAAAAAATGATCAGATGTTTTTCTAAGGACTAAACCTCCATTCATAATTATTAAAGTAATTAAATGCTTCAGATACCTCTGCATCACCTAGACAACATAGTTCAATTTCTCCTGATGCAGTCTGACATGGCACAATTCCTAAAACCTTATCCAAGTCAAATCCGATTTTAATTGATTAAAATAAATGGGTATGTTCAGAGATCAAAAAAAAGCACACAATATCTGTGTGATAGCTTCTATCCTTATTTCTACTTAATGATGATAAATGTTTATGATATGACAAAATGATACATTTGTCTGCACTATTTGAGAACTTCCATGATTTGTAGAAAAGTTCTGTTTTTTTTTTTTTTTTTTTTTTTTTTTTTAAAGATTTTTTATTTATTTATCTGAGAGAGAGAATGGGAGACAGAGAGCACATGAGAGGGGGGAGGGTCAGAGGGAGAAGCAGACTCCCCGCCGAGCAGGGAGCCCGATGCGGGACTCGATCCCAGGACTCCAGGATCATGACCTGAGCTGAAGGCAGTTGCTTAACCAACTGAGCCACCCAGGTGTCCCGAAAAGTTCTGTTTTTAATTAAAGTGTATTACACAACATCGGAATTTTTCTTCTTTATTATGCCAAGGAAGCATATGGAAATTTGAACTCTAAGATGTTACTGATTTATTCTGATGTTAGAGCATTTTGCTCCCATGTAAACATATCCTATGTCATGAATATGAATAGCTTTGTGCCCTCGAAAAGTCCATTATTATAGGTAGCATATGGTTTTGACACCTAAACCATGAGGAATATGAGAAAGCCCAGTTTGCCAAGCAAGTTATTGTAAACATTTTGTGTACCCCTAAGTTACGGACAGAGATAATTACTATATCTTTTTTTTTAAGTAGCCAACTCAACTGTAATCTCTTCCTTGTTTTGCATTTATTTTTCAGCAGCTGAGTTGAAGTCTCCCTGCAAGATTTGTAGATAAAGATCAAATATTGGAGCCCTGCAGCCCCCCAACTCTGAGCATACAGATGTCAAAATCAAGGCAAATGGTAAACAAGCTAATGGTATGTTCCACACCAATGCTTGTGTTAAGAATATATCCTTTCTTAATTTCAATTTTAATAATCATAGAAATATCCACTTTCACAAATGACATGGATTGTATCTTTTAATTTATATATTAAAGAACTCTGAAAGTGAGCTACAAAAGATTGATTTCTATAACTTTTCAGAGAAGCTTTGATTCTTCTGAAATATAAAATGCTGAATATAGAGTTTGCAAATACTAAATTTAGACTTAACCCTAAATTCATATTAAAAACATGATTAGAAAGAATAGAATATTAATTTCAATATTATGTGAGCTTTTTTTTCTAAAAGGAGAATAATTTATACACCCATTAACTCACTGATTTCAATGTTTCCCAAACATACCTCATTCATAAGAATTACCTTAGAAGCCTATTAAAATACAGATTCCAGAACACAGTGGTTCAGATGGATTTTATAATCTGAAAATTTTGGAATAACAGATTCAGATCTACAATGGAAACAAGGGACTGGATTGATGTGCGTCTTACACTTTCTTCCAATTTTAATGTTCTATGATCTATGAATTGACTAAAAAGCCACAAATTCACTCTTTTGATACGAAATATTTAGATGTAGATATAAATAACACTGGCATAGACAAAGATATCATAACAGAATTTTTTTGGTGACAGATACAAAAATGGATACATAGATAGGTACAGTTGACCCTTAAACATACAGGTTTGAACCATACAGGTCCACTTATAAGTGGATTTTTTTCAACAAATACATTGTAAAAGTTTTGTAGATTTCTGCCAATTTGAAAAAAAATCACAGACAAACCCCATAGACTAGAAATGTTGAATATGATGTCTCCAATACTGTATTATGAGTATGACTGTAACACTATATGCCATAAAAATCTTACATGAATGATCCATTCATTACTGTATAGACTAAGCTACCATAAAGCAATCATATTGCTACTTCTTCATTATCAGTGCATATCATTCATTATACCTGTAAATAATTATGAATTTCTTTTTTACATTATCTTTTCATTTTTGAGGCCTAGTGTTAATAATACATATAATATCTACAGTGTTTTGTATCATGTAAGACAATATTGATGTGGATACTGACATGATTCATCTTGTAAACAGATGACATAAAGTGTCCTCATCTGTAAACTGTCATCATCATGCAAAGTGTTGCAGTATCGATAAAATACAGTACAGTACCATAAATGTATTTTCTCTTCCTTATGATTGTCTTAATAGCATTTCTTACTTAACACTTACTTTATTATAAGTGTATAATATATGTAACATGCAAAATATGTGTTAATTGATTGTTTATGTAATTGGTAAGGTTTCCAGTTAACAGTAGGCTATTAATAGTTAAGTTTCTGGGGATTCAAAAGTTATAAACAGATTTTCGACTGCATGGGGGTCAGCACCCTTAACCCCCACGTTGTTCATGGATCAACTGTAGATAAATTGACAGATCTAAATAAATGTCATAACAGAGAACCTTTTTAATCAAACTAATTCCATGAAGTTATCAGCTAGAGCTCTCTGTCCTTTTCCAGCAAACGTTTATCTAAAATGTATTGGTGGAGAGAACAAATGCAAATTAGCCACTGAAACTATTCTCTATATATATTACATTAATTGTATACCTACTCAAGAGTCTTTTTGCCTACAGATATAGAGGCAGATTGCATGTATATTTATATAGATTTTTTGTTGCTACCTGTCTAAAGCTAATTACAAGGCAACTTTGGATTTAGCAAAATTAAATTTTTTTAAAAGCACAATTTTCAACTTTGGCCTGTATTTTTTAGAAAATTCTGGAGAAATAAAACTAGAGTACCAGTAGATTTAAATATTAATTAGAGGCACCATTCTGTATTTCTAAAATTATCCTACTCCTAAAGCCTGTCAGCATAAGCCTCCTAAGAGTCGTCTGAATAAATGGTTCTCAAATTCTAATGTGTATACAAGTCACCTGCAAATCTTGTTAAACTGAAAATTGATTTAGTAAATGGGTGATGGGACCCAAGAACATTCATTTCTAACCAGTTATCAGATTATGCCAAAACATAATAATAATCTGTGAGACAACCTTCCATTAGCAAGGTCCTAAACAACAGCAACAAAGGTAAAAAATCCAGATATATCTCCTGATCTAAAGCTTTTTTTAAAAGATTTTATTTATTTATTTGAGAGAGAGAGAGCATGCACGAGTAGGGGGAGGGGCAGAGGGAAAGGGAGAAGCAGACTCCCCACTGAGCACAGAGCCTGACCTGGGGCTGGATGCCAGGACCCTGAGATCATAACCTAAGCCAAAGGCAGATGCTTAACCAGCTGATTCACCCAGGAGCCCCCTAATCCAAAACACTTTATGCAATTTAGGAGAAAGGTGTCACTGAAAGAAATTTATCTTGGTAGCATGTGTAACACCTACCCCCCTGTAAGAAGACAATGACTAGAACTAAAAATTTTCATTTGTTTTAGAAAACTAAAAAAAGAATCCAGATTGAGGTGTGTTTTGTTGTTAAGTCATTCGTTTATTTGTTTGGTTTGTCTTTCATGTATTCAATCCTACTGATCAGTAGAATTTTTCTCACTTTATAGAGTTATCATTAACATCATCAACAGGAATAAATGTTTATTGCATGGCCACTGCATATAAGTCATTAAGACCTATAGGCATGCAAAAAAACTTATCCTTAATATTATAATTTCACTTTATAATTTATTATTGTACTCCAAATAATTCCAACAAATTATTTGGAAAACATACAATAAAATAAGGAACAAAATTAATGTAGAAATGGGTGTGAAGTTAAATAAGGTAGAAAACAAAGAGGAGGCCAGTAATAAGAAACAGTATTAATGGAATTCATACAATAAGCTCTAATGTTAATCCTATAAGTGGACCTATATTTGGATCAGAGGCTGACCTTTCAAGCAGCCAGAGCCAAGAAGAAAATATAATCAGATGCAAAGTTTATAGGCAGTTTACTTTAATAAAACTTTCTGTGGAACTGACATCTGACAAAAATTTGTTTGGCATGGCTTTATTAAGAAGACTCCATAAGGGGCACCTGGGTGGCTCGGTCGGTTAAGCAGCTGCCTTCAGCTCAGGTCATGGTCTCAGGGTTCTGGGATTGAGCCCCAGGTCGGGCTCCTTGCTCAGCAGAGAATCTGCTTCTCCCTATCTCTCTACCCCTCCCCATCACTCATGCTCTCTCCCTCTCTGTCTCAAATAAATAAAATCTTAAAAAAAAAAAAAAAAAGACTCCTAATACCGTGTAAGAGACTATGTCTTCAACAATATTTTTTCAGTGAACACTACTAAATATACTACCAAATATAAAGAGGAAACATGCCTATAAAAGCTTATAAGTTGGGAAAATCAAACTTAACACATGAACCAAAAGTTATGTAACAATAATAATCAGTGCTGTTATTAGAATCAGTTAAGATATATTTGTGCTGTATCTGCAACAATTTTAATCACTGAGTGTGATTGGTTCATATAATTTGCATTAAAATTTTAATGGAATGTTGAAGAATGTGTAAAAACTTTAAACTGAAAAGGTTTCCAGATGGCATAATGGAAGTGAAATGACTCAAAAATATATAGACACTGGTAGATTAAAACATAGCAAATTCTCTCCATTGAAGAAATAAATTCTCCTTCCACCTCTCTGCCCCTTAGCTATTCCCAGGCTCTCTCTTCCCCTCAGATGGTCAAATTTATCAAAAGAATTGTCTATTATTGTCCCCATTACCTCATTTCCCCCTCACTTCTCAACCATCTCAAATCTGGTTTCCATACAAATCATCACACAGAAATTGCTTTCATAAGATTTTCCATTCTCAATTTTCTAATTGTAGAATATCACTTTGAAAGTTTCTTATCTCCCATTTGAATGAGAAGGGAATGTCCCTGGAGCAAAAAAATAAGACAAGTTAGAACTATAAAGAGAAGCTGGTAAAAATACTGACTCCTAGTTGGAAAAAAAAAATACTATATATGTTTACAAGCTAAAATCCTATGATCCTATTATTACTAAAATACCGAGTAGGCACAGAATAGCTTAACAAAAAGCAAAAGTAACAGAATAGCTTATGAAATATAAAATTCACATGACAACATAATTATATATTAATAAAAGTTAGTATATTATATATTAACTTTACAAAAAATGCCTAAAGTCATTACTTAATAAAGGCACAGATAAACATTGTATTTATTTTTATCTATGTTTATGCAAAGGAAACTCATTCTTTTTCTTTGATTATTTAATCACACTTTATTTCTCTCCTGTGTGTCAAATTCACTTTTAAAAAAAAACGATTTTTCCTGTCTGAAGAAAGACATGTGTGGGCATGCACCCTCATTTTTACTATTACAGCAATCCTCCGAGCCTCAAAAGCTCAAAGCTAAATATCCTGAAAAAATACAATTATTTATAAAACAATTTTATTTTCAGGGTGCCTGGGTGGCTCAGTTGGTTAAGCCTCCAACTCTTGATTTTAGCTCAGGTTATGGTCTCAGGGTTGTGAAATTGAGCCCCACATTGGGCTCTGTGTTTGGGTGTGGAGCCTGCTTAAGATTCTCTCTCTCTCTCTCTTTTCCCTCTGCCCCACCCCCCACCCCCACTCACAGGTGCATGCTCTATCTCTCAAATTTAAAAAAAATACTATTAAAACAATTTTATTTTCATATACTAGTAACGCCCAGAATCATGTATTAAGTAAATACCAACTCAGATTTTCTTAAGTTTAAGACCTGAATCTCCTCTGGGAAATACTAAGACAAATAAGACTTGGTTTCTCTCTTCAAGCTACAGAAGGAGAGAAAACTCTAAGAACTATCAGAGGAGATTAAAGAAGTAGAGTGGAGGGACAGTTCAAAACCACTTGCCAACATATCAGAGAAGTCAGAGCTAAAACCAGGTAATTAGGCTAAGCAGGGTTTCTCTACAGGGCAGTGTTGGCACTTGGGATCAGAAAATTCTTTGTTGCTGGGGGCTGCCTTGTGCATTATATAATGTGTGGCAGCATCCCTGACCTCTACCTACTCAACGCCAGTAGTAATCCCTCCACTTCCTAGTTGTGACAATTAAAAATGTCCCCAGGCATTGCCAAACATTACTTGGAGGGAAATTTGACCCCAATTAAGTACTACTGGGCTAAAGCCAGACTGGGATTGGGGAGTATTCTGAAATGATAGACCAAATCTTGGCATAATTCAGAAAATTATATAGTCCAAGTTGTGAGAGTAATAATGAGAATGAAGAATAAAAAGTAGACTTCATTTATTAAATCATTCAAGGACAAAGAAACAGACATTTGTACCAAGCATTGTTAGATTCTTTGTATATAAGATCTAATATATATCTCACAAAAAAAACCTTTGAAGTGGAAATAATTATTCCTGTTTTGCAGATTTAGGAGCTATAGCTGTTGATGCTTTTATAACTTTCAGCATTCACAATGGCCAGCAATGCTAAACAATGACAAAAACCTCCCAATAACAACAACAGAAAAAGCCCAGGACCAGATGGCTTCCCAGGTGAATTCTTTTTTTTTTTTTTAAGATTTTATTTATTTATTTGAGAGAGAGAACAAGCGGGGGAAAGGGAGGCAGACAGAGAAGCAGACTCCCCATAGAGCAGTGAGCTCAACACAGGGCTCGATCCCAGGATTCTGAGGTCATGACCTGAGCCGAAGGCAGACACTTAACTGACTGAGCCACCCATGCACCCACCCAGGTGAATTGTATCAAACATTTAAAGGAAAATTAATACCAATCTTTCCTAAATGCTTCCAAAAACTTGAAGAGGAGAGAATACTTTTAAACTCATTTAACAAGACCAACGTTACACCCACACCAAAGCCAGGTAAGGACACACAACAACAAAAATTACAGGTCAATATCTCTGACTAACCTAGATGTAAAAATGCTAAACAAAATACAAAAAACTAAATTCAGTAGTGCATAAAAAGAGATCATTCACTAAGATCAAATGGGATTTATCCCTGGGATGCAAAGATGGTTCAACATATGCAAATCAATAAATGTGATACATCATATTAACAGAATGAAGAATAAAATCATATGATCATCCCAATCAATGCAAAAACATTTGACAAAATTCAACATTTTTTCATGATAAAAACTCTCAACAAATTAGGTATAGAATTCTCACCCCTTTTAGTCAACACAATACTGCAAGTTCTAGCCAGAGCAATTAGACAAGAAAAAGAAATAAGGCATCCAAATAGGAAAGGAAGAAGTAAATCTGTCTCTGTTTACCAATAATATGTCTTAACATATAAGAAGCCCTAAGTACTCCACCAGAACTAACAAACAAATTCAGTAAAATTGCAGGACACAAAATCAGCATACAAAAATCAGTTGTTTTTCTATACATTAATAATGAATTATTCAAAAAGGAAATTAAGAAATAATTCATTTACAATAGCATTAAAAAGAATAAAATATTTAGGAATAAATTTAACCAAGGAAATGAAAGATACATACACTGAAAATTGTAGGACATGAAAGAAAATGAAAAAGAAACAAATGGAAAGCTATCTCATGTTCTTAGATGGAAAGAATTAATATTGTGAAAATGTCCATACTAACTCAAAGCTATCTACAAATTCAATGCAATTCCTATCAAAATTCCAATGGCATTTTTTATAAAAATAAAAAAAATCTTAAAATTCATAGGGAACCACAAAAGATGCTGACTAGCCAAAGCAATCTTAAGAAAGAAGAACAAAGCTGGAGGCATCATACTTCCTGATTTCAAACTAGATTACAGGGCTATAGTATTGAAACAGTGTGGTACTGACATAAAAAGAGACACATATATAAATGGAATAGAATTGAGAGTCCAGAAATAAACCCACACATGCATTGTAAATTAATCTATCACAGGGTTCCAAGAGTATACAATATGGAAAGGACAGTCTGTTCAGAAAATGGTGTCGGGAAAACTGAATATCCACATGTAAGAGAGTAAAATTGGACCTTTAAATTGTACCATATATAATAATCAAATAATCAAATAAAAATGTATTAAAGACTTAAATGTGAGACCTGAAACCATAAAACTCCTACAAGAGAACATAAGGAAAAAGCTCCTTGACATTTTCTTGGCAAAGCTTATTTTGGGATATGACACCAAAAGCATAGACAACAAAAGAAAAATAGCAAGTGAAACTTTATCAAACTAAAAATTTTCTGCCCAACAAAGGAAACAATCGACAGAATGAAAAGGCAAGCTATGGAATGAGAGAAAATATTTACAAACCATATATCTGATGGATCTTCAAAAACTCACTAGCAAAAAACAAATAGAAAATCTAATTTTAAAAAGGCCAAAGAAACCAAATAGACTTTTTCCCAAGGAAGACACACAAACATCCAACAGGTAGTAGTAGGTTGTGATAGTATCATACTTTTTCTTTTTTCTGTGATATGATATAGATAGATTTCTAAGAGTACTTTAAAATACACATAAATTATTTCAACATAGCTTTCTATTTCTTTTTTTTTATTATGTTATGTTAATCACCATACATTACATCATTCGTTTTTGATGTAGCATTCCATGATTCATTGTTTGCATATAACACCCAATGCTCCATGCAGTACGTGCCCTCTTTAATACCCATCACCAGGCTAACCCATCCTCCCACCCCTCTCCCCTCTAGAACCCTCAGTTTGTTTCTCAGAGTCCATCGTCTCTCATGGTTTGCCTCCCCCTTCGATTTCCCCCCCTTCATTCTTCCCTTCCTGCTATCTTCTTCTTCTTCTTTTTTTTTTTAACATATAATGTATTATTTGTTTCAGAGGTACAGGTCTGTGATTCAACAGTCTTACACAATTCACAGCGTTCACCATAGCACATACCCTCCCCAATGCTTATCACCCAGCTGCCCCATCCCTCCCACCCCCCCCACCACTCCAGCAACCCTCAATTTGTTTCCTGAGATTAAGAATTCCTCATATCAGTGAGGTCATATGATACTGTCTTTCTCTGATTGACTTATTTCACTCTGCATAATACCCTCCAGTTCCATCCACATCGTTGCAAACGGCAAGATTTCATTCCTTTTGATGGCTGCATAATATTCCATTGTATATATATACCACATCTTCTTTACCCATTGATCTGTCAATGGACATCTTGGCTCCTTCCATAGTTTGGCTATTGTGGACATTGCTGCTATAAACATTGGGGTGCATGTACCCCTTCGGATCCCTACATTTGTATCTTTGGGGTAAATACCCAGTAGTGCAATTGCTGGGTCATATGGTAGCTCTATTTTCAACTTTTTGAGGAACCTCCATACTATTTTCCAGAGTGGCTGCACCAGCTTGCATTCCCACCAACAGTGGAGGAGGGTTCCCCTTTCTCCGCATCCCCGCCAACATCTGTCGTTTCCTGACTTGTTAATTTTAGCCATTCTGACTGGTGTGAGGTGGTATCTCATTGAGGTTTTGATGTGGATTTCCCTGATGCCGAGTGATGTTGAGCACTTTTTCATGTGTCTGTTGGCCATTTGGATGTCTTCTTTGCAGAAATGTCTGTTCATGTCTTCTGCCCATTTCTTGATTGGATTATTTGTTCTTTGGGTGTTGAGTTTGATAAGTTCTTTATAGATTTTGGATACTAGCCCTTTATTTGATATGTCATTTGCAAATATCTTCTCCCATTCTGTAGGTTGTCTTTTGGTTTTGTTGACTGATTTTTTTGCTGTGCAAAAGCTTTTTATCTTGATGAAGTCCCAATAGTTCATTTTTGCCCTTGCTTCCCTTGCCTTTGGCGATGTTTCTAGGAAGAAGTTGCTGTGGCTGAGGTCAAAGACATTGCTGCCTGTGTTCTCCTCTAGGATTTTGATGGACTCCTGTCTCACATTTAGGTCTTTTAACCATTTGGAGTCTATTTTTGTGTGTGGTATAAAGAAATGGTCCAGTTTCATTCTTCTGCATGTGGCTGTCCAATTTTCCCAACACCATTTGTTGAAGAGACTGTCTTTTTCCATTGGACATTCTTTCCTGCTTTGTCTTTTTAATATCCACACACTGATGCCACAGTCAAATTCCGTAAGTGTGATATATCTTACTAATGCTCCTCCCTTTCCTGGGCTTGCAGGAGAAATAAGCTTCCTTGCCCCTTTAAATTTGTCATAACCATGTGGCTTGATTCAGCAAATGAAATGTGAGTGGAAGTGATAGGTCACTTCTAGATGGAACCATTTAAAAGCAGGTGATGATTCTCCATGATTACAATGGCAAACCTTGAAGGCTCATGTTGAAATGGAGATATAAGATAATAGAGACTCCATCAGCCTAGGCCCCTGAGTGATTCTGAGCACACCTCAATCCCAGCAACGGGCAAAAATTTTCCAAAAGCCTAAACAAAATCATATACCTGTTACCCTAGCCAGATATGTATAATTAGAAAATTTTATATGTTAGGCTAAAATTATGTATTAGTTATTCTATAACTAAGAAATTTCAGAGATATCAAAAATCCTGAGGGTCACAAGAGCATTAAAGGTTTTGTCAAATTCAAAAAGTAATACATTTCATGGTTAACAGTCCTAATTTCCTTACTGTTAATAAAATCAAGTGAAACAAGACCTGGTTTCTAATGAATTGATTGTATAGGCAATCAATGTGTCTAATTTAGAATGAAAGCTCATAAGTCCATAGATGTTAGTAGAGTCTTGTCTTCCGTTTGTTACTAACACTAGGAGTTAATAGCTGGGAATTGAGTTGTTTAGCAATAAAAATAAGACATGAGAAGTGGTTAGAGAAGCCTAAAGACACCTTAAGAGAGATAGTGATCAAGTATTTTTCATATCAATAAAGTACTAAGAATTAGAAACTAGGTGAAAACTAAAACCTTTTAATTTTGACCCCATTTTAATGTGGCATAGCAATTTTCTTGACGTGTTGTAGTTACCATTAGGTTGTGGTTTGCAAATGATTGTCTTGGCTCATAAATGAGACCAGATTCCAGATTATTCCTAAAATAATGTCATCCCCAATTCCATTCCTATCTGCGTTCTTGAATACAGAAGAAGAGGGTAGGTTGGTATGCCAGAAATGATACACAATCCACTGGCTGCAATATAAATGCAACTGCCTGTGCTTAGTATGTTGTCAATGGAACACAAGATTAATCATCCATTAGAATAGATTACTGTATAGTTTCAAGAATAAAAGCTTTAAGTTACTTTCTTGCATGTTTTCATGTTTAAAATGTCACTGTGGGGCGCCTGGGTGGCTCAGTTGGTTAGGCGACTGCCTTTGGCTCAGGTCATGATCCTGGAGTCCCTGGATCGAGTCCCGCATCGGGCTCCCTGCTCGGCAGGGAGCCTGCTTCTCCCTCTGACCCTCCCGACCCTCCCCCCTCTCATGTGCTCTTTCAGTCTCTCTCTCTCAAATAAATAAATAAAATCTTTATAAAAAAAAATAAATAAATAATAAAATAAAATAAAATGTCACTGTGGTATAAAACATTCTGGAGATTTTTCATTTAATTTGGGCTTTTTTATCTTTTTATAAAATTAATTATATACTGTGCCATTATTTATTGTTTTCTAGTCTGTGAGTTGTAAAAGTCAGAGGCTATGTTTACATTTATATTAATGCTTGTAATACCCCATGGTGCCTAACACATAGTCTGTACTCAAAAAGCACTGGATGAGTTTAATTAGATTCTTCTTCAACATGGTCATTCTCCCTAGTATCTTTACCTAGACTTCAGATCCTCTTCTCTCATTGTACAGCATTTAATGTCTCTTGAAGAGAGCATAAGAAGATAAAAGGTAGAAGGATTAAATTCTGTTCTCTTTATACAGGTCTTTACTCTTATTTATTGACAGGAACTGAGATGGTTGAAATTAATAACATGCAAAATACACTCAATAAATTAGAAAACAAGGACCAAGGAGAGGAGAAAAAAAAATAAATATTCTAACTAAAAACATCATATGGTTCATGTCAAAATATCCAATTTAACTCTGAGCTTTGTGATAGCCAATGCAGAAAAGAAACTTGTAAAGGTGTATAGTTCATATTAACTGAAAGTAGAAAGCACATAAATTACTCACAGAAGAAAATTCTAACACCTAGTCTCTAAATTCTAAAAGACGTTCTCCTGTGGGATTTAATCTGAAACCCCTGAGAAAGAAATAGACCGAATGTTGCTGCTTCTTGGGATCTCTTCCAATAAAAGCTAGAGGCAGAAAGAGTAATTCCACCCAGTCTAAGTTAATGCAAGTGGATCTTATTGTCATTCTTTCTTCAAACTAGATCCAGTGATAATACCTGAGTATCCACAGAAGTTGATGGAGGACAAGCCCTTGGACTAATGTCTCTCAAAAAAATCACTTCTCACATTCAACTTTAGATGAAGGGTAGCACCTGGGAGAGATCACAGGCTTTGGAATCAAGGAGATCCAGATTTGACAATCTGTTTCAATTTGAATTTGAAATATATTTGACAACTTATTTCATGTCCCTGAGCATCAGATTCCTTAGCAGAAATACACAGGTCAGGAATAAAAATCTGACACATGTCTTAGAAAAGGCATAACTTGCTCCAGAAAAATAAGGAGACCTTAGATTCTAGATGAGCAGGCAAAACTGCTATAATTTTTATGAGGCCTGAAAAGTTTATCCAAGATGCTTTTCCATGGAAGGCCCACCTGCCAACTCATGGAAGAGAAGGAAAGCCAGATCTTTTCTCAGAGAACAACTGGCATTCACCTTCAGTAATTAGACAAGTATTCAAGTGAGATCCCACCAATTCACACCATAGAATTATCTAATATCAACCCGGGAATTATATGAATCAGACTCTTCCTACTGTCCACAGAAAAAAACCTTAGTACCACTTCCAAGGGTTGGATGATTCTGAAATGCTTAGCTTTTCCATGAGCATGCCAGAATTAGTTAGCTGCAACTATATGTCCAGATCACTGAACATACGAACTAGATATATAAAGATATTTAGTATTCACTACCCTAATTTCAGGAGCGTGTCTTTGTCAGATAATGAGTTTCATTTTTCCTAGTCAATGTTGAGTTAATCTTGCTGGCAATAAATTCTATAGTTATTCACTTCCTGGAGCCATCAAACCAGGTCATCAGATTGTGGAAGGATACCTTTTTCATTGTACATGAGGTATGAAGTTAGCTCATATAAAATATTTGCATATACATTAAACAAAACTGAAACAAAAAATGATCACGTTTTCTACGGCTTGATATTATTATCTGATCTTTAAGTCATGGAATCACCTTGCTTCCAGACATGAGAAGTGTGAATCACAACAACTAAATGATATCACTGATTTCATGCAAAACTATTTTAATAAAATAATGTTTCCTCTAACCAACTCTAAATTATATCATTTCTCCATTGATACAGAGGATTCTCCAAAAATTAGACCTCACAATTGTTCTTCTATTGAAGTATGACTGAATTCAATGTTTTTGATAATACTCTGTTTCAGAATAAATCCAACATCACAAGAAATGCAAGTAAGGGACAAACAAAGCCACATTTTTTACATGTTGATATTAGCTTTGTACTTATTTCTTTATACTTGTTTTCCTGTTTGGCCTTCTATACATGTTTTGATCTGAAATTAATCTCACTTCTAACTCTTTTGCTCTATCACTAACACACCACCCACCCCACCCCACCCCCAGAAAAAAAAAATACCTTAAGTGTAGTAAATGGTCCAAATATCCCAAGGGAAATTTTTGCCACTTTAATCCACGTACAGGAAAAAGTGTATATCATCTGCTGGTGGCTCAGCAGCGCGTGAACTATGTGTTGGTAAGCTTAGTCCTGTTGCTAGTGGAAAAAATAATCATGCTTTGTATTTATGTAATACCTTTCTTCTGTGGAACTTGCAGGATATTATGTGTCTTGCATCACTAATCTTCATAATATCCCATATTTATGGGAATCTATTGAAGTAAGGACCATATTTTAACCTGAAAGATCATGAAGTGGGCAAAATTGATAAAGAAAGATGCTAAACACAGCTGATCTTGTTAAGGGCATATGGAAATGTTGTGGGGCCAGACTTTCATTCCCCGTCACACTATATGCACCATTTTCCATAAACGAATCTTTTTTTTTTCAATCTAGACAGAGAGCCATGACTGAAAGCTGAAAAGAAGAAAGATTCAGTGACTAAGCAGCAGAGTGGAACCTCAGGGCCTCTTCATTTTCTTTTTAATTCTGTTCCTAATTTGTGATGTGACCCCAAGAAACCTTTTGCCCTCTTTAAGCCTCAATTGTTTTCCTTACAAAATAGTATTGTGAAAGCATGTTGCTCTGCATCCTGGCTCTGGCTTCCAACACTCTATCTTTTGTAGTGTCCTATAATTAATTTGTTCATGTATTCAACAAATATATATTGAGCATCTTCCATGTTTAAGGCACTGGGGCAGTTGTTTTGGGACTCTAAAGGAAATTAAGACATTATCTAGAGCTTAAAAAATAGAAGCAGGAGCTCTTACATGTATAAAAATAACTACATAATAAACTACTGTATGTTAAGTATCACTGAATCATGCAAATAATACACTAAACAAGTTCTGAAAATTGGTTCTGGCAGGACTGTGTTAGCAGAAAGAGCACTGAACAAGGAGTAAAACCTCATCTGTAGACCAGCCACCTAGCTCTCTGTAAAATGGATAAAACAGCAGCATGAAACCTCACAAGGTTATTGTGATAGCAAAATAAAATATTGTAGAAGAAAGCACCTTGTAAATGTAAAGGTTTCTTTTGTTTTCTTTTCTTTTTATTGTAACTAAAGAAATCAGAGAATACTTCAGGTATGTGCCATTCAGAATGATCTTTAGATAATGAAGAATATCTCAATAGAGATATAATATTCTGAACAGAAAGAATGGTATAATCTAAGGCATAGAGCAGGAAACATATTAAGAGAACTAAAAAAAATGAAAAGATCAAAAGTCATAATGAGGAGAACAAATACCTTTAGAAAGTAAAGGATGTTGGAAGAATGAAGGAGTGAAAGATATGAAATCAAGGAAATGATGATGAGGGGACTTGTTAAAGATATTCAGTTGTTCAAAATGTTGGCATGACCTAAAGAAGGACAGTGGTTGATCCATGGCTGAAATGAACTGAAGATTTAACTCAATAAAATTGAAGTGATTCAGGAAATTTTAGTCCATTTTTGTATGAGTCAAGCACAAGGACAGAGATAAGAATGCAGAGTGGAAAAGAAAATTCTCAACCCTGTGCAGAACTCTTCACAGTAGTGAGAGACATGGGGATGAAAGCCAATAAATGATAAAAATGAGGCAGATGAAAGACTGAGAGAAGTTAGGTCACAATGAATTGTAGGAAATAATAGAAAAGACTGAAGACATACAATACTCTGTAGTTTGCTTATAATGAAGCTTTGTTTAGGATTCTCCTAAAATAACATCCTTCAGCAAGTAGCTCCAGTCTCCTCATTAATCTACAATCATTAAAGGTCAATATCCAAGCCATGGCTACATGGCATTCTCCATATCCCAGACTCAAGACAGTGCAGGTGGGAGCCATACCCTGGTCTGTGATCAATGACTTCCCCATCAGGACACCTTCTCAATATCCCCTTTCTCCTCTCCTCCTTCCCACAACACACACTCATATATCCACTTTTTTTTTTTTTTAAGTTAACTCTACACCCAACATGGGGCTTGAACTCACAACTGGGAGATCAAGAATTGCATGTTCCACCAACTGAGTCATCCAGGCACCCTTCACACATCCACTTTGAGTAAGTCAGGAATAGCTCAAACTCAGGGAAGATTTAGGATTTCTAGCGCTCAAGATCAGAACCATTTGCAAATTACTAGACAGTCTCTACCATGGCATTGAATACATATACACAATGTTAAAGTTAGGGTTCAATTATTTATCCATGTCGCATGAATATATATAATAGCTATCAGTAAATAATTTATAAATTCTGGGTAAATTCAGAGTTGCAAGATTACCTCATTTCCACTATTATGAAATATTCCTTCCATTTGACTGTCAGATTTCAAATGCGCAGTGGCAGTATCGTAGCCAATGAGGTTTATCTGAGGCGCGATTATTGCTAATCATTGTTTACTAATATAGATCACCATGAATTCTGTTCTTGGGTCTAAATTGACGAAAACTAGTATAATACATGGTATCTTACAATGAATAAAACATTTAAAATATTTTTTTAAAAAAACACATGATTAACTAATGAGCTAGGAATGAGAGATACTTTCTTTTAGTTTATTCCCCATTTTGTTTTTCACCTTTGACCTAGTTTTTCTTTCTTCTTTTGATAACTGGTTTGCCTTTGATCAACAAGAGTGAATGTTCAATGATCAGAATACAAGTCTTACTTCAAAGATCAGAACAGTTTCTTGATGGCCAGTCTTATGAGTATGTTGGCTATAAATATTTCTTGTATATATCTTTTTCTTACGAAAAGAAAAAATTACTTTAAAATATGCATCTAGCTATATGTAGACCTCTTACAGACTATCAAAATATAAATGCAATGATGATCATTTTGTTCACTATATATGTTCAGACTTCATATTTCAGGTGTTTATATGATCTAATTTCTAAACTAAGGCAATGTCTTACTCTCAAAAACACTCCCACAAAAAATAATACCTTTATTAATGTGGTTTACTTTTTCTAAAATTTTCATCTTTTTGCTGAAACACCAAACTGATATGATTTTCTTATTATTTATATTAATTTCTCCTAAATTTTCTTATAGTTGGCTCTGAACTAATCACTAAATAAAAAGACATAAGTTCTTGACAAGCCAGTATATATTTATAAGCTTTTAGGGATAACATAGCCCCCTTAAAACAACTCCAAAGAAACAGATACATTAGCCCCTCCATAATGGGCAAGTAATTTAATCCCTGCATGTCGATTCACAGTTTAAAAATTGCTTGCATGTATTTTAATTAATTTGATCCTCACAGAATCCCAGTAAATTGGATTTGCAAACATTTTTATTATCCTTATTCTCAGATGAGGAAACTGAGGCTTGTTTAAATAAGTTACTTGCTCAAGGTTATATAAATAGTAAGTATCAGAGACTAGACTTCATGTCTTCAAAGTGCACCATTTTGATCCAAAATGAACACTAAGGAGAGAACCTTAATAATCTGTCACTTCAAAAAGCATTTAACCGCAATGTAATAAAATATGAAAAGGAAATAAGAGGTATAGAATTAGAAAGGAAGAAAAAAATGTCATTGACAGACAAAATGACTGCCTACATAGAAAATATAAGTAAATTTATAAGCTATTGAAAGAAATGAGTTTATCAAAGAGGCTGGATAAGAAAGTATTCCTATAAACAATCAACAACCTTTTAAAAATATATAAAACATATATTGAAATGTTTTTTAAAAATCATATTCACAAAAACTTAAAATACCTAAAAATAGAGTAACAAAATACACAAGAACTGAATATGAAAATTATAAAACTTCACTAAGGCCATAAAAAGAAGACTGATAAATAACATTTTCTCTACCTCAAGAGTTGTCATTTTAACTGGAAAACCCTGAAATACAATGTTCATGACATTATCAAATATAAAAAAAAATGTTATATAACGTAACCAAGGAAGACTTTATCCTTTCAACATTTTTTGCCTAATATTTCCCCAGTTTGAATACTGACACTACCAAAATAAATAAATAAATAAATGATTGCTTAAATGTCAATATCATTTAAAAATAGCAGGTAGGAGTGCCTGGGTGGCTCAGTTGTTTAAGCCTCTGACTCTTGATTTTGGATCAGGGTTCTGAGATGAAGCCCAATGTCCAGCTCTGCACTGGGTGCGGAATCTGCTTGGGATACTCTCTCTCCCTCTCCCTCTGCCATCCTCTCTCATAAATAAATAAATAAATAAATAATTAGTAAGTAAATAAGTAAATAAGGCAGGTGGATCAGAATGACTCCAACTAAAAAGACTGCACTTTCCACATGTAGAGGAGATTATGGAAAAACTGGAATTCTCATGTACTACTGGTAGGAAAGTAAAATTGTTAAACACCCAATAATTTCTCAAAAAGTTAAATTTACTCTGCAATGTGATCCAACCATTTTACTCCTAGATATTTGCCCAAGAGAAAAGAAAGTATATGTTCATACAGCAAATTGTACATGCATGTTCATAGCAGCTTTCTTTGTTATAGCCAAATACTAGAGCAACCTAAATATCTACCACTGGGAGAATGGATAAACAAATTGTGGTACATACATACAATGGAGCACTGCTCAGCAATAAAAAGGAATGGACTTTTGATAAACATAAAACAAAGCATGAATTTCCAATAATTGTGCTAAAAGAACCCAGACAAAATATATATATATATATATATATATATATATATATATATATATATATA
>NC_058403.1:112987442-113032108 GCF_002201575.2 Neomonachus schauinslandi
ATATATATATATATATATATATATATATATATATATATATATATATACACACAACTCCATTTATATAAAACTCTGGAAAATACAAGCTAATCTAATCTATAATGACAAAAAACAGATCAGTGGTTGCCTAGGGGGCAGAAGAAAGAGGGGATAGGGTAAAAGGGACTCTTACAGAAAGGCATGAAAACTGTGGAGGATGGACATGTGGGTTTCATGTGTATATACAAATGTCAAACTTATCAAGTTGTACACTTCTAAAATGTGCAGTTTATTTTATTTCCAGTGTGCCTCAATAAAACTGTTTTCTTAAGTGATAAGCAGGCTAGAATAGTTTAGCAGAGAGTAGATTTCCAATCTACAACACCCAGAAAACTACAAACTTATTTTATTAATAATTTACACAAAAAGTTACCATCTATAAAAGGTATTTGTGTATTACTTTCCTAAAGGAATGACTCAACAGACTTTATTATGATAGGTCACTGATTTTGGCTAATAAGAGACTTTAATTTCACCCATTACAGTCTCTTAATTGTATCTAATCGTTTGTGAACTATTGAGATTCAGAAACTGAAGTTTGTTATCACCCCCTTGCATTGATTGATTGGAATTAAATATAAATCGGTTTAAATTCAGTGCTGAATAACTGTGTGAACCTGTGCAAATTACTTCAACTTTCTAAGCCTCCATTTGCTCATCTGTAAAATTGAAATAAGTATTCACCTCTTTCCTGGTTGTTGTTGTAAAGAGAATTTACATCTGTATGGTAGTGTGTACAACAATAGGTACATGATAAATGGTTATTATTATTATTACATAACATTATGAGATAAACAAATTTCATTGAAGACTTTGATGGTTTTTCTGGTCTTTTTCTAGCCAATTGATCCAATTATGGGTTTTCACACATATAAATATAAAGTATTATCTATGTACATATATGCATGTTATTTGTTTAGCAAGTATTTATTAAACCCCTATAGAACTGTATGGCAACCATGAATTTTTGTCATATTTATATGTTCAATTTCACAGTAAAGCCAGTCCTTTAAGAATTCTAGCCATTGAATTCTGATCTTCACAATAATTATTATCTAAATATTCTTCCATAATTACTTTTTCTTTAATTTCAAAGCATTGTTTAAAGATTAGTAAAATCAGAATATAATACATATAATAAAAATTGTATATGTGTGTTCAAAAAAAGGAAATTCAGCAAAATGTTGAATTTCTTTTTATTTTGATGATTGCACAATTATTTTTAATTTTTTCTCACTTTACTATAATGCCAAATTTTTTTGAAAGTATGTTTCATCTTTAAAGTGGAAAATAAATCTGAAGTAATGAATAAAATATTTACTGCCTAAATTTGGCAGTGTCCACAAATGCTACATTTAGAAACGTCACTTGGATTCTCACTTCTGCTCATTCCCCCGTCACACTATATGCACCAACTTTCGTAAGTAAATCTGTCTTTCAATCTAAAGGAGAACCATGACTGAAGGCTGAATAGAGGAAAGATTCGGTGACTAAGCAACAGACTGGAACCTCAGTGCCTGTGAATTTCATTCTAAATTCTGTCCCTAATTTGTGATATATCCTAAGGAATTTCTCAGCCAGTTTCTGCCTCTCTTACTTGGCTTGTAAAATGGTGGTATTCACAGTTACTCTTCAGTCTGACTCTGCCTGGTTTCTGAGCAAGCATTGTATATATAATCAAGCCCTGTATTGGTTGTTCACAATGATTCCTAGTAGAGATTATATTGTCCCACTCAGATCTGGTCATGCAAATATGTAAATATATCAAAGAACCACCCTTTCAGACTGACAAACAAGTTGACCAGTATCCCACCATCATTTGGTTTTCATTAGGAAAGAGCCCAAGATTGGTTGACTCATCTTCACACCACTTCTATATCCCACAGGGATCTGGCAGTAGTTATGAGCCCCAAGTCCATTTCCATCAACAATTAGAACTAGCTGACCTTATCTCCTTATCCCCTAAACATGTTAAGACTTGAGGAAAATGAAAAGTAGATCTTCCTCCAAGAAAATGAAATATCCTACCTTGGAAGTGAGGAACTTTATTTCACATGTTCCATAACCACCTACCACATGTCTAACAAAACTTTATTGAAGATTAAATAAATTAATATAGCCCAAACTGATAGATCTTAAATTAAAATTTTAGTATCATTCAACATGCTATATCACCTCTACAATCTTTAGGCCAGTTTGAAATTCATACATCCACTTTACACAGTAATAAGAAATTTCTCCTAAACTTCAAACTCTGACATTGAGGAATAAATATGCAAAATTCCAAGAAAGTTATGTAGGGCAACCATAGCTGCTGCTTGCCTCAATGAATAAGATGGCGGTGACTAGAAATCAAGGCCCATCCTGTGGCTATCAGGCGTGTCATCCCAGGGCTGGTTGAGGGCAGGGTAGACCACGATAGTGGCAGAGCCCAAGAATGACAGAACCCTGGCAGAAGAATAGTTCTTTAATGCTTTGACCAAACTTGATCTAACTTAGGGGGCTATATCCCCTATGCTGTAGCAATAATGTCACTGTCTATTAAGAGGACATTAATTATTAATTCTTTCCATTAAGAAAGTAAGATATATAATGATGTAATATATGGTGATTAACAGAACATAATAAAAAAAAAACAAGTGGAAAAAAAAAAGAAAGTAAGATATACTGGTCCATAATTAGCAGAAACCTTTCAGGAACTTTTGGTAGAATGGTACCATGTTAACAATTACCCAGTCTCTCAGTATGGTGCATGTTTATAATATTTTTTCACTCATATCTTGGCCCCTTGGTGCCACATTTTAATTCCTGAGAGACTCTAGATTTCTCATTGATTGTCATCTAGTGATATTACCACATTTAGTTTGCAAATAAGATCCGGAGGACTCTGAATTTACTATTCTTTCAGGTGGTACCCAGCTATCAATTTGAAAACAGAATTCAGGAATTTCCAATTTAGAATGATATCTAGAAAGGAGTCACTCATACCGGCTTTCCCTACTTCCTACTAAAATGTACAGGAAAAAAAGACCAAATCCCATGCCACAACTAAAAATTGAGACTGAACAAAAACATCCAATATACAAAATTAAGGTGAAAAATCCATGAACTATGAAAGAAAGATAGCTGTATTGATTTTTTTTAACAATCTAGACTTCCTCTCAATAAATATAGCCTTTTTTTAAAAAAGAGAAAAAAATATTGACTATTCTCTAACTTAAGACACACAATTTATAGCATCCTAGAAACCAAGTATTGAATTATTTACTGTAGAGGTTTAAGATGCTGCATTTTTAATTAGCCAGAAAACTATTTTATACACACATATGCACAGAAAATCCTCTCCAACTCCACACTCCAAATTTGCATACTATATCCATTCATAGACCATGTGGAAGGATGGGCAATGGCAAGTTGCATCCTGGGATATCTGTAAGCCTGAGATGTCAGGTAGTTGTGCAAGCTGGGACTTGTAGTTTTTTATACATTCCATTAGCTCAGAGCATTAAAATCAAATGGGAGAAGGATAGGAAGGCACCCTAATGAAAGAAGAATTGTGTAGAGAAAAATTCCTCCTAGAAATTTGAATAGAATGCCAGCTTGCCTTCTGATTTCAGATCTGAAAAAAAAAAAATCAACTACGATTCTCACAGACAAGAGCAGGGCCAGGGCTATTCCTGTTAAAAAATCTTAAGTGTGGTTGGAACTTGCCTCATTAACAGACAAATACATGTAGAAATTCAACCTGATGTCTCTGAAAAAATATAGACTAAGGGAAAGAGAAACAATTCTAAAAACTATTTATTTACTCATTTATTCAACAAATATTTTTGAACCTGTAATTAATATGTCTTACCTATGTAATTAATACTATCAGAGATACTAGACATAGAAGGGAAAATAAATGATATATGAGCACTCTACACTAAGTTTAAAATCAAATAGGAAGGCAGATATTAATTAAAAATTATACAGATATTTTAAAACTGCTCTAAACATAAAGAAAGGTATGGAAGGACATAGAAAGTTATATTACAGTATTCAAGACAAATTTTATAAAATTTCTTGACATTCTCATGTATGTCAATCTATGTAAATACATCTTGTATTTGTGTATTTTAATATAATCCAAATATATATAATGTAAAAAAATGTGACCTATATAAAAAAGAAACAAGATCATAATAAGAGAACAAGTCAGAAAAAGAGGACAATATGCACAATATGGACCAATGTAAAGAAATTAAAGATGTAATGTCAAAATAAAAATCCATACTGGAGAGAGAACAAAACTGAACAAATACTGAGAAAGTGAAATCAGTAATATGTGGAACAAAATTAAGAAATCCCTCCTACAGTAAACAGGATATGGACAGAGAGATGAAAATGATAGAATGAAGACTATAGTTTTGGAAAGCACAGAACAGAGAATACGTAAATACTTGAATTTCTAAAAAGAGACCACAAAAAATAGAACCAAAAAATAGTCCAAAAATGGGGAAGGGGTTGGAAATGGATGGAATATTCTAAACTGCAAAAAGTCTTGTGTAGCTAACATCAAACACTGTGGGGAAAGATTAAAAGCTTTTCCCTAAGATTAAAGAGAAGACAAAAATGCCTGCTTTCACCATTTCTATTCAACATAGTCCTGGAAATTCTAGTCAGAGCAATTAGGCAAGAAAAAGAAATAAAAGGCATCCAAATTGGAAAGGAAGAAGTAAAATTATCTCTATTCACAGAGAGCATGTTCTTATATGTAGAAAAAACTAACAAATACACACACACACTCACAAAACCAGTTAGAGCAAACAAACTAATTCAGCAAAGATGCAAGATAAAAAACCAACACACAAATCTCCTCTGTATTTCTATGCACATACAATGAATAATCTAAAAAGAAAATTAAGAAAACAATTTGAAATAACATAAAAAGAAAAAAGATAGAAATAAATTTAACCAAGGAGGCATAAGACTCTGCTGTAAACTACAAACATAGCTGAAAGAAATTAAAGAAGACTAAAAAAAACAAAAACAAAAAGGATTTAAAAAAGAAGAAAATTAAAGAAGACCTAAATGGAAAGGCACCCGAGGTTCACAGATTGGAAGACTTAAAATTTACAAAATGATAATACTACCCAAAAATTTACAAAATGATAATACTACAGATTTAATGTAATCCTTATCAAAATCCCCACAGGATTTTTGCAGAAATGGAAAACCCCATCTTAAAATTTGTATAGAATTTCAAGAGATCCATAACAGCTAAAACAGTCTCAAAAAAGAACAAGTTGGAGAACTCATACTTCCTGGTTTCAAAACTTAACCACAAATCTACAGTAATCAAAAGAATGTAGTACTAACATAAGGGTAGACATATAGATCAACGGAATAGAATTGAGAACCTAGAAATAAACCCTTACATCTACAGTTAATTGATTTGAACAAGGATGCCAAGATAATTCAATAAGGAAAGAACAGTCTCTTCAACAAATGGTGGGAAAATTGGATATACTCATGCAAAAGAATAAGGTTGGGCCCTTACATTACATAACATACAAAAACTAACACAAAATAGGTCAAAGACCTAAATTTTTTTTTTAATTTTATTTATTTATTTGAGAGAGAGAATGAGATAGACCATGAGAGGGGGGAGGGTCAGAGGGAGAAGCAGACCCCCTGCCGAGCAGGGAGCCCGATGCGGGACTCGATCCCGGGACTCCAGGATCATGACCTGAGCCGAAGGTAGTCGCTTAACCAACTGAGCCACCCAGGCACCCAAAGACCTAAATTTTTAAAAGCAAAAACTATAGTTTCTTGGAAGAAAACATAGGGGTAAATCTGCATGATCTTGGATTTGGCCATGGTTCCTTAAGTATGACACCAAAAGTACAGGCAACAACAATAACCAATAGACAAAATGGATTGCATTAAAATTAAAATTTTTGAGAATCAAAAGACATTATCAAAAGAGGGAAAAAGACAACACACAGAATGGAAGAAAATTTGCAAATCATATATCCAGAATATATGGAGAACTCCTACAACTCAACAACAAAAGACCAAACAGCCTGATTTAAAAATGGGCAAAGAGGGCGCCTGGGTGGCTCAGTCGTTAAGGGTCTGCCTTCGGCTCAGGTCATGATCCCAGGGTTCTGGGATCGAGCCCCACATCGGCGGGAAGCCTGCTTCTCCTTCTCCCACTCCCCCTGCTTGTGTTCCTGCTCTCGCTGTCTCTCTCTCTGTCAAATAAATAAATAAAATTTTTAAAAAAATGGGCAAAGAGTGGTACAATGGCTGCCTCAGTCAGAAGAGAATGAGACTCCATCTCAGGGCTGTGAGTTCAAGTCCTTCGTTGGGTGTAGAAATTGCTAAATAAACAAACAAACAAACCTTAAAAAAGAGAGAGAAAAGTTTCCCCAAACCTAATTGTGTGGAATAATACCAAAAAAAAATTATAAAAATGGGTGAAGGATTAGAATAGATATTTCTCCAAAGAAGATATACAAATGCTCAACATTATTAGTCATCAGGGAAATGCAAATCAAAACCACAATGAAATACCACTTTACACCCATTAGAACGCTATTATCAATAAATTGAAAAATATCCCCTTTATCTTCAATTTGTTTTTTAAAGGGTCCCTTACTCTTGGCTTTTCCCTAAAGACCTCTCTTCACTACAGCTCCCTCAAGCAGGGACTGTGTTTTCTCCCATTGCTCCCTACTAGTCAATGAGTTGGAGTACATGTCTTTTTTTTCGCTCTATTACCAGTTCCAAACTATTCCTCCTTCCTCACTCCTCCCTAAAATCTCACAGCTTGCTGTAGGTCATCTGTCAAGCCCACACTATCCCTCAATTTTCTATTATAATTCCTGAGTTATAACTATTTTCTAAAATATATCCATTATAAATCTTAGTGGTTTCACTATCCAATTAGATGAGGCTTCTCATATCCTGTCCTCTCTGTTTCTTAATCTCATCTTCCAATGATCTTGCCATCTATTTTATTTCAGCCACTCACTCCATCCAACACACCCTAGACCTGCATTATTCAATACAGTAGGCACCAGCCACATGTGTTCCTGAGATCTTGAAGTGTGGTTAGTGTGACTAACAGACTGAACTTTAAATTTTATTTAACATTATTTAAATTAATATAAAATTTTTAAATGATAAGTGATTTAGTCATTGAAAAACTTTTAAGAATGTTTGGATCAACTTGAGTATGTAAATTAACTTTTTTCAATTGTAAAGGTTCTGAAATCTAAATACCTATCAAGCATCTCCGATAAAAATTTAACTTCTTGGGGCACGTGGGTGGCTCAGTCGTTAAGCGTCTGCCTTCGGCTCAGGTCATGATCCCAGGGTCCTGGGATCGAGCCCTGCATCGGGCTTCCTGCTCAGCGGGAAGACTGCTTCTCTATCTCCTTCTACTGCTCCCCCTGCTTGTGCTCTCTTGCTCTCTCTGTCAAGTAAATAAATAAAATCTTTAAAAAAAAAAATTTAACTTCTTAGGTGAGATGTACTGTACGTATACAATGTAGGGGCGCCTGAATGGCTCAGTCAGTTGAGTGTCCGACTCTTGATTTCGGCTCAGGTTATGATCTCAGGGTCATGAGATCCAGCCCTGCATTGGTCTCCGTGCTAAGCACGGAGCCTGCTTCTTTCTCTCTCCCTCTCCCTGTGCCCCTCCCCCCCCCCACCCATGCTCTTTCTCACTAAAAAAAAAAAAAAAAGAAAGAAAAGAAAGTATAAAATATATACCAGATTCCAAAGACCTAAGGTATAAAAAAGAGAATATAATATATTTTATTAATAATTTTTATATTGATTACATGTTAAAATAATAATATTTTGGATACATTTGCTTAAATAAAATATATTATTAAAATTAATTTTACCTCTTTACTTTTTTGGTAGCTCCTAGAAAATTTAAAATTACATTTGTAGCTTGCAAATTTCTGTTGGATAGCATTACCCTAGACCTTGTCATTATCAGTAACTGCACCACTGATATCAATTGCAAAGGTCCCACTCCTTGATAACCAACTATCTTTCTACCTAATACCCCAACTCCAATAATTATTGAAGCCACCAAGACATTCAATCCATTGATGCTTCCATCTTACACTATCCCTCCTCTAGATCAGCAGTTCCCTTTTACTCAACTTAAACTCCATGTTCTATTGTTATAAGTGAATGAATAAAAAAATGTAACAAAAGATATGTCACGATAAAACATTTATAGCTAGTTTTTATTGTGTTCTCCAAGTGTTCTCCATTATTTTTTTAAATCTCTCAACAATCCCATGAGGTAGTTTCACTACCTCCTAGTTCCTTTCATATGCTACTACACCATGATGGAAAAGGGAAATAGATGATACGCTTGCTCCATAAAGCAATTGCTGCCTCAGGGGCCTCTAGGTTTTTGTCTTCTGCCTGAATTTGTCCCACTTTTTTGACCCCTGTCTCCTGTCTCTGATTCTGACATGATTATATATATATATATATATATATATATATATATATATATATATGTTTCAAAGCTATGCTTAACTATCTTCACAACCCATCCTCTATAATCTATTCCTTCCAATAGCCCCAGGAGTAATTCATTTATTTATAAATTCAACGAATTCACTGAGGATCTTCTCTATACCAGGTACTGCTATAGGGGGCTGGTAATACAGCTATAAACTAAACCAGAGGTCTTCAAACTGTAGAAGGTCAGATAGTAAATATTTTGGGCTTTGTGAGCCAAGGGACAAAATCAATAATGTAGTATTTACAAAAGAGAAAACAAATATCCTCAACTTTTATTAATGAAACTAAACATATAATAATAGGGGCACCTAGTGGCTCAGTCAGTTAAGCTGTTGCCTTCGGCTCAGGTCATGATCCCAGGGTCCTGGGATCCAGCCCCGCATCCCTGCTGAACAGGGAGCCCACTTCTCTCTCTTTCCCTCTGCCCCTCCCTCTGCTCGTGGTTGCTCTCTCTCTCTCCCTCTCTCTCTCAAATAAATAAATAAATAAATATAATAATAAAAACTAAGTACAATTTTTTTTAATACAAGCCTCCTACTGAGAATAATAAAATCTTTTTTCTAGAAACGATAACATTTTGTTTGATTTGGATTCAAAGTTAGCATTCCTATAATCAAATCCATTGCAAATGTTCATCTGTACCTTCTAAGCTCAGGCAATAACAAAAGGGCAGGCCAGAAATAACTGTACTGAGCCAACCACTGAACTAAACGTAAAAAAAAAGAATCCTTGTTCACAGCAGGCTTATATTTTCATGGAGGGGCAGGGGATATAGGAAATAGACAATTATAATAAGTCAGATGGTGATAAATGCGATAAAGACAAAGCAGGGAGGGGGGAATCAAGGGTGACTAATGAAAGATGGCAGAAGCAATGATTTTATGTAGGATTGTCAGATGAACCTTCCTTGGCTGAAACAGAGACCTGAGGAAAACAAGTTAGTAAGCCATGGAAGAAACTGAGGCAAGAGTGGGACCCTGGTAAAGTTTCCTGAGTAGATGCGTGTGTGATCAGCACACTGGAGTAAACAAGAGGATGGTGGTGGGAAATAAAGAGGTGCTTTAGATTATAGAGGTCCTTGTCAGTCCAAAGTGAAATGTAACATCATGGCAGGGTAGCAGGAAGGGAAAAGAACTGGATGAAAACTTGGGGCTGAAAACATAAATGAGACCAGACACAGCTTAATCAATCTCTACTCTCAATAAATGGGGTCGAACATGGGAGAAGCTATTCAGCAATTCTGAATCACTCCTTATCCCCCTATTTATTTATTTATTTTTATTTTTTACTGAATGAACCAGTAAATACTTTGTGAGCATAGGCTCTGAGAAACTTAAGGATAATATCTTATCATTTAACTTAATTTTACAAATGCATATAGAAAACTATAATATGCCTAGAAACTTTCCAGTTATTGTGGAAGAAATCGAAGAAACACAAGGCAAGGCCTTTTAATCACATTAGAGAGTCAGGAGATGCATAAACAATGGACAAAATCCTCTTCTGGGGGATCTCCTGATGTGTGTACACCACCTTTAAGATAGTGATCCCCTCCCACCTTGGAAGTCCAGTGAGGCAGAATACTCCTGTCCTATCAGTGATAGGTTCCCTAATCAGAAATACAGCCTCACACTTGGGACTTCAAATCCTGAACAAGTGATTTAACAATATATAGACTCAACAATATATTTAACAACATAGAGGGAATTCAAATTTCCCTATAGCACAGAGAGAACAGAAGAAGGATTCTTCCTCCAGTTTGTATTTGCTGTGGGGTAAGCTGCCTAACCCTTGCTTTTTGTTCACTTTCTAGCCTGGTTTTCAGCCTTTCCATGATTCTATGAATCTCTGATTGTCATCTAGATAGCCAGAGTCCATTTCTATGGCTGATGACCAAGAAGTCTGTAATGTCAGTAAGGGAAGGCAGGACAATTTGGGACATCCAGGGGACTAAAGCTATTACAAGTACAATCAAGAAAATACCATTGTTACACAACAATATAAATGTATGCGAAACACTGAGCTATACACAAGAGGTTATGATAGTAAGTTTTGTATTATATGTATTTTATCACAATAAAAAAAATAGGAAAAAGAGGGCAGGAGGAAACTTTTGATTTCAATGGTATAAGCATGTATCAAAACATCAAACTGTACATTGAAATATGTGCAGTTTATTTTAAGTCAATTAGGTCTCAATCTCTTTACAAAACAAATATTAAAAACCTGTTACTTTCTTATCATTTTATACTTATAAGAAAAAGAAATAATGGATGTTTGGCCAAGTCTTCATTGAAGAAGTAAAATTTGTATTGACCCTTGAGAGCTGAAGAGAAGTTAATTGGTGGTGCCTGGGTGGCGCAGTAGGTTAAGCTTTGGACTCTTGATTTAGGCTCAGGTCCTGATCTCAAGGTCTTGAGATCAAGCCCCATGTGGAGCTCCATGCTCAGCATGAAATCTGCTTAAGATTCTCTCTCCCTCTCCCTCTGCCCATCCCACCCCCTGCACTCTCTCTCTCTCTCCCAAATAAATAAATCTTAAAAAAAAAAAAGAAATTAAATTATCTCCTACCCTTCCATAGAATTTAAAAAAGGAAATTTAAAAAAAGAATTCCAAACAAAGTATTACCAGGCGAGTAGGGAGATATGGCTGTACATAATAGGTACTGGGGAGTAAAATAAAGAAGTGGTGTTAAGGAGTCATGAGGGCAAAGATATTGAATAGTTATGGAAATGTTAGCTTTTGGAAACTTTGAATGTCAAGACCAGGATTGGGTACTTAAATTTCTATGCAAGAACAAAGAAGATGGTGAGTAGGAATCAATACCTTGGATATAAAATTCTAAAATGAACTACATCTGCTATTTAGAGTCTTGAATAGTTATTTAATTTGTGTATTATTATGAATTATTATTATTTCTATGGCATATCCTATAAATTGCTTTGCTGCATATCTTTTCCAGTCTTCTTCTAATGTGCCTTTGTGTAGTATGAAGGCTGGAAAGTTAAAAAATTAAACTTCTCAGACTCCCTTGTAGTTAGCTTTCCAGATATCATGTTCTGCCATCAAAGGTATTCATGCAAGACTAGAATTTGGATCTGAAGTAAATGGGAGAGAGGTGACATGAGACATCCATTTTGCTAGTGGAAACTGGGGCAGAGACAGCATGGAGCCAGGAGCCTTCATGGCAGCTTCCCAGGTAAACATGGCCATGGCAACATCAGCAGCTCTCTTGGCAGCCCATTTCAGGAGTGTGGCTCTTCTAGGTGTCCCTGGAAACTCAACCTAGAGTCTGTTTCTTCAGCCCTCCCAAAGATTCAGCAAGCCATTTAATACTCTGCAATAAATCTTGTTTGCTGAAACTAGCTCACTGGATTCTGTTCTCTGAAACTAACCCTGACAAATATTTGTTCTAACTGTACCAGTTTGGAAAAAACTACACTTTGTTAATGAATAGCATGTGTAGGTATAAAAACACAGTAACATATATCTTTCCTTTCAAAATTGTGAAATATTAAAATTCACTATATTATTATTACACCCAATGTCTCTCTGTACTCTTAAGGAAAGAGAGACCCTATTTATCTAAGTCTTATTTGGTAGAGACTATCAGTGTTAAAGAATAAGTATAATGTATGTATCCATTTTGGCATTTCCAAAATATTTTTCTTGATTAATTAGAAAAGTATAAAGTAGTTAATTCTGATCAGGAAACATTTATTTGGCAGGCCTGAGTGTCAATTTTATTCAAGATACTCTTTAATATATTATACTAAAATTAATTGTTGTAATGACAAGAAAATTCTATGATGCTATTAAATATCTTGAGGTGGGTTTTGTTTTGTTCTTTTTATGTAGCCTATTTACAGAGTTCACTCAGAGGCTTAAAGGTTTTTTTTCCCATGGGAAAAGTGAAACAGATCCCTAGATTGCTCATAGTAGCAAATTTATCACTTGTTTTATCAAAAAGTAATTTGTTTTTAATAAAAACATTTCACTGGTTGACAAGTGAAATCATAAAGCTATTCGGTTGTTGTCATTGTTTCTAAAAGGAGAAGAAGTGTGTGTGTGTGTGTGTGTGTGTGTGTGTCTGTGTCCAGTACCTAAAAACTACTGGCTTATCCTCTAACATAGTCTAAGTATTGGGTATGTGAGTATGCTGGTATACATCCCATGATTAGGAAAGCATGGAAAACTGATTTTAGTATGCTTTTGGTCTTAGCAGCAGGATATAATCATTTTTAACAGAAATTATGAAATTGCACATTAGCAAACTATGTACATTTCAGATTACAAGACTACATATGTATATATATTGCTTGTGGATGCATTAAAAAATCTTTACTACCACATGTTCCTATTTTTTCCTTATTTAAATCAATTGCTAAACAAATTAAAGTCATACCAATGTTTCTTGATACAGTCATGTCAACATTTAAGTATTTAACACATATTTCTATTGGTTTAAATGTTAAGCATCTTATTTGTCTTGAAATATGCTTTTTATAAAAATTTTTGGAAAATACACCAATGGATCCTGAAGAGATGAAACCTTAGACACAGAAAATTGTAAACAGAAATAAGTGAAATAAAAAGCCAATTTGATAAATTATTTATGAGGTACCTACTAGGTACTTTGCATTGACTTAGTATTGACTTAGATTCTATGATTATAGAAAGGTTTACCTAATGAGCACAACAAAGAATGACAGAGGAAAAGAAAAATGTATTACTTCTAAAACTGAGACACACTCTAAGCCAGTTTAGTTTTTCATACAATGAGCTATGCATCTGGGCCTCAGGGCCACTTCCAAATGCCCTCGGGGAAGAGGGACAAAATGCAGTCATTCAGACCCTAAATATCTAACTGCATGACCCTCTTATAAAATCCTTTTTTATTCTGAAGGTGAGTCTGCTTCCTGGAATTTATGCTCAAATGCAATTTGGAGTTCTTAAAAACATTATCTCCTTAACTTAAACATTTTGCATTTGCATGAGACACCAGGGAATATGAAATGATGCACTAATTGAAACATGACTTAATAAGCAGTCCATGAAACCAGGAGAGCCCCTGAACTGTAATCCCAGCTTGGATACCACTTGCTGTGTTTCTTTGGTTTAATTGAATAACACGCCAGAATTTTAGTTCCCCCATTTGTTGAAAGAAATAAACAGTGAAGCTACCAGTCACTGAAAATTTGAATAAATTAAATAGTTAATTTTGTGCCCTTTTGTAAGGATGAATTATATATGTAAAGTCGTGTTTGTTGAAAATAGAGCCTGCTGCCTAAAAAGCCTCTTCTACAATGGAAAAGTCTACCCAAATCTATAGAGTATCTCTTGATTGCTGATTATTGATTTATCAAACTCAATTTTGGTATCTTTATTTGAGTACTATGCTAATTGGCAATTCAACAAATTAAAATGGCATGAGTCATTAAGAAGAACAAGGTAAATCTGTATGTACTGACAGGAAATATCTCCAAATCTATTGCTAAATGAAAAATAGCAAGGTACAAAAGCAAAGTGTAGAGTAGTCCATGAGTTGTGCTTAAAGAGAGATGAGAGAAAGAGGGATGGGGGAGGCAGGAAGGGGAGAGAGAGGGAGAGGAAGAATGATTCTAATCCAATCACAAGGTGATGAGTTTTTCTGGGTACTTAAGAACACTTTTATTTTATCCTCATAAATACAGCACCTGTTTCAATGTCTGGTTCAGATGACATGGTGAGGGCATATATGTATGTTGTGACTATCATCTCTAGGATGTCATTTAGACATTTCACATATAAAGCAAAAAGAGTTATACCCAAAATTAATAAAGATTTTGTATTATTTATTTTTAAGATTTTATTTATTTATTTGACAGAGAGAGACACAGCGAGAGAGGGAACTCAAGCAGGGGGAGTGGGAGAGGGAGAAGCAGGCTTCCTGCTGAGCAGGGAGCCCAATGTGGGGATCGATCCCAGGACCCTGGGATCACGACCTGAGCCAAAGGCAGACCCTTAATGACTGAGCCACCCAGGCGCCCCAATAAAGATTTTATAAACTTTTTTTTAAGGAGTTCTGAAATTGTAAGCCAGCAAAACACTGAACCAGTAAGGAAAGGATTAAGTAAACTGCATTATGACGACTTTGCTGAAATACTGTGTAACTAATAAAAATTAGTTTTAAAAGCTATTCAGTAATAAATAAAAATATTTAACAGTAGAAAGTTAAATGAAGGGGCACCTGGGTGTCTCAGTCAGTTAAGTGTCTGACTTTGGCTCAGGTCTTGGCCCTGGGATCGAAGCCCTGTTGGGCTCCATGCTTAGTGGGAAGTCAGCTTCTCTCTCTTCCTCTCCCTTTGCCCCTCCCCACATCTGTACACTCTCTCTCTCAGATAAATAAATAAAATCTTTAAAAAAAGAAAGAAAATTAGGGGCTCCTGGGTGGCTCAGTCATTAAGTGTGTCTGCCTTTGGCTCAGGTCATGATCCCAGGGTCCTGGGATCGAGCCCCACATCGGCGGGCTCCCTACTCTGCGGGAAGCCTGCTTCTCCCTCTCCCACTCCCCCTGCTTGTGTTCCCTCTCTCGCTATGTCTCTCTCTGTCAAATAAATAAATAAAATCTTAAAAAAAAAAGAAAGTTAAATAAAAAAACGAAGTATCCACTAAAATGGAACATATGCATTCCCTAGATCCAACAATTTCACTCCAAGGTATATAGCCAACAAAAAATGTGTACATATATTATTTACTAAAAGACAAGGACAAGAATTTTCATAACAATACTATCTGTAATCACCAAAAACTATTTATTTATTCACTCTACGATGGATGGACAAAAGCAACATCCTTCGGCCCCATCACATTTATTTTCTTATTTTGGTTATTTTCATAGGAAATATTTGATTGCCAACCTTCAAAGCACAGAATACGGAATTAGAAATCATTTTGGCTGGGACTCGCATAGAATAAAGATAGATATCTGTTTTAGAAGTCTTCAAAGTATCATGATACGTAGAAGACTGACATACGGCTGGACCCTGCAGTTCATGGACCGCACGCCTGACCAGCTGTGATGGGCTGCCTCTCTGTTGTCCGCAAGTGGAGGCGGACGCATGCCAGCACACAAGGCGGTGTGTCTTTTCCCAGTATTTCATGCACAGCTCCCTGCTACACTCTGGGAAACAACACTTCACTGAGATGGCAGCCTTTAGCCTCAGACATTAGTTGAGCCACCAGGAGCCAAGAGCTATCAGCAATAGCAGGGGAAAGTGAGGGGGAAAGCCCTGGCCAGAGACAGCACAGGGAGGAGAGGGAGAAGGATGACCACAGGAACAGCAGGAGCCGGAGATGGCAGTAGGAGCCACAGGAAGAGATGGCATGAGCTGTTCACTTGGTATAATGACTGCCCCAAGGTGAATGCATAAAAGCAACAAATCATGACATCTCATTATAGGCTGGCTCTCGTGTCAGCCCTCAGTCGGCATGACTGACACAGCTAAAAATAAAACCAATAATAAGAATCCCGATTCCCTGGGTCTCTGACACCTCAGAGCGGTAACTGCTTATGGATGGGACAGCTACAGCCTTCGCCAGCCTCAACTACTTCAAATAATAAAGTGTCACTTAACAACTGGTTTAAATAGTTTGAAGATTCCGGCAGTAACTACTTCAAAATAAAAACCCTGCCTTGTGTGTGTGTGTGTTTAATGTTATCTCAATACCACAACTGGTAAAAGAGCAGACTAGCTAAAAGGCGTCAGAAACACCATCAGAAAACGTTCCAGCAGATACCCAAGCAGTTTCTCTCTCCCATCAGAAGGTAGAGGCTTCTTTCTGGAAGACAATTGGCGGGAAGCAACGAATATGGTTGTTGTTTACAAAACATCATCTGTTCCTCCTTTAGGAATATCATAATTATTCTATTTTTTTCCACAGAAAGCTCTCCGTGACCTCTCAATACACAAACAATAAAGCTCAGCTTAGGAACCTGGGTCAGTCCTAGGATAAAGGTTGCTGTACTTCATATTCAGGGAGTGAAAGAAGAAGAAATTGCATATTTAAATTCAACTGATGTTAAAAGGATTTGCTTGTCCAAGCATTAAACATATTATGAGATTTAAATCACCATTACCCACAAAATAATCTCTTTGGAAATTAACCCAAGGCTGCAAATTTAGGTTGAAATTATTTAACAAGAGAGAATTCTATAAAATACTATATTGTTTCAAGGACAGGTTTTCAGAATTATATACTAATAGCCTGAAACTTAAGTGTATTTTTCAGTGTCTTTTTATTCTTTCATTCAACAAATACAGTTCAGGACCTACTCCTTACAAGAAAATGTGCCAGCCCTAAAGAGGATAAAAAGATCAACTGAAAGCAAAGTCTCCATGACTTTTTTTTTTAAGATTTACTTATTTATTTTGCGGGGAGCAGAGGGAGAGAGAGAGAGAGAAAGAGAGAGAATCCTTGATCAGACCTCTGCTGAGTGTGGAACCCAACAGCATGGAGCCCAATGCAGGGTTTAATCCCAGGACCCTGAGATCATGACCTGAGCTGAAATCAAGAGTCAGATGCTTAACCAACTGAGCCACCCAGGTGCCCCAAAGTCTCCATGACTTTATAATATAATAGGGAAGTTGGCACATATGATAATGACAATTCAAGGGAATACATGATTTTAGTATTGAATGACTTCTGTGGGCCTGACCCACTGTACCAAATTCCAAGTATACACCAATATTCTGGATTCTGGGAGCTCACAGTATATTGGACAGGGCAGTTATACAAGTAAACAAGTTACAAAACAACATGATAAAAGCAGGGGTACATAAAATGCTCTATGCTCTAAAAGCATAGAGGAGAAAATGGCTAATTGAGCCAGCCAGGGAAATCAAAGGGGATTGATTATTTCTGGCACCTAGCAGTTATATTGGGTTTTGCGGGATGGGTAGGATTTCACCAGGGGAAGAATGAAATTGATGACAGAGAGCATATTCCAAGCAAAATGAACAGAAGACACAAATAAGGCATAAATGTGAGAAATCGGGGGGATGATAGACACTAGGATCCAGTTTTTATCTACTGTCCTGACATTATTTAGTAGCACCCCCTTACACTCAAAAGCACTACCTTTCGCATGTTACAGTACCTGGTCAAACTAATGGAAGAGCATATCTCAGTTCAGCACTACTGCAACCTTAGGTGTATTAGGGAAGATGGATAAGAATAAAGGAGGATATTAAGGAATCAAGATTTTTTTCATCTTGTAGGCAATGAGGAGACATCAGAAATGTTTAACTGGGGATATATCAGAATAGGTTCCTTTTAAAGGTAACAGTAGTTGGCTTTTTAGAGGCTGGACTGGGTTGTAAGGCATGAATAGTGTCATACGGCACTATGAACTAAGGTATTGAAGAAGAAAATCCAGGTCCTGGTAAAATCAATAGGACCTTAAAGACTGATCAACAAAAGAAGACACAAGGACAGCCTTTTTTTTTTTTTTAAAGATTTTATTTATTTATTTGACAGAGAGAGAGACAGGGAGAGCAGGAACACAAGCAGGGGGAGTGGGAGAGGGAGAAGCAGACTCCCTGCTGAGCAGGGAGCCCGATGCGGGGCTCGATCCCAGGACCCTGGGATCATGACCTGAGCCAAAGGCAGACCTTAACGACTGAGCCACCCAGGCGCCCAAGGACAGCCTTTTTTCTCAG
Source organism: Neomonachus schauinslandi (assembly GCF_002201575.2). Lineage (NCBI taxonomy): Eukaryota > Metazoa > Chordata > Mammalia > Carnivora > Phocidae > Neomonachus > Neomonachus schauinslandi. The sequence goes on from NC_058403.1 coordinate 113,005,727, forward strand.
TCCCCACTGAAGCTGTCTGTAAACCTTTATCATGTCCTTCAAGCCTCCAACCATGTGTGCCAGACCCCAAGTGATAATCTAGGAACATGTCCACTAAGTCTCCTGGCCCTAACTCCAAGATTTTGTCCATCTCTCTCTTGTATCTTCAATCGCTCTCCCCCTTATAAATATACCCATTTCTCCATCAATTAAAAAACAAAACAAAACAAAAAACCCTTCGTTTTAAGTGTCTTCCCAGCTCTCTCAGCTCTGTCATCTCTATATTCTTGTAGGAGTGGTTTATACTCACCATTCCCAGACTTCTACTGTCTCTGCTCTTTAGCAAATAAAAACAACAACCACAGTAATAACTAATATAGACTGAGTGCTTACTAGGTTCCAGGCACAAGACTTTGTGTGCTCTCTCTTATCAGTTTTCTCACTAAAACTCATAGTGTAGTTACTATTACTCAGAAAATGAGGCTCACAGAGGTCATCAAAGAGAGCTGCTCTCTGGAGAACCTCAGCCATCACCTGTATATTTTTGACTCCTGATATAAATAATTCCAGAACTGTCTCTTCCCACCTGAGCTCCAGACATACCCTTTGAACCCCCTACACGACATTTCCATTTGAATAATCCGTTGAAAACCCAAACTCTATATGCATAACACTGCACCTATAATCACTCCCTTCAATTACCCCCTGCAAAAAACTTTCTGGTGGTCTACACTAGTTACTCGAGAGTAAATCTTGGTTCTTCCTTCTCTGCTTTCTTTCCTCCCTCAACCACCACTCTCAACTGTTTACCATGTCCCGTGAGATGCATCTCCAAAATCTCTTGCTATTCATGCCTTCCTTCCCCTACATTACCCAAATCCAGCCCCATAGCACCTCTTAACTACAGCATTACAATAGTCACATGCTTCAATCTCTCAACCACTCCATTCATCCTCAACACACCAATGACAGCCATCTTGCCCACACAGATGGCTACATCTGTAGCTATCCTACACAGCTCTGATCATACTCATACTTAAAACCTCTATGGGCTCAAAGCTCAGCTCAAATGTCAGCTCCATTTTCTAACTGTGCTCCCTGCACAAAGGAGAGTTAATTATCACGACCTTTTTCCATGATAGTTCATGCTAGAGCAATACTTATCCCATTTATAGTGTATAGCCAGGCGTGACCTGTTTCTCCCCTCTGAGAACTCCCTTTTGCCTATGAGCATCTAGCCGAGTGCTTAGCATCCATGTTAAATAAATCTTTGCCTTATTCATCAATTTAGAAATGGCTGGATGATAACCAAACAGTGTCATGTCCATGTGCTGAAACAAGCTTTAATCATCTTTCCTTCCAAATATAAGGATATTCATGAAGAATTTTATGACAAAACTCTCACTAGAAGGAAAATGGTAGTGAAAAACAGTACCCAGCATTTCTAGCCTGAAGCAGAAGGTGCCAAATATCATGGAAACTTTATTACCAAGTGAATTTTCAGATAGGCTTGTATTCTGCAAAGGTGTAGAGGTCAGATAACTAGCCGATTAAATTCTCTCTGCACTTCCATTTTGAAGACTTATCTGAATGTTTCTAAGGTTTTTCTTTCCATCTCCCTTTGCTTTATCCTTCACACCCTCATCACTGAGCATGTTAATAGCCTTTAAAGAAATCAATATCCTGCCATCGGGCTCTCACAAGGAGTGCCATGCAGGTCTGGCAGGTGAGTCATTATAGCACTGGTTATGGAAACAGCTGCAAACCTTTCCCAGGGACATCAGCTGGTATGCAAAAGGGCAGAATGTGGCCTTAAGATGAAACTGAATGCAAAGTCAAAACTAATTTAACTTATATTTTATTTATGATTCAATGAATTAATAATCAAGGATATTTGCATGGGCAAGTTTTTTAAGCAGTAGAGTATCCTTTGATTGAATTAGTATTTCCCTTCAAAAGACATTTTAAATATTAGCATAATAGAGCCTATTGGAGTGAAATCCAAAAATCCATTTGTGAAAATTCTTTATAACTTACGCAGGTATTACCAATCCAAATTAGTGGGTAGGTAGCAAGTGATGATACCCTAACTTATACAGGCTAAAGCCATGACAAATCTTGCTGTTATGGAATTTTCTTGTAGTAAAATTATATAAGAAATATGAGACTTATTGGTCTAACAGTTTCTGATCTAAATCAATATCCTACAGCATTATTTTTCTAAATTATGTCCAAAAAGCCTATTGAAGTAAGAATCTACTTAGGTTCAAGAACGATAAACAAGGTAAGAATAAATGCTATTTAAATATCAGAAAGCTGGGGCATATCCAACTGGTTCTTTATTTCCCCAAATATGTAACTATTACACTGCTTATGAATTTGATATCTCCTTGGCTGCCCAAATCTTTAATTCCTGGTTGAAGTGCATACATCCAGATCTTTCCTCAGCAATTACTTTCATAGACATTCATATGGAGAAATAAATTATGGTATTTGAGGCTTTTATATTTATAGCATAATGATAACATAATTCTGCAATGTATTTTTTACTTAATCCTTTCTGTGGTTAAGAAAAGCATAGAGTCAAATCCCAACTCTGCCCCTTTATCAGTGACCTCAGACAAGTTACTTAACCTCCTCTCTGCCTCAATTTTCCCATCTGGCAGATTGAAATAATAATACTACCTCCCTTGTAAGGTTTTGTGAGGTTTAAAATGCAAATCCTTTAGAACAGTGCTTGATACATGGCATAAACTCTATGTGTGTTGGCTTACTATTATCAGATGCTATTGTTTTCCTTATTTTTCTTAATTTCTGAATATTATCCCAAATTCTGGAATCTCTGGGGATCTCCTCCATCTCATGACTTTAAATACCATTCATACATAGCTCTCAGATGTAGGTCTCTGAGCTGTACCTCACCACTAAATTGCGACTCACATATAGAACTGCCCACTCCCCATCCCTAACAGGATGTCTAACAGACATCTCAGAGCTAGCGTGTCAAAACCTGTACTCCTGACCTTCCTCCAGCCCAGCCAGTCCTCCTACTCTCCTTCTAGCTGACCAGGCTAAAGCCCTTGGAATTCTCCCAGACTCATTCCTGTGTCTCTCACCCCATACCCTGTCTATCAGGAAATTCTAGTGGCCCTATCTTCCCTACACACACATATCCAAACTCTTCTCACTACATTAACAACCCCAACTCTGGTCACAGCTACAATCATTCTCACTTAGGTGATTATAATAGCCTCCAAACTGATTTCCCTGCTTCCACCCTTGCCTCCTTTAGTCTGTTCTCCATACAGCATTAACAAGATTCTATTAAAACATACAACAGACCTGGGGTGCCTGGCTGGCTGGGTCGGTTAAGTGTCTGACTCTTGGTTCTAGCTCAGGTCATGATCTCAGGGTCATGAGATTGAGCCCTGCATCTGCTTCACGCTAGGTATGGAGCCTGTTTAAGATTCTCTCTCTCCCACCCCCTCGGCCCCTCCCCCTGCTCTCTCTCTCTTTCTCTCAAATAAATAAATAAAGTCTTAAAAAAAAAATACAGCAGACCATCTCATTATTCTACTTAAAACCCTGCCATGGCTCCCCATCATTCAGAGTCAAAGACAGAGAGTCCTTACAATAGCTACAGGCCGTACCTACAAAAGCACTCCCACTTCTGACCTCACTTCCTACTAGTCTTTCCTCAAGTACTCTCTTCCATGAGAGTTACATGGCCTCCTTGCTATTCCATGAACTATCAGGCATGCTCTCACTGCAGGGTTTTTACACTTATTAGAACCCTCTGATCACACTATTTAAAATTACAAACCGGGCACCTGGGTGGCTCAGCTGTTTGCCTTCCACTCAGGTCATGATCTCAGGGTCCTGGGATTAAAATAAATAAAATATTTTTTAAAAATAATAAAATTAGGGGCACCTGGGTGGCTCAGTTGTTAAGCGTCTGCCTTCGGCTCAGGTCATGGTCCCAGGGTCCTGGGATCGAACCCCACATCAGGCTCCCTGCTAGGCGGGAAGCCTGCTTCTCCCTCTCCCACTCCCCCTGCTTGTGTTCCCGCTCTCGCTGTCTCTCTCTCTCTGTCAAATAAATAAATAAAATCTTTAAAAAATAATAAAAATAAAAATAAAAATAATAAAATAAAATAAAATTACAAACCATCCTTCCCATGTCCCAACTCTGACCCTGAGCCTCCTATATCATTCCCTGCTTTTTCTCCATGACACTTATAGCAATCTTTCCCAATACTTTAGTTTTTAAATTTGTGTTTCTTGCCTATTTCTCCCTACTATAAGCCCCATGAAGGTATATATTTTTGTCTGTTTGTTCAATGCTTTATCTCTAGTACCTAGATAGTGCCTGGCACATAACTACTCATAAATATCAATAATAAGTATCAGTAAATATTTGGTAAATAAATAAATCAAGGCCCTATGATTTATTTGCCCATTTCTTAATGAGTGACACTTAAATTGTCTTCTGTAATGTGAACATCTGTGCATGTCTTCCTAGAGTAGATATTAAGCAGTGGAAATGCCGGGTCGAATATTTGTACAAAGTCATCTTAAAATTTACTGCCCACCTGCCCTCCAAAAAAATATGAAATAACTTATATTTCTAAGAATAATATGTAAAAGTACTCCTTTAAAATTCACCTCCAATATTTGTGTCTTTTAATCTATTGTTCCTTTTGCTTATAATATCCTCTTTGTCTTCAAATCCCATTCTCTCCCTGGTGAAATTCTACCCATCCTTCAAAACCCAACTCAACTGCCATGGTGGAGACATAAGCAATCTCCTCTGATTTACCTGGCTGGCTTAATTAGCCATTATTAAGTGTGCTTTTATAGCATACTTTTATATACCTCTGCTTTAACCTTTATCATGTTGTTTTGTAAGTTGTTTGTGTATCTGGCATTTGCACTATACAATGTGCTCCCAGAACCTAGAATATTAGTCTATTCCTAGATGCTGGTGGAATGTAGACAGAGATAAGTCAGTCAATCAATACAATAATATACTTCCTGGAATATTGTGGATTCTTGGTCCTCTCCTTCAGAGATTCTGATTTAATAGTTCCAAAGGAGGGCCCAGGAATCTGAATATTTATTCAGCACCTCCAGTGATTCTAATTTAATCCATCCACCAAGCATACCTTAAGGAATATAGTTATTAAGAAATACTAGGAAAAGTATAGTAGGATCAAGCATTATAGAATTATATCCTGATGTACTACCCATCATTCTTACAGGTGTATGGTTAAAAAATCATTTTTTACCCACTTTATTGGGGTATGTTTGATATATAAAAAGCTGTACATATCTCATGTATACAATTTGGTGAGTTTGGAGAAAAGTATACACCCATGAAACCATCACCATTATCAATGCCATAAACATATCCATCACCTCCAGATGTTTCCTCCAGCCCTATTTTGTTGTTTAAAGTCTTGGTATTATTACGTATCTTCCCCAAAGCTCATGAATATCAGCCAACTGATATCTTCCCAAAAGCTCATGAATAATAGTCAATTGATTCAGTAAACTGTACATGAGAATAAAGACTTTACTGGCTACAATTCACCCTAGTTAAACTAAATTAAAGAACTCAAAATAAAACTTCTTATTGTTTTAGTGCTATGTTTCAACTTAGTGAAATATGAGCCAGAAGAGCTCATGTAGCTTTCAAATGGGAGGAAACAGGAGCATATGAGAGGAGAGGGTATTGTCCAACACCTGCACACACCAGACACACAGAATAACTAGAACAGATATTCTTATCAGTCCCCACTTTACAGATATGAAAACAGGTTTAGAGTGGTTGAGTAATTCACTCACGTACACACCTCCTAGTAACTGGTAGAATTTAGATTTTTAACCCCGGTCTTTCAACTCCAAAATTGATGCTTTTTTCCATTATACTATATTTCTCCCATATGCTGCAAAGAAAATATACTTGAGTGTGTAAAAAAAAAATGATTTGTGTTTCTTGCGATGAATTACCTAACACTACCATTTAACAGTTGTATAATCTTCTACTGGTCCTTTCATCTCTTTGGACTTCAGCTTCAGGTGAAGGTAATGGATGGAAAAAAAATTGTGCTGACCAAAGAAAATCTATAGGAGTAAGACTAGTACATGGTAGCTGTCAGGAGATACCAAAGATGGTGACTCCATGTGTCACTCTACAGTGCCCCCAGATGAAGACTATTATGGACAAGGTCTCTCTAGAATGAGTGAACAGGGCAGTGCTTAGAATGTGAGCCATATTCTGCCTTGGTACTAGCAAACAGACACAAAGGGCCTAAGATCCATATTGAAGTACCTAGGTCCAAATTCCATCCCCACCACTCCACCACTCTACTAGCTCTATGAAATCTGACAAAGCATTTAATCTCTCTCAGCCTCAGTATCCCATCCACCAAATGGGGATGATGGCAGGACCTTTCTCATGGGAGGATTAAATGAAAAAGTGAACCTGCCTTGCAACAAATCTCCCTTGTTATTACCTATTTTTATTATACCACAGTGTAGTCAAGTAGTCAATAGAAGCACCTAAAATTTTCATTCACTCACAAATAGAAATAAAATCCAATATGCTTAGGTGCCAAGAGCCAAGCCAGCAGGGTGTGTGTGCTCTATCTTGATGCCTATAAGAGCCTAGAAGTTTAACTTAAGGTTTCAATTTGTGTTTATTCAGTGTTGCATAAATATTATCTAAATAAAATTCTCAGGGAACTAGCAGCTTTGGATTTTATGTGATAATAGAGATTGTGATCTTCTTATCCAGGTCTGGAAACCTTATCACATGTTTTATCTACTTTGAGCAGCAGTGTATGTAATATTCTATTTGTCTGCTTAACCAGATCACTTATTTAATACTTTAATTATTCTCTTAACTTTTTATTCTCCATGTGTAATACCTGTAAGAGTATTTTTTATATTAGTGCATTAAGATAGTGTAAGCAAGGTGCCTGGCTGGCTCAATCGGTGGAGCTCGCGACTCTTGATCTCAGGGTTGTGAATTCAAGGCCCACATTGGGTGTAGAGATTATTTTAAAAAATTAAAAATTAAAAAATATCTTAAAAAGATAATGTAAGCAATCATGGCTTATGAATTGGTATTTGTTTTCATATGAAAAGATCTTATGAAATGTTCATGGTAGAACCAAAGCTTATGCTATTTAAAGAAACAAAAAGATAAGTGTGTACATTGACCTATTTTTAATAAAGATACTACAAGAAAAATTTATAATGCCATATTTTAAACAAGTATAAGCAATTTTATAATATTTGATATTATTTTCTACCTATTACATAGGAATTGTTGAATGCCCATATTAAGGATTATGTTTCTAAAGTATGTGTTCAATCCTCACACAAAACAAAGGTTTAGTTTATATTTTAAAATCAAAATTAATTATGTAAAAATATTCTTTCTGGTAAAATCTATTACACACCAGAAGACGTGACTATGTAACTGAATTAAAACATTGTTTGATCTGGTTAATTTTTTTTAGAGATTTATTTATTTATTTGAGAGATTGAGAGAGAGAGAGAGAGAGCATGCAGGGGGAAGGGGCAGAGGGAGAGGAGAGAGAGAATCTCCAGCAGACACCACGCTGAGCACAGAGCCCTACACAGGGTTTGATCTTACAACCCTGAGATTATGACCTGAGCCGAAATCAAGAGTCGGATGTTTAACCGACTGAGCCACCCAGGCTCCCTTGATCTGGATAATTTTAATGTACATGTGCAATATATACAATACTTTGTGGAGCAAAGAAAATTATTATTTAACTAAGGTTTGAGAAAGCATGTAGACATTTAGTCCCACACAAAAAGTTGGGGGGGGAGATGATGTGGGAAACAAAGGCAAAAGAAAAATTAAACTTCCTTACAACTTACAGCCCATTGACAAGTTCTTGAAAGAGGCAGAATGATACTCCTCTAGGAACTCAGCTGCCTCTATGTTAATACCTTGCTAAGGTAATAGGCAATCTTAGCCTGACCCCCAGGATCCTGTGAGTCTACTTTAACATATAAAAATTCCTTTGGAAACTTCCTTTATCTCTACTCCCCAAGATATATGTTGGCAATCACCCCCAAGCATATGACCCACCGATAGACATCTGAAGGGTCTCATGACTAAGGTTTTATTAGACAGTAATAAATGACCTTTCCCTAATAATAGCTAGCCCCCTCAAGGTCCTGGAAACCTTGCTTCCAAAATTCCTTAGGGATTTACACTATGCCTAACCCCCTCCCAACTTGAAAGTATATAATGGGCCACTCCTCATGACCCAGTGCAGCTCCTTCTGCCCCAAAATGATTTTTAATTAAGTCAAGAAAATAATATTAAATGGTATGAAATAATCAATCTTGTTGGAATACCAGTAATGTAAAATCAGTTGCCTGAATCTATAAATCATAGAAGGCCCCCAAAGTGTCTTAGCATCAACTTCAGAAGCAAGTTTGTTTACTACAAAGCATGTGTAAGAGCGATCAAATAATTCATCTTTAAAATTTCTAATTATTTTAATTTCTAAACTTTCTTATGAAAAATAATTGAAAGGAGTAAACTTTTCATATTATTAGCTACTACTAATTACAGACTACTTTTATCCACCATCTTAAAATAGTTTGACAAATGAATGAAAGGTATTCAAGACTTAGTTCATTTATTTTGTCTAACTTTATTTTTCATGCTATCAACGTTCTTTCACTTAACTTTCTACTTATAAATTATTATAATAAAGTAAGTTCATATTAGAACACTGGATTGCTTTGTAAACAACAAATGTCTCAGTTGTTACTGTAAGGGACAAATGTGGTATCAAATTAAATTTTTTATATTTATTTTCTTATAAGACCCAAACTTATATTTCGGGGACTTTTATTCAAAATCACTACTGCTGAATTGCAAAATGTTGTCTTTGTCCTTAAGACCATGACAGAGAATTTTATCTGCATTCAAATTGCCTACTGGTTTGTGGTATTTCAATAATAAAACAGCAGGATTGAAGGCTCATGATGAGAAATCTGACTAATTACCTGTTAGATGATAGATGGTTGTAACTAGGCAGTGCCAGTCACTGAAAACAAAACACTTCGAGATATCAATCAGCTTCCTGACAAATCCAATTTCCCTCACATTCAGCGGACAATAAATGGGAATTTTACCTCTACATCTACAGAGTGCAGAGTTTTAACTTTAAAATATGCATAATGATATTTTAATAAAGTACAGGCTTTTAATAAGTTAGTATTTAAATACCCGACATATTCATATTTCAATCTTACAGCTTTTAAATAGATAGGTGGTGGAAATAATTAACATTGTAAATCTGTATTGTATTCCATTGAGGAGGGCAAGGTGTACTTAATAGTAGTTTTCTTATTTTCTTTCTGCATTTACATTTAACTCAAATTATTCACAACAACTCTAATGGCTGTATTCACTCTCTTCATTTTTTTAAATTTTGTGGTAAATGAGTTGGATGTACATTCTACATGAGATTCAAAAAAGCAGAATGTCCAATTAACACTGCCATATATCAGCATGTGGGCAGAGTTAAAGCAAAGAGGGACTGAAGCATGGAAATTGAATGTAGGCCCAGAGAAACACCTCTTTCTCCCTTATAAGGAGTGATTACATAGTTAATATTTGAAATTTATGATTAACCCTAATAAGTTATAACCTTAAATATCCAATTTTGTGATAAAAACAAGAAAATTAAAGATGGCAGAGAAATGGAGAAAAGAAGAGAGATTATTTGCTTCCTATTTATTGAAGAAAATTGAATTTATAGGCAAAGATCAAAAAGTTTAATAGTATAGAGTCTGAAAGCAGGCACTTTCAAATGTTAGTGGGAAAGTAAGTTGATACAGCTTCACTGAAGGACTACTTGACAATAACTATCAAAATTTAAATGCTTAGACACAGTAATCCACTTTAAGGATGTCTCCAATAATTACCCTCATATATCTCTTTGAATGTTCACTGTAGTACCGTCTTTAATTTTTTTTTAATATTTTTAACTGGAAATAACTTAAGGTCCCTCCATAGAGGATGGGTTCAATAAAGTATTTACAGGCATACAATAGAACACTATGTAACTAAACATAGTCTTTTAAAAGGATTAAGTAGATCTCTATGTGCTGTTCAGGAACAACATTCAAGGCACATTTTAAGTGAAAATATGCCAGAAACACCTGAGCTCTTTAGAAGAGTTTAAATTAAGGGGTATAAATACATGTTTGATTATTAATAGAAAATTTATGAAGGGATACATAAAATGCTAGCTATGGCTGTCTTTGGGAAAAGAGTTTAGAGACATGAAAGGGACTACTTACTCTCCATTGCATACTCTTAAATTTTTTGAAATTTTATCATGCTCTTTTATATCCTTTCCAGTGATAAATTAAACAAATGAAAAAAAGAGAAAAAAGGAAGGAAATACCTGTACACATGGGTCTGTTTTACTGCAAAGCCCATTCCTCTGTAGCTGCTTCACAGTCAAAAACTTGAGGAGATGTGATTAAATTTTTTAAAGCAGCCTAAATTCTGCATGTTCCTGACATAATTGTGAGAACAGAAACAAAAGACATGGCCTGAGTCGATACTAATGAGCTGAACTTGAACATGACCATCCCCTGAGGCTGACTGCTTGGCTGTGACCTAGTCTGTGACTAAGAACTGTGATTGAGTGTTTGAGGACTGCAGTATCTAATCCCAGCCACCTGGGAGAATGAAAGGTCACTCGGGCAGTGAAGCACTTCAGGCTTACACTTTGTCTACCCAGCCAGGCAAAGAAGGGGATTTACAAGGACTATAGAACTTAGTTGGAAAAGTTGGAAACTCCTCCCCAACTCATCCTATTCCATAATACTGTGAAGCTATTGGAGTGAGATACCTGTTCTTTCAGGGCAATAAAACACATGTTGGTACACACATTCATATACACACGTATACACACACCATGCTTTGCCCTCTCATGTAGTCTTTGCAGGATGGAAACTAGATATCTGCAAAAGTCAAAGAAAACCTAGAAACAACAAAATATATTATCAGAGCTAACCTTATCAGTAGAAGGAATAAGTCTTCAAACAAGGCATGATTAAGAAGCATTTATATATTTGACTGGCAAGCTCTACCACAGAAGGCATTACCACGTTAAACACAAAATCAGAAGTTTGGGGCACCTGGGTGGCTCAGTTGGTTAAGCAACTGCCTTTGGCTCAGATCATGATCGTGGGGTCCTGGAATTGAGTCCCACATCGGGCTCCCCCTGCTCTGCGGGGAGCCTGCTTCTCCCTCTGCCCCTTCCCCCTGCTTGTGTGCTCTCTCTCTCTCTGACAAATAAATAAATAAAATCTTTTTTAAAAAAATCAGAAGTTTAAGGTATAAAAAACGTGATGAAAAACTAAGGTAGAGGTGTGACTTCTATAATGACAGGCCATCTTGGAATGATAAGGCACAGAAAGCAGAGATAGACTTCAAAAGGAAAGAGGAGATTTATTTATTTATTTTTAAAGATTTTATTTATTTATTTGAGAGAGAGAATGAGATAGAGAGCATGAGAGGGGGGAGGGTCAGAGAGAGAGGCAGACTCCCTGCTGAGCAGGGAGCCAGACGTGGGACTCAATCCCGGGACTCCAGGATCATGACCTGAGCCGAAGGCAGTCGCTTAACCAACTGAGCCACCCAGGCGCCCAGGAAAGAGGAGATTTAAAGCAAAATCTTTACTTGTTTTTTGTTTTTTAGAGAGGGGGAGAGGAGGGAAAGGGATAGAGAATCTTAAGCAGCCTCCATGCCCAGTGAAGAGCCCTAAATGAGGCTCAATCTCACAACCCTGAGATCATGACCCAAGCCGAAATCAATAGTCAGATGCTAACTGACTGAGCCACCCAGGTGTCCCAAAATCTTTACTTGTTTCTAAATTTAACGCAGGCCCACCCAGTTCTAATCAGAAAATTTGTATGTACAGTAAAGCTACAGATACTTGTATAAATAATAGAAAAAGAATAATTCCTTTACCTTCTAACATCTTTTCAATTAAATATATATTTATTATATATACTTCAAAATATAAAGATTAACTATGAAGATGACAAAGCATTTGAAAAATTATATTAAGTAAGAAAATAAGAATAATTATGTGCCATATGAGAATGTAGAGCAACTGGTACTCTACACATAAAGATTGAATATGGGAAAATAATGCAGATGGGGGATGCCTGGGTAGCTCAGTCCATTAAGCCTCTGACTCTCGATTTCGGCTCAGGGTCATGATCTCAGGGTTCTGAGATGGAGTCCTCATGGGGCTCTATGCTGGGTGTGGAGCCTGCTTAAGAGTTTCTCCCTCCTCCCCTTCTGCCCCTCCCCCCTTAAAAAATGCAGCTTGGGATTACCAACATACAAAAAAATTTAAAAATATAAAACTCAAAGAGAAAATGTTAGCATGTTATTTAAAAAATCATAGGCTTTTGGTTTGGTTTTTGGCTCAGAGGAGAGGAAGGCACAACTGTCTTCAGTCATCCTGAATCCGGGTTCATCTGACACCAGCCACCTCCACCATTCCACTTAAGTAGGACCCCAACAAGATCAAATTCGTATACTTGAGGTGACCGGTGGGGATGTGGGTGCCATGACTGCCTTAGCCCTGAGAATCAGTCCCCTGAGTCTATCTCTGAAAAGGTTGGTGATGACATTGCCAAGGCAACTGATGATTGGAAGGATCTGAGGATTGCAGTGAAATTGACCATTCAGAACAGACAGGTCCAGATTGAAGTGGTACCTTCCTCTCTCTGCCCTCAGTATCAAAGCCCTCAAGGAATTGCCAAGAGACAGAAAGAAGCAGGAAAACATTAAGCACAGTAGAAATGTCAGTTTTGATAAGATTGCCAACATTGCTGGACAGATGGGGCACCGATCTTTAGCCAGAGAACTATCTGGAACTATTAAAGAGATCCTGGGGACTGCCCAGTCTGTGGGCTGCAGTGTTGATGGCCAACACCTTCATGACATCATAGATGACATCAATAGTGGTGCAGTGGAATGCCCAGCGGTAAGAACTACAAGGGAAAATATATATTTTTTTAAGATTTATTTATTTATTTATTTATTTATTTATTTATTTATTTGAGTGTGCATGAGAGGGAGGGAGGGCAGAAGGAGAGGGAGAGTAGCAGACTCCCCGCTGAGTGTGGAGCCCGACAGGGACTGGATCTTACAACCCTGAGATCATGACCTGAGCCAAAATCAAGAGTTGGAGGCTTAACCAACTGAGCCACCCAGATACCCCACAAAGGAAAATATTTCAATAAAGGATCATTTGACAACCAAAAATAATAATAATAAAGAAAGAAAGAAAAGAAAAATACAAATAGAACACAGAAGGAAGGCAAAAAGGAGTAAAAATGTAATGCATTTTTATTCAAGGTTTCCAAATATGAAATGCAAATTAACAAAACAAGCATGTTCGAGGAATCAATTATTTATATTATCAAATTATATGTATGTGAATTATATAAGGTGCATTCATAAGTATTAATCCAAAATATTTAAACTATAAAAAATTCTAATATAATAAAAGTATTTTGAGTCTTTAATAAAGTTATCAAAGTTTAACAATCATGCCTATTCTCTCTCTTATTATTTGCAATTCATGAAATTTTTCAAAGGACATAGTTACCAGAATACACATTTTCACCAAAAATGTCAAACAAATCTTGAAATTAGGCCCCAAGATTAGTTTATAATAGACAACAGAGATCTTCATAGAACTGGAATCTGGCAAGCATCTTCTTACTTTGTAACAAGGCAATGAGATAAATTTACCAAAAATCATTCAAGGCAGAGCAAGTCAACATTTGAAAAGATGGATGAGGTTGAAGGACTAGAAAAAAATAAGTTTCAAAATTATCTTTTATTTTTAATAATAAATATAAGAATAAATTAATTTTAGACATAAATATTGGCTATCCTTCTAAGCAGCAATAAATATTCAATGACTCTTGAAAAGTTTTTGAGAAATGCTAATGAAGTATCTTAGTACTAGTACTCAGGAACAAAAGGACAGACTCACGATGGACGGTGGAGAAAGAAAGGCTACAAAGAAGTCAAGGTATTGGGAAAAAGTAAGGACAATTTAAAACAAAATGGGTTATAATCTAAATGTTTAGTGGTAGACTGGTACTTAAATAACACTGACGTAAAGGGCATAAGAAATTATGGATGAAATGATATGAAATCTGGAATTTTCTTCAAAATAATACAGGAATAGGAAGCAGGTGAGGGTATGGAAGAAACATGTGGCCATTAGTTGATAAGTGCTGAAACTGGACGATGGCTACATGGAGGTTTATGATAATATTTGTCTAGTTTTTGTATATATTTAAAATGCACCATGATAGCTTTTGTAAAAAGAAACAAATTAAAAAATAAATGAGGGAGGCCTGGGTGGCTCAGTCAGAAGAACAAGCGACTCTTGATCTCAGGGTTGTGAGTTTGAGCCCCACGTTGAGTGTGGAGCCTACTTAAAAAAGAAGAAGAAGGAATAAGTGAAAAATGAGGTGTGGGGACAAAAGAGACACTTGAGTTGTCCATATAATGTTGGGTATGAAAAAACATAGCATTAATAATTATAACTGCTACAGTCCTAAGCTAGTGCTGTCTTGGGCAGTCCAAGATATATGATCACTCTACTTTGAACCAGCAGGTTTCAAGTATCAGGCTAATGTGATTTAAAATTTGTTACAAAAACAAAAAAGAGAGAACAACTTGTAACTGTGAACATTTGGATCATTAGCAACCACTTTTTTTTTAAGTTTCTGTCCCAAAGCCTTGCCTAGCCACTGATCCTTCTGGACCAGAAGTTGCAAACTGGTGGCCTGGGGTTGGATCCAGCCTGCAGATGTGTTTGCTTTGGCCTGCAATATATTGGGTTACAGATTGCTTTTCTTAAAACTTTGAGTTCATTGCCAATATTTCCAAGCTGAAAGATGTCATGTAAAAATCCAGATTTCTAACTTCTCCTGAAAAACTTGATGAGTGTTAAGACAAGGAAGACATTCTCATGTGGCAACAAGTCCACCACAGTCCTCACTTCTCCCTAGTGATTTCTAATTCTGAGCTGCTTTTTGCTTGGTTTCTTCTTTGGCTCCTACAAGATACTTGACTTTTCAACTTTTGGACTAGACCAAGCTCCCTTCATTAGAACAATGAAAGTGAGGTTACCTGCAAAATCTGTCATTTTATAAGCAACTGAAAATAGAAATCAACAAACCCAGACAATTAATCTGGAAATTCCTGAAGATTTGTAGACTTTTTTTTTTTTTTTTTAAGTAGGCTCCACACCCAGCGCAGAGCCCACTGCAGGGCCTGAACTTAAGACCCTGAGATTAAGACCTGAACTGAAATCAAGAGTCAGCTCAAGCTTAACTAACTGAGCCATCCAGGTGCCCCAAGATTTATAGACTTTTAAATAAACCTAACAGAAGAAGTTAATTCTATTTATTTATTTATTTATTTTAAGATTTTATTTATTTATTTGACAGAGAGAGAGACAGAAAGAGAGAGAACACAAGGAGGGGGAGTGGGAGAGGGAGAAGCTGAAGGCAGATGCTTAACGACTGAGCCACCCAGGTGCCCCGAAGTTAATTCTATTTAGAAAATTCCTCTTTAACATTTCTTCTTTCAGATCATTTCCTATTTCCCGAAGTAATTCAGCCAGAACTATGTGAGTAGGACTCCCAGAAATTCTCTTACTAAAAAAGACAACAGCCAATCGACAGCCCACTGATGAAATGCACAGTTACAGGCCCCAGCCCAATGACTGTTGCCCACCCTGTTTCTTTCAACAAGCCCAGAACATCACTGCGTGTGTGATTATTAGCAAATCTTCATTAATCACAAGCCTCATAAACAGCTGTGCAATGTGGGAGGTTGGGAAGAAACAGCTCCTGTCTTCATAAGAGAGAGTTGGAACTAAAAGGGGTTTCTAGCTACAAAGCATTCCAAAACAGGATGAGTCGTTTTGAGAGTAGAGAGAATAGCATCAGAAAGCAAGAATGTTCAGCCTAAAGATTGGTACCCAAATGACTAAAAGCTTCCACTCCTTGTCACAAAGAATAATGGAGAGCTATAGTTAGTTTCATAATCAACTTATACAAACTTCCATGTTTTGAAAAAAATATTACTGGTAAAATTACCGATGGCCGTCACTGGTTATCTCTTGTGAAACAAAAAACTGTGTTTGCCTGCTTAGTGTTGGCCCTACTCCAAGGAAGAGAGTTATCAGAGAACAGTTTGGGGGATTTTATTTCCTCCTGGTTTCCATTATGAAATCCCCGCTGCAGCCAGGCTTATGTCAACTCTTGTCCCTACATGGTTTGGCCTCTCCTACTATCTATGAATTTCCACTGAACATTTCATCTGTATGAGTGTTTTAGAGTAGGGATTATTGATATTCTTGGTACTAAAATGAAAGAGTTAAGACCTATTTAGGAAACTATCTTAAAAACTTGTGGTCATTCATATAGTCAAAAATTATGCAATGATTAGGAGAAAAGATCTAGAGCTACAAAGAAGAGTATGAATCCCTAGCACATACTGCTCCATAAAAAAGTTACCAAATACATATTACCATTTCATTCACCTATATACCCATTATAATATATATATTATATACCTCTCCTCCTATTGTCTCCTTCAAAACCACTCTGAAGAGATAGTTATCTCTACCATCACAAACCCCCTGAGTATTCATGTCAAATCACTAATAGCTTCTGATACTGAATTAAATGGTCACTTCTCTGTCCCCATCTGACTTGACCTGCCATTATATTTGACACAACTTATCACAGCCTTCCTTCTTGAAACACTTTCTTCACATGGCTTTTTGGACACCACCTCTCCTGGTGTCCTCTCTCACTCACTGCTTCTCTATCTCCTTTGCTAGTTATTCCATATCTCTACATCTTCTAAATTTTGGAGAGGCCAACTTGAGCCTCATACCTCTTCCTTCTTTCTTTAACTTCTTTTTTTTTTTTTGGTGGTCTCATTCAGTCTCAAGGCTTTAAATACCATCACTATCCTGTTACTCCAATCCAACTGCCTACTCAGCCACTCCACACAAATGTCTACTTTTTTCTTTTTTTATGATTTTTATTTATTTGAGAGAGTGAGAGAGAGCACGAACAGGGTGAGGGACAGAGGGAGAAGTAGGCTCCCCGCTGAGCAGGGAGCCCTACGCGGGGCTCGATCCTGGGACTCTGGGATCATGACCAGATTCGAAGGCAGACGCTTAATCAACTGAGCCACCCAGGTGCCCCCACACAAAAGTCTAAAGGCATATTTAACCTAACATTCCCGAAACTGAGTTCTTGATTTCCACCCCCCCAACACACACACCCTAAAAAACTTCCCCTTCCACAATCTTCTTTATCACAGTTAATGAAACCTGTACCTTTTCCAATTATTCAAGGTCAAACTTGTTGTCAACCTTGACTTCTTTCTCTCATGTCAACATCTAATCCAGAAGAAACCTCTATTGGCTCTACCTTCAGAATCAATGAAGATCTTGACAACTTGCCACTTTCTTTGCTACTCTCTTGTCCAAATCACTATGATCTCTTGCCTGAATCACAGTCATAGCCTAACATCTGACTGCTGCCAGCCTCCTTCAGTCTAGTCTCAAATCCAAAGCCATAATGATCCACTCAAAATATGTCAGATCAAGTTACTTTGCTCAAGACCTTACAGTGTCTTCTGCCTCACAGAAAACAAAAGTAAAGGCCTTAAACTTGTTAACAAGAACCTGAGTGAGTAGTCCCAACTCCTCCCCAGCTCCCAAAATCCGTTAGTTACTCTGACCTCTCCTACTCTTCTCCCCCTTGTTCATTCTGCTTCAGACTCACAGAATTTCTTCATGTTCTTTGAACATGCAGCCACCTGCTGTTCCCTATGCTTAAAATGTCTTTTCTCTAGATGGCCTCATAAGTTTTGGCTCAAATGTCACCTTCAAATTGGTCTATTCTCTGACCACTTATTTCCTATTATCTTCAGGATCTATTTTTTCCGCATAGCACTCATGATCTTCCCAAGTACCATATAACACACTTATTTAGCTACTTTTATGTCTGTCTGTCCCCTCTGGAAGGTAAACTCCATGAGGGCAACAATTTTTGTTCATTTTATTCAATTCTAAATCTCCAGTGCTTTTAATTAATATTTGTTAAATGGAGAAATGAATTTATATAATATTATATATTTTCCATGGAATATGTATATGTGTGTATATCTCTAAACCACATTTAGCTCTAGAGAGAGTATAAGTAGGGAGAGGGTAAATGGGATCATGATATGTGTGTTGTGGGTGGAAGAGGTTATCAAAATGACACTTTATCCTTAAGTATTGTTTCAAGTTTTTAAATGTGATATAGTCATTATTTTTATATAATGGGAGATTGATTATTTGTTAATTATAACATAACATATCACAAGTACATACTGTGTAGCCCCTAGCTTGTACACCCCTGCTCCAGCTCCAGCTGCTTGGACCAGTGTACAGATCTAATTTAAACTGGGAAAATCAAATTATCTCTCCTAGGAAATTGAAATTGGTCATTGCGAGACTAAGCCAGTCAGAGAACTGTGAAAAGTGGAACTACAGGCCTTGTGGAATTTGAGACCAATGTCAAACAATACCATATGTAAAGTGAATTTTGGAAGAGACAAAGGAACCATAACTAAAGAAAGAAAGCTTATGCAAAAAAAGAGAATCAGGAGACTAGATGGACCAGATATGTAGAGACAGAGATGCATGTGGCCTCCTACTTTTCATTGTCCATGCAGAAACTACACTTTGTTTCCTGTCCATGTTCTTTCCTATCAATAAACACTCTTTTAAATGAACAACTTTAAATAGAATTCTATTCCCTGTGATGTTTGAATCCTGACTTAAATACCAACTAAGACAATATCCCAACACTGGAAAAATTATAAAATATAAGAAAATGTGCTCAATGGTGAATCCACTGCTTTTAATTAAAAAGTATAAGAAGGCTAAGACCAAGGCTGATTCTTACTGTTGCAGGATTGCTCAAATCTATATTAATTTGCATACCCTCATTATTTAAGTTTCATCACTGTTAAAGCTATTCTCTAATATTTATTCAGCAAAAACTCCTTAATTCTGCCATACATTCCCATCAATTAAAACAGCTGTTTTCAGCCTGAATATCCCAAATATCCCAAATCCTTGGTCAGGAGAGTTTCATGTAATTTGCTATTACTAATAAAGTACATAAATTTATGATTTTTTTTCCCTTTTTTATAAACTTGTTACAGTTCCTCGCATTCCCATATTAGCAGAAGAGAAAATGGTGGGGTTACAGGTAGACCAACAAGAGTCACAAATTATCATCAGCCTGTTTTGCTATGTCCCAACACATAATTTGAAATATCCAAAGGGGGTATGTGACACAAGTGTGAGCCTCTTATCATACCAGTCACTGACTCAGAAAGGCATTTTCTGGTCCCTCAAGTTAGGGCATCCACAAAAACAGCATATATTACACTGTTCCATCTCACTTAGTATTATTTCATTTATTATTTTCTGATACTTTTCCTGTTACTTTTGTTTGTCTTTCTTTTTCACTAGAATATGGTTCCATGGGCTCTAGAATCCAAGATGTCTGTTTTGTTCCTCACCATTTCCCTAGCACCTTAGAATATGTTGCACCTGGCACAAAAAAGGTGGAGAAGAGTACTTGTGGAGAAGAGTAAAGAAACAGTTTAATTAACATGCCAAATTAATTCCCACTCCATGGGACCTTTAGATTTTGTCTTTCCTTAGTCAGTATGCCCTTCCCCTTGTCCTTCTCATGACTGGTTCCTTCACATCATTTAGGTCTCAGCTTAAATTTCAGCTCCTCAGAAAGGCCACTGATATCACTAACCTCTCCACCCCTCAAGGCCTCCCTATCGCACTACACTGGTTTAGTTTAAGCATAGCGCTTATGACTATCTGAAGTTCTCTTTTGTATGTATTCCTTCCATCTTAACTGTTGTCACTACCCACCCCACCCCCCACTAGAATGTAAGCTCCATGAGGAACTTTGACTTATCACTGCATCTCCAGAACTTAGAAGAAGGCCTGAGTCTCAGAAGCCATTTAATAAATATTTGTTAAATGAGTGACTGAAAGGTTGAAAATTGCGGTTTTAAAATATATGCCCACACATGGTATCACTGCTCTTCAGTATTAGACAACAAACTAAATTGCTATATGTGTAAATGATTTTTGAACAATTAAAATTTCACATAGCATCTAGATAAAAAAGACTAACAAATTATATTTCCAGGTGTATTTAGAATCCTGATTGGGTGCAAGCTGCTTATAATCAGTAGCTTGTTCAACTTTGACTATCCTCACTTATTAGTTTCCACGAGGGAAAATCTTTCTACCTTTCCTTATATAGACTAGAAAATGAAATTGCAAAGGAGTCTTCACTACAATTAAACCACAACTATTCAGATTTGGCAAATGTATGCTACTGTCCAATGTATTTGTGTATACAAACAGACACAATTCCTAAAGGAAGAAAATGTTCAATTCCAAAATCCCAACAAAACCCCCCAAAACTAACAAAACAAACAAAAAAACTTACATGTTTATATCCACAAACAGAATTTAGTTCCACTTCACAACAGATTCAGATCTAAGAGGGGAGGAATCCCTCTCCTGGGACAGAAAAATCACCGTTACAATCACCCCAAGTCATTGGTTACTGAGTTGGTCCATAGTAGGCAGACTGGAAATGTCAAATATGGAGACATTCACCACTAAGCCAATTTTATATTATGTCGTGCAGTCCTTCCTCTACACAACCATTGCCAACCAATAGGTGGGCACCTGTAAGATCTCCCTTACACTCATCACTTTTTGAAAATCTTTTCTAATTAATTTCATTCAGTCAACCATTAGGACAGTCAGTCAAAACAGATCAAAATGCTTACCCTCATGGAGTTTACATTCTAACTACCTCAGATTTACTTTAAAGATAGGTAAAAATAAAAAAATAAATAATAAATAAAGATAGATAAAAATAGAATGATGAATAGCAGATATTTGATAGAGATGAATATATAGAGTCATAGATACACCAACAGATACAATGGTTGGTACGTAAACAAATAGTTATCCTGTATCTCCCAGGGCACTCAGAATTATATCACTAAAGAGTATGTTTGGGATATAAATCAGATATGTTGCTTTCCAATTGTTTTCCTGTAACATTATGTGCGCATGTTATCCTCATTATGGGCTTCGCCTGAGCAGAAAATATGTTCTTCATTTTCTTTGTACTACGTTCAAGAGGCAGGTTGTACAGTGCCCCCAAATAGACTATGAGTTCATTAACTGAGTGTTGAATAATACATTGCATTTATAAGGCGCTTTTTAAGTTTTTAAAAGGCACTCTCATGCACATTATCATTATTAATATCATGTACATGTTCTTACTCTAATGCTAGATCAAGAAGACAGTGATTACAGTAAGGGTAATGGTGGTAAGACAAGTAGTATGTTTGAGACCATCAGCCTTGTTTGCTAAGAATCTGTCCAAGGTTGTTGTTGTTGTTCGCTTTTCGTTTTTGGAATCTCTATGAAAGTCCACACCCTAGAAATCACAGGCACCAGTAAGCTAAAAATCACAGCAATAGAAGCAGGAGAAAGGAAACAAACTTTGGGCCCAGAGAAAAATTCAAATCCAAGGGCACAATCTAGGACTTTAGTCAATGACTTTTAAACTTCACTTTGTTAAAATGTAGATTCCCAATCAACACCCTAACCCATACATTCTCATTCCTTAGACATGAAGTGAAGCCCAGGAATATGAATTTGTATAAACAACCCCAAAATGAATCTGACCCAAGGGGTGCCTGGGTGGCTCAGTCGGTTAAGTGTCTGCCTTCAGCTCAGGTCATGATCCCAGAGTCCCAGGACTGAGCCCTGCATCCGGTTCCCTGCTCAGCAGGGAGTCTGCATCTCCTTCTGTCCTTCACCCCATTTATGCTCTCTCTCTCACAGTCTCTCTGTCAAATAAATAAAATCTTTAGGGGCGCCTGGGTGGCTCAGTTGGTTAAGCGACTGCCTTCGGCTCAGGTCATGATCCTGGAGTCCCGGGATCGAGTCCCGCATCGGGCTCCCTGCTCGGCGGGGAGCCTGCTTCTCCCTCTGACCCTTCCCCCTCTCATGTGCTCTCTGTCTCTCTCATTCTCTCTGTCTCAAATAAATAAATAAATTAAAAATCTTTAAAAATATGATTCTGACTCAAGTCCTCTGAAAAACACTGGTCCAGAGAGAACTTCCCTGACTGCAAAGACTGGGCTGGGGATGGTTAGTCAGTTCAATGAATGGCTTCCACAGCTCGGCTTGGTACCAAAGATCTGTTACAACAGACATAACACAGTGATAAGAAAAGCCATCATTTCTGAGTGCTGTCATAAGAACCACTGATGCTGGAGATGTATGGACCAGGATCTAGCCCCAGGGAGGAAAGAACTAGAATGCTTCTAATGCCCTAGTTTCATGGTACTGTCTAGGCTGGTTTGTATCCTTGGGGAGATTTGGGTGCCAGGCAGGAAAATCTAGCATATTCAGAACATGGAAGAAAATTATGACAGAATGCCAATCTATGGGCAGGACAGGTTGAAAGGAAGATAATTTTGCACTTTGAAGGGCTTACTTATTCTTATTCCTAATATTCTAGATCTGGTTAGAAAATGGAGAAGGGCAACATAAGCTAAAACTAGAGGCCCACTATAAAAACTCAAATCTGAAAATTATAATTCAATTCCAAGTTCCATAATGAGTTACATTATGAGGATGCTGTGTTTTCTGCCTCCATCAGGAATGGCCCAGAAATAAAGTCTGAAGGGCAGATGTGTTATGGAAGGAGAAAGAATGAGGTGGGAGTTAACCCTGAACTTCAAGAGCCTATATTTCCCACCAGAAAAGTAGATGGCACAGAATTATGCTATAGCAAAAATCTCATTTTAAAATCTATAGCTATCATTATTTTCCTCACATACTGAGAAGTTCTACCATAATCAATGCACACACACAAAAAAAACCACAAGTAGAAAGTAATAAACAGATGTTGGAACATTTAGATGACATTCAAATAACTGCAAGTTTAAATTATTAAGCTACATTTTTGCTGGCAAGATGTTATGAAATGATATCTAATACATAGGGGTACATGGAAAAATATTAGCATTTATTTAAGTCAGAGGAAGTATTTTTATATAAGTAAAAACCAATGTTGAAAGAGGTTCACTGGCTTCTCCAAGTACACACTTGGGTAGTCCAGGATGAAGGAAGTAAACTTTTACCTTTTTAATTTTAAAGTCCAAACAATTTTGAATGAAAATCTTTTGACTTATCTGCAGATAGATGATAGATAGGTAGATAGATACTTTAGTGAAGTTCTTCCTGACTTTTTATCTTTTCTTTTTGTTAGTTTATTAATAAAAAATTAAATATATACTGAAGTAGAGAGAATATTATCATGATCCCAAGCACCCATTACCCTGAAATAAAAGTCTTGGTTCTGACACTCATTCATACCCACCCCTCATTCAAGGTCATTTGAAGCAAATTCCAAACATCACATCATTTCATCCATAAATAGTTTAGTATAGAGCTCTAAAAGATCAGTACTCTCTTTTGAAAAATCAACCACAACATATGATTTCATATAACTTAATGAGATAAGGAAATAATACATTTAAATCACGGTGCATAAATTCATATTTATTATTATATCGATAATTGGGGGATTGCTTTGGGTGGTATAAAGCTGAAACTCCAGGCATTTAAGTGATAGTTTTTCAAGTACGATGATTTTTCCATACCAGTTCAAGTTCATATGATTTTTTTAATAAAAGGAATTCCTAGTCATCACATTTTCCCCAAATCAGAAACTTTTGAGTGAATTATTCTCACTCCATTATGAGTACTAGACTCTGGAATTTGTGAGATTTCGCACTTGAAGCTTCCATCTTCATTGATTATGATGATCATCAACTGAATTATTCTTTTCCTCTTGATAACTACAGAGCTCCTTGATTCCAGCGCTAATAAAGGCTCTGGTATTGGAAGCAAAACTGTTGAAAAGATCAAGAATAGCAACCCAAAGCTCAAACCCAAAGCTCAGCGTTTCAGAAAAACATACCAGTTGCCTTAAAAAAAGCCACTCTGCTTTGTAGCAAACATTAACTACATATTAGTTAAGTAACAAATATTTACATATTAAATAATATGATGCCTAAGATGTGCTTCAGAATAATCCTGGGAGAGAACAGTGGGTGGAAATATAAACTAAATTGACTATGAGTTGATAAATGCTCAAGTTGGGTAATAGAGATTTATTACATTATTCTAATTTTGTATATGTTTGAAATTGTTCAAAAGAAAACTTTTTATAAAAAGGATAAGAAACACATGAAAATGACAAAACAAAGTCCTAAAACATACTTTGCAACCCCTCTTGCCTGAACTGACTCATCCAAACAGCTAGCAAGTACAAACCATACTGATCTGGGTTGCGCCACTTTCCAATTGACCCAAAGAACAGCAACAAAAGGAAAACAAAACAAAACAAAAAAAAACCAGGAATCTGAATAATATATAAACTGACCAGTTATTTCTAATTCTTTGATTAGTTATCAGTTAGTCCTTCTTAGAGCTTCTAAAGAAACTGAATGCAACCCTTTTCAGAAAACATGAATGATTCCTCGGGTGACTATCAAATGTTATAAAATGGACATAAAATTTCCTTGGAAAATATTTTGAGAAAATCACATCAGTCTTAGGGAAAGGGAAAACACATGGCTTAATATTTCAAAACAAATCGAAAATTCATGAAAAATTAGTCATATGCTGACACTTTTATAGTAAATATTTTAAAAACTGAATAAAAATGAACAAAAGAACCATCATAAAAATAAGAAAAAGATTTATTTGTTAGTGACAACGGAATCTGTATTTAGATGAAACAAATAACAGAAAAGAGAGAAATCCTGTACAATTTTGCAAAGTGGAAATGTCCTGGTGACCAATCAGTGTCCTCTTTTGAGGTATTTGCCCGGAGTTATCAGAACTTGGTCTCTGTTTGGTCTGACCCACTTCAACCATTAAAATGGACACCCTGGTTGCTGAAAAGCTCTGACCAGCCCCAGAGCCCAGCATTCACAAAGTTTAAGCCCATGAAGGGAGCCCAGGCTAGCTGACTACAGATGGGCACTTGGACGAAACTTCCCCCAAAAGACAAAGGCCTGGCAAGGATTCAGGCAGCGAGCTCACAACACCATTACCACCATCCTGAGAAAGGTCTTTTGAAAATTTCATATTACCTTAGGTTCCAGAGCAAGGGAGAGAAGAAGAGAAGAGGGGGAGATAAAGGGGAGGAAAAGGAGCAAAAGAGGGCATGAAGGAAAGAGAAGGAAAAATCCTTGATATGATATTTTGTTCTGATTTTCTAAATCAGCAAGTGACACCCAATATCTTCTAAAGAGAATCAAAAACTTAAACATTTCCCAATCGATTTTGTTTATGCCTCTCTTACGACAAATACTATATTTTATTTTATATTTTGACTAACTGTATATGTCTCTCCTATTATATTCCTGGAGGGAAGAAAGCATTTGAAATTGATTTTTGAAATGCCATAGTCACCATAACAATAACTATACTTATCTTTAATGTTTGTCGGGTTAATTAATTAATCAATCAGTTGGTCTAGTCAAGTGCAGTTAACTGATAGGTAAGTAACAAGCAACAGCTGCAGAACCTGTGGATTGAATAATATACTCAATATATTTAGCTCTTCACACTGACCTAGCGAGGAGAGTGTGCAGGAGCATTGTGTTTTCCTCTTATTCTTGTTACTTTGCATAGTAGGATTTGTATAGCCTTCAGTTCATTAATATATATAGCAAGCATATTTTACATGATTTGCATATGATCAGAACTTAGTTTACACTTCCCAAATCCACACCCTTAAACAATTAAATTTAATAGTGTTTCCATCTCCTAAGCCCCTGGTTTATGAAAATATTTTTTGTAATTCGTGTAAACAAAACACTGGAAATGTATTTTATTTCCTTTTCAAACTAAGAAAGAGAAAGAGATAGGTTCCCTGTATCCTTCCTTGTTTAATAGAATCATATTTCTGAAACAGGACTCTCGGAAAAGAAAACCTTAACAATGAGGTTTTACAATTAGGAGTTACTAGTTTATTTCATTTATATCCCCGATTTTAAATGTGATTTAGATGTGCAGGCATCTCTTTTCTAATATGTTTAACACACAATTCTTGGAA
>NC_058403.1:113032118-113097173 GCF_002201575.2 Neomonachus schauinslandi
ACTTTTTAAAACTCTCCTTCATAAAGATTTCAATACTGCAAATATAAGTTGTATAAGAATGAGCTCTATTTTTACTCATATTTTCTAAATAATTATTGCACACTTCTGAGGAATCTGTATACATTTGTTAAGTGTTTACCATATAATGATTGGTTAAAAATAAATTACTAATTTGAGAGTAAAAGGTCACCATCACAGTTCTGAATCAAAAGCTGCTTGCAGGGCTCTAAAACTTCCAAAAGAAAAATTAAAGTTCAGTCAGTTGTTTTTCTGTCTGTGAAACAGTAAACAAATTACCTGCCTTTCAAAGTGCTTTTCAAGATATTTCTACCTCCTATAGATATAACTGGAGAGACTTTTCATACTGGACCTGTGGATATTGACAAATACATTTTATATTCATAAGTATGAAGATAATTTTATATTTTTGAGAGATACTACTTACTAGTTTTATGCAGTGATACATGGGAGCTTTATTTTTATGTGCAGGATCTTTCAAACAGCTAATTCAACAAGGGAATTTCAAAAAAGTTATTTATGACAAATAAGATAATATTCAAGAAGTTTAAATTTGTGGATTATTGTTCCCACTTACATAAAAATTGTCTTAATTCAAATGGGTTTTTAGTTTAATTCTAATATCACTTTGTTCTTTTTCCAGAAAATCACCTCACATCACCTGTGGAATTCCGTCATATATGGCATGATTTTTTTTTTTCCTTTTGTGGAGAAGAGCCCAAGAGAGAATTCACACCACAATGACCCTGCTGTGCCCTATGTTTATTAGGCAGTAATCCTCAGGGAAAGGATTTTGAAAATGTATTAGAGCTAGAACCAAGAACTGGTGTTATTTTGAAGAAGTTAGTACTGCTTAAAATTCTATTTTAAGTCAGACATTATAGTGTAATTCCTTTAAAAACAAAAGAAATGCTGCGTTTGATGTTACAAATGAAAGGTTTTGTTCCTGATACCGAATTACACTATTCATTTATCTTGGCCCTGTCCGTGTAGATGGAGTTTCTTCCCCTCCTTTTTACTCAACAACAACAATAACAGTATCAGATCTCGGACTAAGAATCTGACCAAACAAAAGGATGATGTGAACATCCTAGATCCAGCTTTATGAAGACTTATGAAGCTTAATGAAGCAATGCTCCCCCCCCCACACACACACACACCCTTGGTTGATAGAGATGATTAAGCTCCTCAAGCTTGAATCTACAGGGAAGTTGTAGCCATGCAGTTCCCATATGAACAAATATTGGCGCTTCCACCAAGAATCCCCCAAACCAGTTACAAACTAAGGAGCTCAAATCTACAAAAGAGTGGACCCAGGGGGCAGACGGGAACGCAGGAGGGTGCGAAGTTAGTAACTATGCTTTGAGAAACCAAAACCTTACTATATATAATATATATTATATACATATAAAATATATATATATAGTCAGCTCCTGCTTGAATAATAATAGCTTGAGCTTTCTTTACAACATTTACCGTCTAATAATTAATGATGCCCGCGCCGGGCACCTTGTGGCCAGGACTTGGGTTCGGGCGACCGGGAGCCCCTGACGTCAGCGGCAGCGCGGCCTGCGTCAGGTCCCCGGGTGGCCCCGACCAAGGCCACGGGGGTTTGGGGGAGGGAGGCCGGGGCAGGGCTCGATGAAACCCCAGAAGGATGGAAAGGGGCTTCCCTCACGTTAGCCAGAAAGTCACGTCGCAGTTAGAACCTCAGCGTTCGTAGCTGGGGGCTAGGGGCCTGGGGGGGGGGCACTCGCGGGTACCCCAGACTTGCGAGCGCGTCTGGATGCCCAAACCCAGGTGCAGCCTCCGTAGGCTAGACGAGGGTGGGGCCTGTAGAGAAGGGGGCCAAAGAAACTAAGAGCAAGTCTGTAAGCGGCGATCGCTTCCTTCCTTTCCACTCTTAGAAGATTGTACGAAAATCAGCGTTACACTGTTTCCACCGACTCCCAAAAGTGGACCTTAAAATGAAACAGACCCACCGCTTCTACCTCAACTTGACAAACTTTGGTAGTTGGTGATCCCGGGCAGTTTCTCGCCTGTACACCAGTAGCTGGTGATCGCAACCTGGGGGAGGAGGGTGCTGGGACCCGCCGCTGGGGGAAAATGAACTCAATCGATCTCGCAGTTCACTAGCCACAATCTTTCCTTTCTCCTTTCTCTGACAGCCTTTCCCTTCTTTCTCCATTCTCTTCTTAACTCTTAGACCAGCTTTTGCAACCTTCCCAAGCCTGAGGGGTTCTCAAGATTTTGGAAAGGTGTGCTTTTTCCAAAGGAGGTCAGGACGTCTATCGTCTCGAAAAGTGTTCAACCCGCGCAGCTGTCCTTGTCCTAAGGGTCGGGAACCAGAGTTTAGAGAGTCATCGGCCTGTGCGTGGGACGCTGTCTACAGAACTCATTCTGGAGCAAATCCTGTAGCTCTCGTAGGCCCTGTCAGGATTTCTTCTATGTAGGCTCTTAGAGAATGATTTCTCCCCGCTAGATTCCTTACTTTTAAACTATCTTTTTTTTTCATGATAGTACGTGCCTTTCTCGTTTAATTTTCCATCTTTTCATTTACACTCAGAGGACACAGGGGAAAGGAGATGGAGACTCCCTGAGCAAAGATATAGGCCAAAAACTGTTTCGTGTACGTTTTCGCCTGGAATAAATTCGGGTCCCAGGAACCGCCCCTGGGCAGACCCAGCAAAACCCAGCGGCGGAAACCAGCAGTCAGGTGCAGAAAACTGCCTTTGCCTCTGCGATACTCTCCGCAGGAAAGCAACGTAAGGAAGTCAGAGAGTAGAGGGTCGAGAGGCACAGAGCAAGAATACCATTTCGCTTCGTCCTTCCCCTTGCACTCTCAGATGGCTGGGAACTTCGACAAGAGCGAATTTCTCCCCCTTTTAGCGGGCTCTGCTATTGGGGAAAAGAAAAGAAAGCATTTTCAGGCTGTGCCTTTTTTTTTTTTTTTTAAGTTAGAGCTTTAATGTCAACTTAAATAAAATGACACCTTCCCGAGTCAGTCAATAAATACCGCGGGAGCCGCCGCACCCTCCAAGGGGCTGCAGTAAAGTCCCCAACTCGGCCGGGGAGCTGCAGGTTCAGCCCCAGCGCTCCAGGCCAGGGTCCTGGTGGCCAGCCTGCTTTCCCTTTCTGGGCTCCAAAGTCTGGAGACAAATCGAACCAAATCAAATTGAGGGACGCATCAACTTTGAAACGGCTTTAAAATCTCTGACTCTCTCCTCTGTGTGTGCCCCACTGCCTGGCGGATATAAATTGTCACACTCTAGTATCTCTTTTGAGTAAAACATTAACTCAAAATATATGAATCTCAAAGAAGAATTATTGCCATAATTGTGTCACTGCCTTCACAGCCTTGCCTGGTGTTAGGATTTAACACATCAGAATTCATTAGAATGAATGATTAGCCTTATTTATAAGCATTTCCTCAAGGTGGAGACTTGGAAGATTTCAGGAATTATTCAAAGAATGTTTTTTGGTTTTATGTTGTTTGTTTTTTAAGGAGATAGGAATATGTCTTTTACCGGGTGTCCTTCACTGCCCTTTTCAGGCAGCGATTGGCCCTCCTGACGTTTGGTTAAGCCTCGGGACTTAAAAAGATCATTTCCTCGTACACTAATTTGAGCAAAATCTGGATTCAGAGTGTGGGTTTACACGCCCAGCTCGAATGTCTAATGTATCAAATCCTCGTTAACGAACGGCCCGCTCCGTGGTCGTGTCAGCCAAAGGTCAGCCCCGTGCAACAGGGCAGCGCCGTTCAAAAGCACTCTTCCAGAGCCCTGCCTACCCCTCCCCCCCAAAAATCCATCTTTCACATTTCAATAATAGAGCACACGGACTTCCAACAAGAAATACCAAGGCTGTTTTTTCTTTCCTTCTTTCTTCACATTAGTGACATGTAAACGACGTGTCCTAAGGCAACTACTGAAAAATTAAGTTTATTTTTTTTTTTCCAGAGGAAAGGGAATGGAGTTAGTGGACAAGGTAATTGTCGAAATGTCCTCAAGAGGCACGTATATTTGAGAAGCGTGTCTTAGAAATCTTCACTTAAAATAGTAACAACAACGACGACGACGACTTCACAGCATTCAAATGGAAACCATGAGTAAACTTTGTTGGAGACCTTAGGGATTAGAAACTGCTTTGGGAAAGGGACGGTTCTCCTCCCCCGCTACTATCCCAACACACACACACACACACACACACACACACACACTTTAGAGACCAGCAGAAAGCTCCTGCTTAAAAGGTAGGTTTTGGTGTCCACAGGGACAAAGAAGATCCAGGAGAGCAAGGATGCTTTTCGCTCCCAACTCACTGGGGAGCCCCGCGACACTTCTGACTACCTTGGGGTCCTCGGCGTTCATACACACCAGCCGCAGAGGCCGGATTGGCGCGGCTGCTCCAAATCAGCCCAACTTCTCAGCGCGCGCTTCGGGCCACGCGCGTGCACGAAGTCGCGGGCCCAGTCAGCTAGGAAGGTGGCGGGGCGGGGTGGGGGAAGAACACGACTTACCAAGTGTGGGGTCTAGATTTCGGGCAAGGTTGACAGCAGACAGAAGCCAGGCAGATAGTCCTACCGAAGACGGGCAATATGGGCAGGTACTAAGGCGCGAGTCGGGGGGAAGGAAAGCGCCTGTCTGGTTTGGGGTCCATCTTGGCCCCGGCCCGCTCCCCCGCCGTCGCCTCCGCAGACTAAACTCGGACTGACCCGGGGGAGGTCACAGAGCCCGCCTCGCCTCTATCAGGCCAGAGCCTCCGGCCTCCGGGGCTCTGGCGCCGACCCGGGGCGCCGAGGAGGTGGTGGGGGTGGGGGAAGAGGCATCCCCACTCTCTGGCCCGGGAAAGAGCAACCACGTCGCCAGCATGGATGCTGGCGGCCAAGCTGAGCAGCCGGGCAAGTCCGTCGCGCCCGGCCGCTGGTTTGCAGACCCCTGCCCGCTCCCGCCCCCGCCCCTCCCTTCCGTCAAGCCCCTCGCCAAATGAAAAGGGTTCTTTGGGCCCTGGCCTTTTGGGGAGGAACGCAAAAACCCACGCTGGGTTTGAACTTTCTGCTCAGAGTGAGCCCAACACAGGTCTTCATCATAAGCATGGAGTCCGTGGAATCTAGATCGCCCCCCACCCAAACACACAACATGTTTGAACACAAAAAGACCCAAATCGCGAAGGGTTTCCTGTGAGGTGGTTCTTGTGGCGGGGGGTTCGTTCGATCAAGGGATTCTGCGCTCCGGACTAGACGCTGGGCTCTCTGGCCTCTGGGGACCTCAGACAAGAGAACCCTCCTGCTCCAGCCCGTTAGACCAAGTCCCCGGGCGTGGGGGCGACGGGCTTCTGCCAGATCTCCGTGGGTCCGGGTCCCTGCGGCTCTTCTCAAGCCATCTTCGTATTATCAAGCTCTGAGACCTAGGGCCTGGGAAAGGGGAAAGGCCTTGTCCTGGCAGGACCGTTTCCAAAACCACTGGGCCGCACCCTTAAGCTGAAGACTTGGCGAGTGGTGGCTGTCGGATGAAATGATGCTATGGCCCCCGGTCAGAACTGGTAGGGTGAAGCTAGCCCTGAGTTACAGTACAGGGACACAAGGCCTCTCCTGTTGGCTGTGGGGGAAGCAAGAGAGATGGGTGTCATGGAATGGGTCCACCCATTCAGTTAAAAGTAAAATCCAGAGGAGGATTGGAACCTGTGGCAGCCATTATCTGATGACATGGGATGTAGGATTTTGACTAAAACACCCAAAGACAGAACTCTACAGAGACCGATCTGAAAATAGAATAATCCAGGAAGCCTCCACCAGCCCTCCCCTTTGTTTACAAGTTGGCTACTCCACCGGACAGGTTATGCATTGGCTCTGGAACTGTTAATACATTGGCCACAAAACATCATGCAACGTGCAGGACCCAAGAATGTCACCAGCGCCTGAAACTCCTGATTTCTCTCACCAAACCCTACACTTTACAGGTCTCTCAGCCAGAGCAGTTCCTCCACCAGTCATCACGTAAGCCCATTTGATCTTAACAGAACTACATCAACTAGCGAGCTGACAAACATTATTTGGGAAGGGTCAATGAAAACCTCACAGCAAGCTGCTACTAGTCCCCTAAAAAAGTAGTGGCTAGGACACAGTCAGAGAGAGGAAGAGGAAACAGGAGAGAGAAAAGAAAAAGGGGAGACAGACAGACAAGGGGACATTCAGGCCTATATCTGGGCAAAGAGGGTGGGCGCCAGGAAAATCCCTACTGCCCTGTCCCCCCCCCTCCCCCGCCCATCTCAGACTGGGGCTCTGTTTAGGTACCAGATGAGTGGAGGGTACGTATTCTCCTTGGAACTAAGGGAGAAGAAGGGCCAGGGTGCCAGCTTCCGGCTTAGGAGCGGACAGGCAGAGGGGGAATTCTCAACGTACTTGGCTCCTGTCTAGGGCTCGCGCACATCACAGGCCACGACCCTTGGGGTAAGGGAAACTTCCGTCTAGCCAGCTCAGCTTGCGGTTCCGATGGCTGCGAGCACAGGCTCGAGCCGACGCTATCTGCCTGGCTTTGTGAACTCACTTAAACCAGCGCGGTTTGAAAACAAACACGTGCAGCTTCCTCGCCGCACTATTTTGGCAGCCCGGCCAGCGGCTTTCACAGGCTTGAGCCTCTGAGAGGTTCCCTCCGCAGCCCGCGTGGGCAAAGGCGCCTCCTGCATATTCATCAGCACGTGGAACCGCGGGTCGCGGGCC
Source organism: Neomonachus schauinslandi (assembly GCF_002201575.2). Lineage (NCBI taxonomy): Eukaryota > Metazoa > Chordata > Mammalia > Carnivora > Phocidae > Neomonachus > Neomonachus schauinslandi. The sequence continues at coordinate 113,038,855 of NC_058403.1, forward strand.
GCGCATGCGCACAGCTCTCCCAGCCGCAGCCCCAGCCCGCCGCGGCGACTTGGAAAGCGCCCCGCCGGGCTACAGTGTGGCGCAAAGGGCCCTGCAAACGCTGACCGTCCGGCCGTCTGTGGAGGTGCTTTGCCGAAGTCTTGTTGTTTCGCTCCCCCCATCCCGACACACACATCCACCGCAAAAGCCTGTGTTTATATATTTTCAGGAAATTTTCCAGGACAAAAATCTCCCTTGACGCTTAGACTCGCCCACCCCTGTCCTTTCTCTTGGTTTTACCTGCCTCCACAACTCAGTTTTCTTTGCGAGAAGCTAGGATTTTCCCGGATAGACAGAACATTTTTAAAAAGGAATCGGGCTGTGAGCTTCTCTCGCCCTCTTTACGTCCGTATGTTTTCTGTAGCTAATGGGAATTGTCACACAAAGGATAGATTTGCTAAGGTATCTAGCCTTCAAACGTCTGGTGGGTGGTTTTTTTTTTTTTAAAGATAGGACTTCCGTATGTTTATATCAACATTTAATAGTTGATTCTTGTGTATGCTATAGGTGAAAATATCACTAAGTTCACAACCAGTGAATTTCCCTCCATATACTAGAGATTCCCTGCAACCATCAGAGGCAACCAAAATATTGGGGACAGTTGACAGACAGTCGTATGTCTCTAGCATCTTCACGGCCAAATAATGTCATTTCCATAGTAGATAGCTAAATCCTACTTTATATTCTTAAAAAACCCACTTCCATTATAGCATCAATTGGAATAGCATCATACTGTTCTAGCTCCTTGCTCTAAAGTGGAAATAAACGTTAGGAACTAATGCCAGAATTCAGCTTGCATGGTAAAAATAGTCCCTGTTTTGGCTTGATCTTGTTTCCTCTTGCTCAAGGAGAGACTCTGGAGCAACCAGTCTTGCAAAGGTTAATGGAGAATATTGCCCATTCTCTGTATATATTATACCGTTATATTTGCAAAAACTTTTAAGAAAAGACTCAAATGTGACATGTCATAGGAAGTTATTAACTTGTTTCTTATTTCTTCCCCCAAACCAGTGACTGTCACTTGAAAAAAAAAAAAAAAAAAAGATTGCTGTATAGTTACCCTTATAAAGCATTACTTTCTATATGTAACCAGTTTGAATGAGTACATATTACTGATGGTGACTGAGGTTGTAAATAGCTGGGAGTATCATGGGTAATGTGAACCTTTAGTGGTTAACTGGCATAGATGGGATACATCTTTTCATTGCCACTCTATTTTCAAGAATTCTAAAACCAGAGAGTGATATCAACTGTGACCATCTTCATGAAAACACTTTTTTTCCCCTAGTATGAACACACAGTTCTAAGAACTACACTGATACTAGAAGGAGGCGAGAACTCTGTACCTAGAAAGGAGGAAATAAATTCGTAATTAGTATTTCATGTTAAAAAAAAAAAAAAGAAATGTGAATTGGGAATGTCTGAAATCTGATGGTTTCATATATAGTTCACAAGTATCAAAAGCACAAGCTCAGTGTCTTCCTTTGGAGTTTGCCAGACCATATACAGTTACTCCCCAACCCATCTTAAACTAATGCTGCTCTTTAAGGACCAGGACCTTCTCCAAGCTGCCTCCTGGAAAGAAGTATGTTTAGGTACTAACTACACCAGCACTGATTCACAAGGGGTCCAACACACTTACTGTATCTTGGCCTCAAAAAGGGGATGTCTGGAAGGTTTCAGAGCTGGGGAGTGTAGTTCTGTTGCCAGTCCTTTAAAAGTTCTGAGAAAACTTCACAATCAACAAATAAAAACATCTAAATGCCAGGCCCATCACCAAAGAAGGTTAGTGCTATTTTCATTGTCAGCTAAAGCAAAAAAAAAAAAAAAAAATGATAAGCATATGGGCCAATTGAAAGGTTACATCTTTCTTTTGGAGGTGGTTTGCTTCTTAAAGGTTAACCTGAATGCTTGACTTTAAAAAATCAAAATCATCAGCTGCAAATGCTTAAAGCAGTTGGGGGTAGCTTTTGAAGAAGAAAACAAAGGATCTGAAATGTTTGAAAATTACTTAACCCCCATATAAATGGTGCTTGTATATTTATATGCTTACTCTGTAAATGTACACACACACATATCACAACTCATTTCTCTTCATTTCTCAAATATGATTGCTTGTACTTAGGCATTTTTTGTTGATACAATATAACTTTTTAATAACTTGTCAGTTGTTCTAATCACTTGATAGTATCCAGAATACAATGCAGTGGAAATATAAATCAGGATGGCTGTCTGCCTAAACCAAAATCCACAGCTACACACAGAAACCAGCCATTTGCAGCATATTCAGCTCCTGCTAAATAGGGTCTAACAATATATCTCGCTGTTCACATTCATGTATTTCAAAACCTAATAGCCCATGAAGAAAAGTATGAAGAATACATCTCAAGAAGCAGACATTAAAGGTACCAGCAAAATAATAGACTACATTTAAGTTTGAAGCATTATTTTAAGCGACCTACATCATTAATGACTTTTTCTTTGTGGTGGGTGTTGGAGAAGAGAATGCATAAGGGGCATTGGCATAAATACTGGCTTCTACTGTAAAAATTCCTTTCCTGTGAGTGAGATTATTCACAAACACACACAGTATTCCTCAAATGGTTTTTTAAAAAATTATTTGGCTTCAAAGCCAAAATAAAAAAATGTTTTAAATGTGAAATAGTTTTGAAGTAAATATTTACCCCTAAAATTTATATTTAAAATATCCTACTTAAATCATAGATCATAGTATATTTAATTACTATACAATGATATTAAAGTTAAAAAATCACCAGAAACATAACAAATAATGACACATTTATATTTCCAAATTTGAAGTAAACTGCTTTTAAGAATGGACAAAGAAAAAAATGCACTCATTTACTGTCTTCTTAAATGTACTAACAAAGTTGAAAAATACTGTTGTTATTATTATGATTATTATTGTCATAAATACTCATGTCAGGATCCCAGACATTCTGATCTCTATGGGAAGGGGAAGGATTATTAATTGAGGTATTTATCTTTCTTTCCTAGAGAGATGGAACTATCTTTATTCCTTTCTTTTTTTTTTTTAATTATTGGGCCTAATGTCTAGTGTCATGTCAAATACTACACTATTAATCAATCTGAAACCTCCAAAGACAATTGGGGACAGCTTTTGGTCTCACAAATTTTAGGAGCTAGCAGCATTTCTCGTTTAGGTGTTCAACTTCCTTAAATCTCGCCAAACCTTGCAAGGTGGCGCTCTTTTCATGAAAGGTTAATATTTACTCTTATAATCACAATAGTATTTTTTAAAAAGTTAAACACCACCATCTCCAGTTTTTTATGTGTTACATAAACTGCAGCAAATCCCCTCCTTTACCAATAAAACTTTGTTGGCCAAAAGTGACAAATACAAATGGCAAGAGATGAAGACATGTCAACAAAGGATTTTTAAAGAGAATTTAACATTTTGATTTTGTAATTGGTCAATGATATACTCTGAAAAATTAATGTCTCTTTGAAATAGATGTCAATATCTTAAGGGGTTCTCATACTTTTGCAGGGTTTTCCCTCTCTTACTTTTCTTCTCAGAGTCAATATGGCCTATGATTTCCTGAACACACATAGTATGTTAAAAAAGCAGGTCCAGGTTCGTCCTTGTCCACACTGAGGTCAGTTTCTGCCTCCTGCTCTGACACATCCACCTTGCAGCTACAGCCAAGGCCCTGATTTGTGATCTCCCCTACGTTGTCTGCTTAATGGGGCGATCATGCAAGCTACAACCAGAGACAAAGAAGCTCGCGTTCCTACCAGCGCAGCTAACTTCGAAGGAGCAGCATAGCTTGCAAATCTATCAAACTAAACTGCAAGAAAGACAATCTGATTTAGAGAAAAGGCGTTCTGCTACAGTCATTAAGCACAAGTAATTTAGATTTTTTATATTGTCTCCTCATTTACAAATTTACTGTATCAACGCCAGCCAATGGAACGAATTTCTTAAGTAAATGAGAAATAAATAAAAGAGATAGAAAGATAATCAAATTACATAAAATAATTCTCTTCCCTAGATGTATTTTTGAAAGAACTAATAACAGTGGCAAAATTATAGGAATAATAACATATCATAGGAAGTAATTAAATTAGCATCACGTTTGAAGAAATATAAGTAAAACGCTTTATGGGCGTTTACTTTTGTACAAAGAAGGAAGGTCTGTAAAACCATGCATCAACATCCTGAAAATTAGTTATGGCCATAAATGGTTTAATTGAAGACAGCAATTTAAAATATGATATTGTAAATCTGCAACTCGGTTTCAGCCAGGGGAATTTAATTTGGGGGGCAGCGGAACCCTCTGCTTCAAGTTCACTTGCAACACTGCAGAGTGAGCCCCTGAGCTTCTGACAATTTACCTACATTAATATTGATGTCGCCTGTGCAATCTATTTCTGTTATTTTTATGGTTGTTATTGTACGTCTGCAAAGGTCATTTAAATTATATAGCGGCCGAAAATTTGTTTCATAAATTTTGATATAAATACTAATTACACCCTCTCGGAGAGCCAGCAGGGTAGGTTCATTTATCACGTTTATACGACCTGCGATGACAGAAAGGGAAGGCGAGGGAGACTGGAAAGCTTTTCTAGAGACCCACTAAAGCTGGCCGAAGAGGCAGCAGGTTGCTGGGGGTGAAGAAGAAATTCCTACCACAATCACTGAGATTTAAGAATCTTTTAATAAGGTACGAAAGGTTACCAAACAGTTCTGGAAACTAAAGTGTACATACGAGTTTTTCTAGCCATAAATATTGAATAGCTGTAACATGAATAAACCGGCCCTTTACATGCGGATAAATATGGAAACTAGGAATTATATACATTATGTGGTTTTATCTTTTGCCAAAAGCAACGGACAGTTATAGTTTATATCTTCTTTAATATCACTTTACATAAACAAATGGAACAGTTTGACACGCAGATCCAGGCTCGTACTATACGAATTCTTGACAGGACATGAAACAACATTTTACTGCACTAAAGTACTTAGACTTTGGGACGAGAAATGTTTGCACTTTATACAAAAAAAAAAAAAAAAGCACATTAATACCAATAATATTCTGTTAGGTCGACGTGGAGACTGTAATCGTACAAAGTAATTCACATTTTGGTACACATTTACTAGGACATTCTTCCCATTCAGTACAAACAGTTGGCTTTCGGCCGCCCACCCCCCTCCCTTCCCCCTCCCCCGCCCGCCCGCCCCCTCCCCCCTCCCCCAATGCAAAGACCACAACGCCACGAACCCACCCGCCCGCTCCAACCGAGATATAACTATTTACAGAATCCAACAGTACAGTTTTAAGCTAATAATTCTGTATTTACAAGAATGCAAAGTAAAACAAAAACAAACAAACAAAACGGAAGCCCAGAGGGCCTGTTCGATTCCGACGAGAAACTGGCCCTCGGTTGGGGTTGGCAGCACTCGGTCAGGCGGCCGCCTTCTCCTCGACCACCCTCCCGCCCCTTGGCTACCAAACCTTTGCCAAAAAAAAAAAAAGGAAAGAAAGAAAGAAAGAAGAAAGAAAGAAAGAAAGAAAGAAAGAAAGAAAGAAAGAAAGAAAGAAAGAAAGAAAGAAAGAAAGAAAGAAAGAAAAGAAAGAAAGAAAAAAGGAAAAAAATTAAAGGTTTGGGGCTTTCTTTCTCTTACTCGGTCCTGGGTCTATTGGCAGGTTTAAAAAAAAATAGGACTGCGGTGTCTGGGGCGGGGGGGGTGGGGTAGGAGGCTGTGTTGATTCGCAGGGTTCATTCAGTAATATTTTGTGTACGTGTGTGTTCAGTCTCTTAAATAGGGTTTTGTTCGGTGTTTTGTTTCTGATTTTAAACGTACCATTCATTAAAATTGGAAGAGAGCGCGCTGTGGCCGGCTGTATGGTGGACTGCGGAGGAGGAGGGCGACAGGGAGCTGGTGGTCGGGTTTTCTGTCGAGGGAGACACGATGGTGGGCGGCGTGGAGGACTCGTAGCCGGAGCTGGCGGCGGGCGAAGGCTGCGAGCCCTGCGAGGAGGATTCGTGGACCTGCGGGAATAAAGTCGCGTTTTTACGGAGATAAAGAGCCCGCGCGGCGGCCGCCGCCTAGGACGGGTGAAGGCCGCGTGCCGCCTCCCCACACAGCGCTGAATCCCCTTGAACTCATGGGAGGCCTGACCCGCCGGACTTAGGCTTGGCTGCCCGCCTCCGCCCTGCAAAGGCAGTGCTCCAGGGAGGGACAGCGCCCCCCGGGACCCACAAAAGAAAAACAGATCTGGGAAGGGGGAGGCTGGATTTGAGGCAGGAGCCTGCGATGGTCCCTCCTGCAGCCGTTGTACTTTGCTTGCTCAGATTTAGGTAAGCAAACGCTCAGGCCTGTGTGCAAGAGCCCCACACTCCTGCCAACGCTGCCAGCTACAATGGCGGCAGCTTCGGCACAGTCAACCCGCTGGTACAGCCCTAGCTAGCTCCCTACCTGGGCCAAATTCCGGTCGCGTGCCCCCTTCTTTTAACTTTATTATTAAACAGTAACTTAGGGTGCCCTCATTTCGCTTTCCAGCTCCCACCCTCCCTGTCCAGCCGCACTCAGCAAAGCGGAACCGTTGGCTTTCTGCCTTCGCCAGTTCCTTCCACCACCCGGCTGCCACTCGCAGCCCGGCCCTGGCCGAAGAGCGGAGGGGGTCCGGGCTCAAAGGCGGCCAGCGAGAGCGCGGCGATTACCTTCATGTGTTTGCGCAGCGAGCTGGGGTGCGTGTAGGACTTGTCGCACATCTTGCAAAGATAGGGCTTGTCGCTCGTGTGCACGTGCATGTGCTTCTTGCGGTCGCTGCTATTGGCAAAGCGTCGGTCGCAGCCTTCGAACTCGCACTTGAAGGGCTTCTCCCCTGGTGCGAAAGGCAAGAGAGAAGTCTGATTGCAACAAATCCTGCGGCTGTTTTTAAAATTTTAAACAATGATAAAAATCAAAACAAAATAAAAAGGCAACAGCTCTGTGTTAGTACCTTCCAAGTTAAAAAACCCGAGTCTTTAACAAAGTCTTATATCTGCAGGGGAATTATAAATATCTGAACTATTTTAACTTCTAATCCAATTAGATCCAGATTTAATTTTTTTTATTATTATTATCAGTGATGGTAGTTTTTCTAGAGCCCAGACTGGCAGCAGGTCTGGCTGCTGGTTTTTCTGCCCGGGGCTATACAGACGACTTCGGGCGGCTCCTACCTAGTTCTTGCTTTCTAATTTTCACACTGCCAGCAGATTCTCCTGCTGTGTTGCTCTTCTCTCCTCCCCCTACCCCCTCCCCGACGCTCCGCACCCCCCTCGTCGCCTCCTCCACCCCACCCCACCCCCTACACACACTCACATTTTATAAGGTAATCTGGGCCGAGAGCTCGGCGCCGCAAATTCTTCCTTCACTCTGGCATTAAACCCCAAGTTCCAAACGCGGTTCACAGAAATCACCCAGGCAAACCAGAATAGGGAAGCAGACAGGATTCCCGGCCTTGTTGGCGCTAGGGGCCCGGAATGGCCTGCCTGACTCAGACCACAGGCTTGAGCTCGCCGCGAACTTTTCTTTTAACTGTTCCTGGCCGGTCTCTTCATTTTTAAAGGCTAACGCAGGGTATTCGGTGTTTTGAAAACTCTCTCATAAAATCTAATTGACAAAAAAGACTTCTCCGCCTTCTGTCGACTCTCCCAACTCTTTAAGCTTACTCAAATACAAGTCACTACTAAAACTGGGCTCTTTAAATATGCATAAGCCTTCAAAAGCCTCCTCAGGCCCAACTTTCTTGCTTTCAATACTCCCCCCCACCCTTTCAGTTTTTGTTTCTTTTTCGGCGCCTCCATCCTATCTCCTCCAATTTCCTTAGCTCCTTCTTTTGACAACATCTTCACTAAGGTGTCTAGAGAAAGATGTTAGCCGGAAGCAAATGTTTAGATTTGTCTGCAGCTGGACTTGCTGGCGCCTCCGCCACCGCGGAGAATCGGCCACCTCTCCTGGCTTCGCGTACACCAAGGGCTCCACAAAGCTGGGTTTGTCTCTCTGCTCTCCCAGCCTTTTTTAGTCCTCATTTAAAAATCTAAATTCCTAGATACCTCTTGGCCAGTCCTCTCTATACCTCTTCATAATTTCAAGCCTCAAACTAAACACCAGCGCACACTTCCACTGCCTGCCTGCTGGAACCTGACGCCCAGACCCAACCGCGGCCCGGTTTGTGCGCCCCGGCCACTGACTTTTGGATTTCGGGTCCCAGGCCCAGGATGGAGGGGTGGGGGTTCAAGAACAGCGGTTTCGTACCTGTGTGCGTCCTTTTGTGGATCTTTAAGTTCTCAGAACGCGCGAAGACCTTGCCGCAGCCAGGAAAGGGGCAGGGGAAGGGCTTCTCGCCCGTGTGCACGCGGATGTGGTTGACCAGTTTGTATTTGGCTTTGAAGGGCTTGCCCTCGCGCGGACACTCCTCCCAAAAGCAGATGTGGTTACTCTGCTCAGGCCCGCCGACGTGCTCCACGGTGACGTGCGTGACCAGCTCGTGCATGGTGCTGAAAGTTTTGTTGCACGACTTTTTGGGGTTGGCCAGCTGCTCGGGCTCGATCCACTTGCAGATGAGCTCCTGCTTGATGGGTTGGCGCATGTAACGGAAGAAGGCGCCAGCGCCGTGATGCGCGGCCATGTTCACGTTCATGGGCCCATAACCGTGCAGCTGCGGCGCGGCATAATGCTCCGAACGCGGGCTGGTCACCTGGCCGTACTGTTCTGGCCGCGGGTACATGTCCCCGGAGAAGCCAAGCCTCATCTGCCCGTTTACCACGTTGGGCGACGCGTGGCCCGCCGCCTGCTCGTGAAGGCCAGGGAAGAGGAGGTGGCCCGCGGCGTCCGTGTGACCGTGTGGGCCCCCGAAGCCTCCGGCTGAAGCAGCGAACAGACTGTGCTGAGCGCTGGCTGCCGCTGCCGCGTCGCCAAAGCCCCGGTTGCGGAACAGAAAGTCCCGCGTGGAGTTGAAAGCTGCGCTCGAATAGGAGCCGACGTGGCCCGGGTGGTGGTGATGGCCCAGGGCCGCGGCAGCCGCGTAGCCGGGCGCCTGCGACGTGAAGGCCGTCTGGCCGGCGGAGGCCAGCTCGTGAGAGCTGGGGTTGAGCTTGAAGGCGCCCATGCCGTCGGCGAACGGGTTGATGCCCAGGCCCACGTCGCGCTCGGCCACGTCGCCCGCCGAGTGGTGGCGGGACGCGCCAAAGGTGGTCACGCCGATCGTGGGGTACTGGGGGCCGGCGTCCAGGAGCATCGTGGCTGCTCGGGGCGAGCCCCGGCCTCCCCCGCCCCCCCCACCCTCGCCCGCCGAGGAGGGAAAATCAGGAGGAGGAGGAGGAGGAACGGGAGGCGGAGGAAGAGGAAGAAGAAGAAGAGGAGGGAGGAGGAGTCGACCCACCTCGCGAAGTCCTAGCCCGCAGGCAGCGGCGCAACGCGCCGGGACGCCCGCCTGGCCAAGCGCGGGGAAGCCGGACGGCTCCGGGCCGCAAGCAAGGCGGGCTCCGGCGCCCGCCAAGAAGACCCCGCCGGCCGGGCTCGCACTTTCTCGCCGCTCAGTCTCTGCCGAGAGGACCCTGCGTCAAGGCTGCCCAGGGAAAGGCATGGAGCATCTCAGCCCCCCCAAAAAAAACTTCCTCCCGGATTTGTAGCATAGAGGAATGTGAGCGCCGAAGCCACGACTACTCGCCCTTTCTCCGCCTCGCGCCGTATGCCCCTCCTTACTTCTCCACTAGCCCCTCGCCCTTTCTTTTCTCTCTCTCTCTCCTTTCTCTCAGGCTCGCCTTATCGCTCCTTCACTCTCCTTTTTCCCCCTCTGCTTTTTGCGAAAAAAAAGGGGGGGGGAGAAAAAAGAAAGAAAGAAAAAGCCAAAGAAAAGGCGCAAATCATGCACAATATTGTCTTTTGCGGTTTATCTTCCTGGGGAGAAACTTTCACCTCCTCAGCCGGGCGGTGAGCGCGAGACTGATAGCAGCAATCATTCCTGCAGATAAATGAATTGAAAGGACGACACCGTCCCCCCCTTGATGAATGGGAGCAGGGGGAGGTGTCACGTGCTGCTGACGCGGGCGCCCATTGGTGTGCCCGCACTCCCCCCGCCTGCAGCCACCGCGCCAACGGAGGGCGCGCCGAGGCGCCGCGCGCCGTTCATTGGCCCGCCCGCCTCATCAATCCCAGGTATTGTAAAGCGCTTGACATCCCCTTTTGACAAACAGGGCTGCCAGGAGTAGCAACTTTTTTTTTTAGCCAAATTTTTTCCCTCTTCTCATGGAAAAATTGTTTTGCCACGATTCCTTTTCCTTCTCGCAGTCATATACACTTTCTCTCTTTTTATCCCTCTCTCTCTCTCCCATTCCTTCTCCCTCTCCCACTCCCTCTCACTATTTCTATCATCTCTCTTTTTTTCTCTATCTTGTCCTTCTTCAGACCTGCTTTTAGCTGAGCGATTTAGCTACTTGGGGCTTCTCCGAGAGTAGGAGGTGGGGATGGGGCTGGTAAACACAGGCACTTCCAGAATGTCCCGATTCAGCAACTTTCTTTTCTTTCTTCTCTCCTCTCCTCCCCAACCCCTTCAAGGGCAGCAAAGGAGGCTTTTGTTATTTGCTCCTTTTGAAGTTTGCTTCCCTCTTGCCTTGTCCCCCTCCTGTTCATAATTTAAGATCTCGGTAGAACACGGGCACTCGGCTATCTATTTATAAGAAATGTGATTTCTCAGGGTAATCGGTTGCCTCGATTTTCTCATCTTTATCAAATCGATTAGGCTTCCTGCGCTCCCCTTCCCCCCCCCCCCGCCAAAAAAAAAATAAGCACAGGTGGAAGAGAGCTCTTAACTTTCCAGGTTGTTGAGGTGGCATTTTTTTGTGTGTGTGGCAAATTGGAAACATTGTTGCCGAGTTGTGGGGTTTTTTTTTTTTTCTTCCTCTCCAGTGTTATTCTTCTTTTTTCTTCCTTTTCCCTAGTCTCCCTGGTCTGCCCCCGCTAACCCCCTCCCTCTGCACTCCTGTTCCCAACCAAGGCCCCTTTCATTCAGGTAAAACTGTAAATTTCCCAACGCCCCATTGTTCTTCAGTACTGCCCAAAGCTCTCTAGAAATCCCCGAATACTTTTTTGGTATTTAAATCCCCGATAGATAGGACCAATGTAAATTTTGTGACATTCAAACCTTTTCTGGTTCACAAATCAGTCACCCTTGTCACAGTTATTGAAATTCCGCAACTCGCCACACCAGGACGGTGGAAAAAGCGGGCGCGGTCTTTGTTGCCGACCAGGCTTTTGATCGCCAGAGAAAATTTACTTACCTTCAGATGAGTGAGCAGAAAAAGAAATAACACTCCCTTTGATTTAGTTAGGAAAATGCAGACATTTGGATTCAGTGCAAACATACAACACTCGCTTGTTTTCCCGATGCGGCCCTCGATTAACCTGTCTTTGCCCAGCGCAAAGTCTATTCAACAACTGCGCGTAGTTGCTTTTTGTCCTGTCCACAAAGAGCCATTGACTATATATTAAAATGATTGTTGAAAGGTAGAGGAGTATGGCACTTAAAAGCAGGAAAAAAAAATCCCTGTGACTCAATCAATTAAGGCGAGCAACATTTATGCATTTCAAAAAATGCATGCAGATGCGGGGGGGTTGGGGGATGAAGGTTGCATTTCTCGCAGCTCTGTTTAAAACCCAACAGCCCTGGCCGAGGGTTTAGCTGAAGCGTCTGCATATTCATTAGGTCTAATTATTTTCTAGTAAGGAAAACACAAAAAGCCAAGAGTCGGAATCCTTCAATTTGCCCTTTGTTTCTAACTTCATTTGGCTTCTTTGCAGCTGAATCAGAGCCCTAAACTCTTCTCAGACAAAGAAACCTCAACTCATCTTTTCACTGGCGGCCCTGTTAGGAAACTCACCAGTGCCCAGGCGAGAGGAAAATGAAAATGCATATTTTTTTTTGCCCAGTCCCCGGCGCTGGTTGCACTGGCTGGAGGAAGGCAGGGTCAGCGTCGGCCTCTCCTTGCCTTTTTAATTTCTGGTCTTTTCATCGACTAGATTCTCGCTTGGTGTTGGCGAGCTTAGTTGCCCTTTCCCTGGGCTTTCGCGGCTCAAAACTCGACTTGTGTATCTGGGATGGTTTCCCGGTGTCTGAAGGGACCTGGCCAGCATTTGCACTTATTGTGCTGGGAAATAGAAATTTGAGAAAGAAGAAAAAATCACATGTTCTGTCTCCAGCAACAAGTCTGAGTATAGCAGCCCAGCATTCCCCGCCAACTTTGAGTTGAACCGGTATGGGGAACGGAAGGAAAGGGCTAAGGCTTGAGGGGTGGTTTTTCAAAACAAAACAAAACAAAACAAAAAAACAAAAAACAAACTATTATACAGTTTGTTCAAACAGATATATCAAAACCACTCAATCTTTTCTGCTGCCTACAAAGGGAAGTTGAATCTTGCCTCCACTGCAATTGTAAAAACCTTATTTGCAAGGAGAAGTTTTCTCTAGAGGCTGTAGTGCTCTCACTAGGGAGAACAAATATTGAACCCACCTCGCCTGCTGTTCAGAAAAAAAAAAAAAAAAACAAGGGAGGGGACCTGAGGGGGAATGGTAGCTGTTGGGAGGGGGAGAGGGAAAGTAATTCTTCAAAAAAGAAAAGTCAGTCTTCTCTCTCCAGTCCGTGGAAAATCCAAGGGGGACGTTGACAAGAGGGTATTTTTAGGAAACGCTTCCAAATATACAGGGTAAGAGTGAATGTGAGGGAAAAAAAAAAAGTTGTGGGTTGTAGAAGTTATCAAGTGGGATTTGCGGCGCTCTCTGCAGGAAACGCAAGCGGCTCCAGTTCAAAGCCACATGCACCAACGTGACATATAAGCCATTAAAATATCATCCTGACGGCTCATTTCTGCTTCATCATACATTCCCTAACTGCTTCCCGAAAGCTGGAAAAGGAGAAATGAAGGATGACCGCCTTGCTGGAACCACAAAAGAGAGGCTTGGAGGGGTTTGTGGTTCCCCCTCGGCCACCCCAAAGTGATGCGCAGAAATGAGGCGATCCTGGCAACAGGTGGAGCAGGGTAAGTGCCTGAGTCCAGGGGGCAGATAGACGGGACCTGTACCACCAGCTGCTGGGTAGCAAGCGCCCTTAGCGGGGCCATTGGCACCCAAACCCCACTGGGGAAAGAGGCCCCAGCTAGACTTTCTCCCCGTCCCCTCCCTCATTAGCCCCCCCCAACCGTGAGTATAGGCCCCACCCCATTGACACTGAGGGGAGGAGGGGGCCCTTCCGCGGAGGGGCAGCGCTGGGGATGAGGCCATCTTTTCTTCCCCGGGGCGGGGGGGGGGGGGGGGGGGGGGGCAGGAGGACGAATGGGGCTCCCACTGGCACCCGGACCAAGAGCAGCTTGTTGCCCATCCGCCTTTCCTCCCCTCCTTGTAAACTGCCTGGGTGCCCCACCGTGGGCACAAGAAGGGGAGTCGTGGCGGAGAGCTTCCTTTGCTCCAAGTGAGAGGGACTCTCGCCAGGAGAGGGGCCCTGCAGGCAGCTTCTCTGCCCTGCCCCTGCGAGGATGACTGAGAGGGACTCGGCTTCCCCTTTCCAGGGTCAATGGAGCTAAGTTAGCCTGGCTGGCAGCAAGATGATGGGACTTCTCCGACCCAACCTGACGGCAGATGCTTGCTGGGTCGGCCGCGGGGCCGGGATCCTCGCCCTCTCGCGTCCTGGTCCTGCCTTAGGAAGTTGACCGCCTGGATCCTCTCTCTGCGCGCGGCCGGCCATGGGTTCGGGACTTGGCTTTCTTTCTTCCGAATGCGAATGAGGGCTACGACTAGCTCTCTGGGGAGCAGGCCCCAGCCGCCTAGAATTCTGGCCACTACCTTAGACATCTAGGGAGACAGGAAATTAGGGACAAGTGAGGCGGGAACAGAGTTGGGCTGCGAAAGAAAGCTAGGACTGCCTCAACGCCTTGACCGGAAAGTTTGGGGCTGATGAATGAGGTTGGTTGTCCGTAGGGACAGCTGGGAGCCAGTGAGGTCTTAGGAATGGAAAAGCGTTGAAGGGCTTCACCTTGGCCGGCACTGTCTGCAGGAGACTCCCTTTGGATTCCAAGGTCATATTTCTACCCTCTTACGGACAGCATCGGCCTCAGAGAGACGCAAAGCGAGTCACCAACTTCCTTTCCTCTAGCTGCGGGCAGGTGGGGGTGGGGAGTGTTCAAAGGGAAAGTTAAATGTCCGGGGCTGATCCTTCAGGCAACCCACTAATGCAGACTCTACTCTGGGTACACGAAGGTCACCCAGCCTTCAGCCCTGAGCCGGGAAACCTGAGCTGATCTCTCTAGGGAACAGAAGAATGAGGAAAGGCCGTCACACACCCCAGCCTTGCTGCCGGACTTCCTGGGGCTGGAGGGCCTGATGGAAGGGGGTCAGGGAGATGCCGGGGCAGCTGGCAACAACAGGCCGCGGGCAGAAGCGGGGCACCTTCTGGGTTTTTGCTTGAGAGCTCCCAGGCAGGCTGAAGGGCCCCTGCTCTGCATCCGCTCCAGCTGAGCTGTGGCTGAGAGGCCGGCGGGACTTTGCCTGAGCGCCCGCGGGTTAATCAGTGTGGAGCAGCGTTGATGGCTCCAGGACTGAAATCTCTGGTTTGGGAGGCGGGCTGTAGGTGACCTCTGACCTTAGGAAGGCCTGCATTGTTTAGGGCGACCCCACAATGTTCAGGCTTGGTGTTCCCCCAAAGAAAAACGGTGCGTTTTGCATGTACCCACAGGCCCACTTGCTTGGCTCTCCCCCAGAAAGATCAATTACCCCTGTTGTCTGGCACCCTTTCTTCTTTTCAAGGTGTGAGGAGGAAGGTAGATTCCAATAAGTCTCCAGGTTGTACTCCTGACTCTTGATTAAATGGCCCCGGGAGTGTGAGGAGACAAATCAGCAGCAGTCATTTGAGGAAAACCTTGCCAAGCATTTTCAGAGCTTTTATATCTCTGGGTTGGTGGGGATCTCAGGTCCAGGGGCCCAGGGATTGCCCCCAAATTCTTTCATCCCTCCTTCAGTGAGATATCTGGCTTGCTTCGCGGATTCAGAGTTTGAACCAAAGGAGAAGATTTTTACTCTGTTTACCTACACCAGTCTGATGTAGGAGCTACTACAGAGAAGATTACGGTGCCAGCTGCCAGCCCAAAGTCCAGCCTCTGCATTTGTTGGCATGCCTGTGGGTTTGTAATGCACAAAAGACTGCCAGGATCTGGGGGTAGAAGTGACCCAGGCCTCTTGGGGGGGGGGGGGGGGACTTGGGCAGCATTGTGGGTGGACAGGCCTCTCTAGGGAAACTCACACCCATTTCCCTCTGAGGCAAAAAAAGTAAATTCTATTAGTTCCAACCAACCAGGACTTTTCCCGTGCCAGACATCCTGCCATGAGGAAATTTTAGAGCGAGGATGCCCAGCATGCCACCTTTCTGTAGGAATGTAAAGTTGGGCCTCCTTTCTTTCCTGATTTGTGCAGGAAGGAGCTTATTACTTTTGAGGACAGAAGCCTTTGGTTAGAAAGAATTGAAAATAAATAAAACCCTCTGGGAAAAGGTGAGTCTATTCCCCCACCCCCACCCCTCAGGCTTGGACCTAGAAAAGAAGAGAGAGGGAAGGGTGAAAACACACAAGGTAGTTCAAGCCCAGATTGGGGGTTGAGGGAGAGAGAAAGAGATCTTTGAGCATAGAGAATTGGAAAGCCTTTGAGATAGCAGAGCCCCATTTGGATTTGGCCTGTGGTTCAACAAGTTAAACAATCGCTTGTTCTGTGGGCTGGAGTGTCAAGACAGGCAGACGTCCTCATTGACAGAGGGCGTGCTGTGTTTGTCCAGCCTGAGACCTTTTCAATGACTGTTTGTCTTTCTAGGCCAAATCAAGGGTTGGGGCTGGGTGGATCGCCTCTGGCTGTTCCACTGTCTTTAGCGTTGCCTGACAGATGCAAAGGTCCCCAGGATGGGTTTTAGGCTTTAAGATGGCCAAAGGCTTGGTAGCATTATCCACAAAGTGAATTTGATAAGGAATGCAAATATAACAGGGGGTTGGGAGGTATTTCTGACATTCTTAACTAAGAAATGGAGACAACCAGGACCAGATGATAGAAATGATACTTTTTTTTTTTCTATTCTGGTCAATTTTATATTAACTTTAAAAAATCAACCAATGATGATTTCCAAATGGGTTTGGGGGTGGAAGCCATATGACGGTAAGGGTTCCCATACCACTATGGGCAAGATCTACAAATTTACAAAGAGATTTCTCTCTTCTCAATTCCAATACTTGTACCTCAATTTTTAACCTGCCAATGTCCCAGAGGATACCCAGCTCTCCCCATTACAGTTCACTAAATTCAGAAAACTTAAAGAAAATAATGGGAATTTCTCATACAATGAATTCAAATTGTAGAAGTTAGAGGTATTTGAATGCTGACTGGTGCTTAAGTTCTATCTATAAGGGAAATCAACAAATGAGTTACGCCAAAAAAAATCTGGTAGGGAAATGATTTTTAATATTTTTTACCACAAAGGATGTATCATTTTGCAATAAATATGGGTAGTTCCCAGCAGAAGCCTTTTCTTTCACTTTTAAATTTGAAAATGGTCTAAGAAAGACTGAAAGAACTTCAGACCAACACTGATACATTCAGGCCACACAATCTTGCCATACAGACATGTATAAAATTGTTTAACTAGTGACTGTCCCTCTTTTCTTCTCAAACAGGCTCAAAGTCGGAAAATGAGATACAAGACTTCCTTGGTGATGAGGAAAAGATTACGGCTTTACCGAAACTCCCTGAAAGAGTCTAGTAAGTTAAAATTCTCTTTTGAATATTGGTTTGCTGAAGTTATTTTTTTAAGTGGGAAGTTTTGTTTTGTCTTTTGGTTATGTTGGGTTGTGAGCTTGTAGGTGTTTCTTGAGTTCCAATGAAACTGAGAACAACACCTTGGTATTTGATGCATTTGCACACAAATCAGCGACACAACATCCCACCAGCAGCCAGCTAATCCCCCTCTATGCCTACTCATCTGGACATTCTAGAATTAATATTTGACGACTCTCTCATTGAAACAACAACCCCTGACCTTCTGTAGTTCCACTGTCACATTATTCTATGACATATTCATCTTGAATTCATTTCCAGACGATTTGATTGGAATGAGGTTTGACATGTATTGGCTTCCATGAAAGGAGCAGACTTTGATCTTGGTGATGGGGTTTACATGATATGCATCATCTTTACCAGGGACACCAGCCTTCTGCAATGTGGCGGCAACTACGTTCCCACAATGTGGTGTCTGAACAGGGAGTGACTGACAGCCGCTCTGTCAGGAATACCTTCATTGTGAAGAATTTAATTTAATATTCCATTTAGAATAAGCATATGATTTAGGGTTGAGTGTTTTCCCTTCCAGGCGCTTCTAGTTTCCCTCATTTCAACTACACCACCAGCTGATGGTTGCCTCCAAGGTATTCCCTTGTTGGAAGGAAAAGCAACCTTCTTAACAAAAGTTAAATGGACAACTCAGGAAATGGCTTTCTTCTATTATTTTGGGATAATCTGATGGCAGAATTCTCAAGAGAGATGTGCTTATTATATAAATTCAGTTAATTCCTCGGTGCTGTTCTGGAAGATCCTTTGACCATGTTTCTTAATCTTTTGTCAAAAGATATTTAGCAGAAATATTGCTTGGAAATTAAATCTTATCCAAGTATATTTTATTTCATTCTCAGTTCCATTAATGATTAAAGCCCAAACTTCCATAGCAAAGGAGAGGAATAGCTTCCTTTATCTCCAAAATCCTAGATCTCATCTCCTTTGTACAATTTGGGCTAGGACATATAGTGGGCTCCTGGGGCTAAAGTTATTTATTTATTTATTTATTTTTTTCATAAGACTAGAGATAACCTCTCACTGCAGGAATCTAAAATCTATCTGTGAATAGCCTATAAAAAGACTTGTCCCTTGTTTTGGGTTGTAACCTGGCTAGAAACAGGGAAGAAAGGACTGAACAAGTGACAGCAGATCGAGATGCAGAGCATTCAGACAACAAGACTTGTTCTTGGCCAGGCTCTGTGCAGAGGCCCTCGGTTCCTGGGATCCTGCCCTGAGCATAACCTGCAACAGATAATCATCATTTAGCATTGCTTAAAATACCAAAGTGGAAAAATAGCCCAGCTATTGATTTGAAACTTCCCCTATTTCTTTCTTTCTTTCCAAATGAGAGAGGTCAGACATTCCCCAATTGGAGCCAGTAATGGGAGGAGCTGTGGCAGATGGTAGGGCCACCAAATGTCATATTTCTATATAACAGGACTAAAAAATCACTTTAGTGTATGCTGTTGCTTTGACCAGGTTGAGGTGAACAAAGATGCTTAGGGCAGGATTCTAGGCACTGGACGGATGTTTGGTGTCTGGTGGTGGAACTTGTTCCAAACAGGCCCCTACAAAAGCCTCCAGTGCTTCTTTGACTTCTACTGAAGATCTCTGAGCTGCAGAATGTGTCTCTTTTTTTCTGCAAATCAAGCAGGAAAGTGAACTCAACAATGCTGTAACCCCAGCATGGTTAGAAATAGAATGCTCCAGCCAAGCATTTGGTATTGGGAGTCAGGGTGGTGAGATAACTTTCTGAAAGAGAGGAACACCATTCCTCAGCCTGCCCTATCAAGTCAATGAAATCTGGACTCTTTGCTACCTGGCACTGGAAGACTCAGAGAAACAGCTCTGAAAACTAAAATATGCCTCCTTGCCATCAGTGCCCCACCTGTCATCTACGGTTACCTGGATACTGTTTTGGGGCTTATTTCAGAGATATGCTTTGAAGATCCTTATGTAATTACCCAGAGTTCCCTGTCTATAAATGTTAGTGGGTAAAATTGATTTTTTTTTTTCCTCCCTGTCTCTGTCCCTGGGAAAATGTCCCTCTGGGAGAATTCCTGGCCCCATTTATGTGTTTAGCCAACGTTCGAACCATGTGGCTCCAAGGAACTTGTAAGGATCAGGCAGCCTTAATGACCTGCAGGTCAAGTAACCCCTGGCTACTCAAGAAGCATCTACCCAGGGTGGGTCCATATGTTTGTAGTACTTCAAGAGAATGCTGCATCTGGGAAGGAGCTCCATGGGGCCACGTTACTGTCAGTGAATTTGGCTGAATCAGACATATCTGCCCTTTCACTGTTGGCACAAAAAGCCACACACATGTTCAAAGTTTTTCAAGGGTAAAGTTAGTATGAGTATGCAGCATATTAACACTCTACAAGTATAAAACCTCAGCTTCTTATCCCCAGAGTCTACGGAAACAGTGCTTAGAATTCAGGGGTCCACTAACTGGGAAGGGGAAAATTGCATCTTTATTCTCACCACCTTTCTAATGGAAAGTTACAGTTTTTTTCTAATACTTGTGTTGTTTACAGAAACAGGACTATTAGAGTTCACTGGCATCACAAGGCTTCCAAAAGGGTCCGTAGACTAAAACAACCTAAATACCCCTGTTCTCTGCTGTTATTCAAAGCTTTTGATGCAGGTGAGGTCACAGTGTATATATTAAGGGACCAATTTTTGTGCAAATCAGAGATTTAATGAAAGCAAAAGTGGATGATAAGTTTGACAAACATCCTAAACAGTAGGTTGTAGATCACAGAGGTCAGGTGGAAAGGAAAATATTTTTATTGCTGGACTACTGCAAAAATATCCCTGCACTTAGGCCTGAATGCTACAGGAGGAGTTGACTAAGCTCTATGGTGAGAGATGGTTAGGAAAAACAGCTGGGCAAGGGATCCCAGGGAGGGACACACTCCTCTTGGGTTTGGGGGTTTATTGTTTTTCTGGTTTTGGTTTTTGGGGTTTTTTTTGTTTGCGTTTGTTTGTTCATTTGTCTTTAGGAGGCCTTTGTGGGTTCAGCCCAGACTTGCCTAGATAACTGCAACATTCAGCAGACACCTGAGTTGGGGGAGGGGGGAGCCTTGAAATTACTCTGAGACAGGGCCTGACCATCACTTTGAGGAAGGGAAAATAGGGCAGGGGACAGGAGAGGAGGCTTCTGTAAGCAGAAGGGTAAATCCCAGAAAGTGAGAGCATGGGAGAAGGTAAAAGCCAGGAAGGAGACAAATCCTCAAAGTCTAGTCTCAACACTAAGTAGAAGTCCTTGGTTTCCAGAGCAGAAGGGATTTGCCTGTCAAAAGCTCTCCTTCAACTTTTTCTTTTCTTCTCTTCCCATCCCTTCCCTTCCCTTCTCTTTTCTTTTTTCTTTTTAATGCTAAGGCATCATCTATTGGCTGCATTGCTTAAGCTCTTCCGGCCGGCCAGAGGAGCAGAAAGACCTGGACTTGTCAAAGCCCAGGGAAATTGTGGAAGTTAATCCCTCGATAAAATGCGGCCCGAGCCGGGAACAAAGCAGTAAATGAAGAAAGTCTCAAAGAATCTGCCAACCATTATAAATAAGTTAATTATTTTTTAAAATTAAAAAGAAACCCCCTTTTACTGACTAGGAAATGTATAATAGTTCTTGGTGCTGGGGATGGGTGGGGCAGCCCAATCAACTCCCAGTCAGACTTCCTTGCAATCTGTCCCAACTTCTCACCTTTGCTAGGGATACAGGGTTTTTTACTCAATCCTTTAAAACTTCTCTTAAAAATCCAAGCCTTTCTTTGCTTTGGAGTCGTTTTCTATGGCCGCTAGGGAGGCCCAAGTACTTAAGTTGGCATTTTGGCTGCAGAGAGCAAGGCAGGCGTAAGGGCGAGCGGCCCTTTAAATCGCCAAGCTGTGCAGCCGGCCCTAGCCGGTCCGCGGCGCAAACAAAGGACACTCCCCCCTGCTCAAGCCCTACTAGACTGAGGCCAAAACGGAAAGGTTTTTTGTTTTTTGGGGTTTTTTTGTTTTTTCCCGCCGGCCAACCTCCACCCCAAAACGGTGGATCCTCAGCTCGGGAGGGCGTTTCGTGAGAGCAGGAGGTGGGCCCGCAGTCCCATGCACAGCCTGGGCGGGGAAACTTGGCGTCCACTTTTCTCAGAGCCCGGAGGGCTAGCGAGGAGAGAGGCAGAGACTCCGACCGCAGGCAACAAGTGGTGGGAGCTGAAAGTGGGAGGGATCCCAAGGTCCCTTCACAGAGACTCCGTTTGCGGCAGGGTACAGAGCTCAAGACCACAAATTGACTCGGGGAAACTCTGGGGTGAGGGAGGACCTGTTTCTCCTTGCAGCATGCCTCTCGCCTTTGTTTCTTTGGACAGCCGGCCCGCGAGGCGAAGGGATTTGTGGCTGAGAGGATTCTTAGCCCCTCTTGGGAGGGTAGCGTGGTATCGAGGCCAGCCTCTCTCAGGTCATCACTGCCTCAGGCCCGCTCCCGGGTTCTGGGCGGGATTCTTGGGTTCACGCGTCTCCGAGCGCGGGGGGCACTTGGGAGGGTCTGGCAAGGCCAAGCGGAAGGAATAGATTGGGGAGGAGGAAAAGGGGAGGGAAGAATAAAGAATCCAAGGAAATCAGAGAGAGAAATGAAGGACAGAAGAAATCTCGGCGAAAGCGAGAAAATAGAGCTCAAGGGCTCCTAGGCTAGGAGTTCCTCCGCTCCCGGTCGCATAGTCTGCAGTCCCTGGAAACAGGCCCCCGCCTCCTCTGGCTCCTGGGACAAACTGATGAAGCAGGCCTCCATCCCCGCGCGCTCTGTGCTGCCCTTCAGCCCGGGCAGGGCTGGATCTGCCCGTCTAAGAATCCGAGTACTTTACGTACAGCGCAACACCCCCTCCCTAAAGTCGTGGTGAAAGAAGGCATAACCCAGCCCCACTCACTTCCAGGAGCAGTGAGGCAGAGCAGATCCACTCAGCTTTCGAGAAAGGAGGGGGAGGGGGCTCAAGAGGAGAGAAAAGAATCCGTGCCCGGGTCAGAGCGCATGAGCAGTAGAAGCAAGAAATGCTGGGGGTAGGGTGGGGTGAGGTGGAGAGAGGGGTGGGCGGGGGGGGGGGGGGAGCGGGGGGGACGGGGGGGGGGGGGGGGGGGGGGGGGGGGGGGGGGGGGGGGGGGGGGGGGGGGGGGGGGGGGGGGGGGGAGAGAGAGAGCGAGTGTGTGTGTGTGTGTGTCCGCGTGCGGCGGGACCTGTCATTGCTGACGTCGGGCCGGGCTGCGGGCCAATAGGCGACCTAGGTGATTGTTCCTCTCCGCGGGCCGGGGCCGCGGCCCCGAATCTCTATTCACTTCCTCACGCGTCCCGCTGCTACCTCTGTAGTGTACGGGATTTCAAGTAGGCATTAAAGACCGGGGGGGGGGGGGGGGGGAGCAGAGCCCGAAATTTGGGGGGAGAAAAAAAAAACTTCGCATAAGTTTTTTGTGGTTGTTCTTTCCCCTCCCGGCTGTCAGGTGACTGGTGTGAACGGCCTGACCTAAGGGAGCTCTGGGGAGCCCAGGACGGGATGCAGCAGGCCGTGCTCTCCCAGCCGAGTTGGGCACTGAAATTAGTATATATGACCGAGGCGCTTCCGCACCACCACCACCTAAAACATCACCATTTGCCTCACCTCCATTCCCCCGCAGGGCTCCGCGACCCTGAAAGCCCCAGGGAGTTGGCTGCCAAAGCACGCTTGAGGAGCAGGTCGGACCCCCCTGGAGCAGAGCCCAGGGCCCCCCAGAAACCCACAGACTCAGCACTGCGCACCCTACAGCTCCTTCCACCTGCCCCGCAGCCTCCATCCTTCTCCCACTCATGGAGCGGCAGGGGGCTCTACCGAACTGCCGCCCAGCTGGTCCGCAGCGGAGGCGCTTGGCCTCTCGCTGTCCACTCCGTTCGCGGCCGCCTCTGTCTGCCTCCCGGTCCCGGTGCTGACGGCAGAGGCTGTGGTGTGGCTGGGCTGGGCCTGCCCCCCGGGGCCTGATGGAATGCTCGGCCCACGCCGCCCGTTCTCACGCGCGCTATTTGTCTCGACAACAGGTAGCAGCTCCGGACACCATGGCCCCCAGCTTGCTGCCGCCTCCAGCTCCTCGGTGTTCCCGGGCCTTCAAGAGCAGCCGCCCCAGGCCTCCCCCAGCGGCACTTTGAACGAACTCCTGCGTCTGGGGTTCCCTGGAGACATGTACGCGCGACCGGAACCCTTTGCGCCGGGGCCAGTGGCCCGCAGCGACGCCCTGGCAGCTGCCGCGGCCCTGCACGGCTACGGGGGCATGAACCTGACCGTGAACCTCGCCGCGCCCCACGGTCCCGGCGCCTTCTTCCGCTACATGCGCCAGCCGATCAAACAGGAGCTCATCTGCAAGTGGCTGGCAGCGGATAGCCCCGCGCCCCCGCGCCTCTGCTCCAAAACTTTCAGCACCATGCACGAGCTGGTCACACACGTCACCGTGGAACACGTCGGCGGCCCGGAGCAGGCCAACCACATCTGCTTCTGGGAGGAGTGTCCGCGCCAGGGCAAGCCCTTTAAAGCCAAATACAAACTTGTAAATCACATCCGCGTGCACACGGGCGAGAAGCCCTTCCCCTGTCCTTTCCCGGGGTGTGGGAAGGTCTTTGCTAGATCAGAAAATCTCAAAATACACAAAAGAACTCACACAGGTCAGTATTCGGCACTCGTGCGGACCCTCTGGGGAAGCAGGCGGCCTCTTCTGGGCCCTCGGGGTTGGATTTCCTCAAGTTCCATCTGGGAGGAGGGGGGATATCTTGGCGTTTCCATGAGCCAAGTCCATAAAATATTAATTATGCCCTTCTATATTAGAATCACAGAAGTTTCCTGAGGCTGTGTGTGGGGAGGATAGTGCGGGATTTTTGCTCTTGGGGTGGGGGGGGGAGGCGAGTGTGAACGTGCTTGGGTCTCTGTGTGTGCAAATGTCTGTTCCCTGATCATCGAGTTTGATTTTCAGGTTTTAAAATGGCACTGTTCCCCAAAGTCGTAAAGACATAGAACCAATTTGATTTTCCTGATCCTTTTGGAATCCTGTGGAAAGTACTCTTCCATGGGGTGGGCTTGACAACCTGACCACCACCTGAACTGAGGGGTCACGAGGCCCTTGTTGCCTTTAGGATTTAGGATCTCATGGGCTAAGTTTGCCTCCGTTTTGGAGCCTTGGTGACCTGACACTTGGGACATTTGACAAACCCTTTTGCTTTAGCAGAGACCCAAGGAGACTCATCTGCCTTAAATGTCATTTACCGAGCTGTTAAGTGAAATGGGGACATGTGTCAACCACATCTGTTAGTCCTAGTTAACAGAAAGAAAAGGAGCCTGCTCAAGAGCATGCAAAGTTGAACTCCTCTGGCCAGAAGCATCTCTAATTAATGCAATTGCAAGGAGAAAGTTTTCACACTTCCCAGAACAGCCTGTGAAGTTACATTAATTAGTTTAGCTGCCGAGGTTGTACTCTCCCTAGCTAGGGTTTCCTCACCCAAACTCCCTGGAAGTTTAAGAAGTCAACATCTCCCGTCCTCTATTTTGGGGGTAGAAGAAGGGGACTAGTGGGGAGAGAAGAGGGTGAAATAAGTTCCAGCTTGGTGCCCTACTTCTCTTACTCTTTTGGCGCTCTACCTTACCTCTCTATTCTTGGTGGAAATATCAGCAAGCATTAGAGTCAAAGGACTCCCCCAGGCTGGCACTGCTGGGGAAATAAATTTGCAAATCCTGCTTTCTCCCCCAAACCCTGCAATCTCGGGGAAGGTGCCTGGCCATGACACTGGCACAGGCGGAGTCCAGACCAAAGTTCACTCTTAGTCCTACTTTATTTCCATAGCATATCTAAAAACGTACCAGTTTTCCCGAACTGTTTCCAGTACCCTTCCCTCTTCCCTCCCTTCCCTCGCGCAAGCATTCGTTCCCCCTTCCCACCCTCCGAGTTTTATCTCGGGGGAGGGGAGGAGAAGTGAGGCCCTGCTCACCTCCCACAGGCTCACTACTCCAGGAGCTGACGGCCCGGACTGCGAAGATAGAAGCGCAGTCCTGAGCCAGAGAAGGAACTCATTTTTAATGACCAGGGGTTTTTTAAACAAACAAACTTTTACTGCTCTTTGCCGGCCTACTGTTTGAAGTCCATGAAGCAGAAAATGGTTAAATTCTTAGTGCAATCGACCTACAGCAGAGAAGCAAGTTCAGTGCGCCCAGGCTGGCTCAGGTTTGCGTCTATTCAGGACAGAATTCTAAGTGCGTCCTTTCCACTGGCAGTCCTGATTCATTATCGCTGGAGTTAAAAAAAAAAAAAAAATCTACTGAGCCTCGCCTGCTCCGGCGTTTCCTTCAAACCCCCCTCCTAAGTAATGAAAAGAGAGACAGAGAGAGAAACAAAAAACAAAATGTTTCTCAAATGGCAATAGACCTCACTACAAATTATTCATGAAGACAGTTCTCTATTCAACAGGAAAATAATTGCCTTTTCAAATATTAATGGCGTTTCATTTCCTCGAGTCGCGGAAGCGGTGAACAGGAGCTGATTTCTCAGGAGTTGAGATTCTCCCGGATCTGAATCCCGGGCCTGGCTTCGGAGGCAGCTGCCCCAAGCCCGTGCCGAAAGGTTTCACTTTGTGGCGGTCACAGCAATCCCGGAACAATGGTGCCGCCGCGAGGGAGACGCGGGCCAGCCGCGGCGCTCCAGCCCGACCCCGCCGCCTGCCCACTTCCCGGGACCCTCAATTGGGGGATCGCCGCACCTTCCCAGGCAGTCTATAGAGAGAGGCAGGGCTGGGATCCAAGGTAGAGAAGAGTCTGCGCCGGGACACAGATGCTAGGTAACCTGGCCCAGCCACAAGTGCGAGAAAATGGCGCTAGCGGAACTGCACCGCAGCTTCCGAACTTTGTCAGGCGGGTTTGGCGCAGGGCCGGGAAGGAGGCCTCTCCCGGCTGCTGAGCCTCTGGGAGGAGACTCCGGGCTTTTCAAGACTTAGCCCCAGGCTCAGGTCGCTCCGGACCGGCTGCAGGGCCCCGGCCCAACCCTGCCTCTCCACATCCACCCACCCACCCACGGCACAACGCCCGGACCTGGTGGGAAGGGAGGAGGCGGGAGGCAGGGTATTGGGGGTGGGAGTGGGGGCGCGATGTTAGTCAAGGAGTCCAAGGAACCTCCTGCAGCTAGGGAGAGGCCGGGAGGGCGCGGGGTTGGGGGACGCGGCCTCACCTGGCGTCCCTGGGGCCTCCGAACTTCCAAGCTGCCCGAATCGCCTTCAGTGCCCTGCTTTTTCCCTCTGCTCCTCGTCTGGGATGAAATCACTGTTTCTGTTTTACGTGAATGTCCATCGAGGTGCGCGCAAATGGGATAAGTGTGTGGGGGAATATTTTGGGGGGTGGGCAATCAAC
The DNA here is from genome assembly GCF_002201575.2 of Neomonachus schauinslandi. Lineage (NCBI taxonomy): Eukaryota > Metazoa > Chordata > Mammalia > Carnivora > Phocidae > Neomonachus > Neomonachus schauinslandi. The sequence continues at coordinate 113,065,160 of NC_058403.1, forward strand.
CTCAAATTCTATTCCTCCTCTGTGTTCTCAGCAAATCTTGTTTTCTTTTGCAGGCCCTGAATTGCATGGTTCTTGTAAGTGATTTTAGAAAGAAAAGAAGGAAGGGAGAAATAAAAGTTTTAGTTTCGCAGATGCCAAAAGGGATCAGAGGGGAGAAAATAAGGGGCAAATAGGGACACTGATGTATTCTGCATCTTTCTCGTTTATTGTTTTTATTTTTTAATAAAATGGTACCGGTGTGCCGAGAAATGGCAGATGCCAGCACCGCCCAGTGTTCCACTGTACTAGCAGTACTCCTGCAGGGTCGCAGGACGCAGCGACCGGTCGGTGCCAGAACCCTGGGCTCCCAATCCGCAGCTGCACGGAGGCGAGGGTTGTGCGCAAACCTTTGACTCCGCCTGAGCTTCAGCCCGGCTCAGGACTAGAGGCTTTGTTTGTTCAAACCTGCCCCAAAGCACCCGTCTTTCCTGGAAGTGGCGGGAGAAGCGACCACAAAGGCAACAGTCCTCCAGCCATGCATCTCTTTCTTAGCCAGACGCTTGGTAGCCTTTCTCTCAACCCAGGGCGCCCAGTGGCATCCATTTGTTTAAGACGCCTAGACACTTCCTCCCCACCTTTCCACAGCATCTGCAGCTCCAGCAGGAACCTGGGCTTCCAGGTTCTTGGGGTCCTTTCCACCCCTACATTTCAGCGAATCCAGCCGCCGGTGAGCTCCTGGATGGGGGCTCGGTCCTCGGCGAATATTTCCACCCTAACGCGCGCTCGCGCCTTCCCGCGGCTCTACAGGGCATCGCATCACGGATCTGAGCCCCACCCGGGTCTACCCCGGCTGCCCGCTTGTCTTCCTGGCCTGGTCTTATCTCAGCAGCTGCGTTCATCCGGAAGCCGCCGAGCTCAAGGGTGCGATTACGCGAGAGGCCTCGGATCCCGCTTGGCCCCGGCAAACCCTGCAGCGCCTGCCTCTCAGCTCAGACCTGCGAGGCCCGACCGCGGGGCGTGGGTGGTCTGGGGAGGCTATTCGACCTCTCAAGTCGTTTCGGACTGGGAGAGCCGGCTGCCCGCGGCAGTGTCTCCGGGAGGCCGCTGGAGCAGCGTAATAAAATATTATTGCCGGCGCGCGGAACTGGAGGGATCCCGGACTGTTTAGGCAAGATTTGAAGAATGCTGCTAAATGTTTGCCCTCAGGGGGTAAAAGGGAAGGGGGAGGGGGCTCCATTTCCCGTAAAAATTGCGTTTGAAGTGAGTCATTGCTCAGAATACCTTTCCCTGCAGCACGAATCCACATTATGCATATGCCGTGTGCATCGGCTGCGCATCTTTAAATTATTCCATCTCCTTGACGTTTGCACGAAACCTACTTTAGGAAACAATTTGGGCCATGGTGGGGTGTGTGCGAGGTGGACCGCTGGGCTGGGTGGGCCATGGTGTGTGTGTGTGTGTGTGTGTGTGTGTGTGTGTGTGTGTGTGTGTGTGTGTGGTGGGGGGAGAGAGACATTCGACTAGAACCAGCAACTTTAAATTGAGCCGATGCTAGCTCCTCACTCAACTCTATTCTCGGGCAAAGGTACTTCTTGGCTCCGAGTGGAGGAAATTGGGAGGAAAAGAACCGGAGTGGATCAGGATGGAAACTCGACTAACATGGAGTCTTTGTCGCTCCTCCTTCTTACCCTCCCCCACCACCCCCTTGCCCAGGCGGGAGAGGGGGAGGGGTGGCAGCGTGCTGGAGGAAGCTCGGGGAGCGTTCTGAGCGGGAGAAGGGGGTGATGGTCCTGAGATGCCAAAAGGAAAGAGGTTTCTGAAAATCTTCTGTGGGTTTTTTCCAAAAAATGACAGAGAAATTGAGAAGGGTGGTGAGGCCCAGCGGGGGCCACGACCCACGCGCACTAATGTCTCTGCGTTGCCTCCACCAGGCGAGAAACCTTTCAGGTGCGAGTTCGAGGGCTGCGAGAGGCGCTTCGCCAACAGCAGCGACCGCAAGAAGCACTCGCACGTGCACACGAGCGACAAGCCATACACGTGCAAAGTGCGCGGATGCGACAAGTGCTACACGCACCCCAGCTCGCTGCGTAAGCACATGAAGGTGCATGGGCGCTCACCGCCGCCGCCTAGCTCTGGCTACGACTCCGCCACGCCGTCTGCCCTCGTGTCGCCCTCGTCGGACTTCGGCCGCGAGCCCCCGGTGGCCTCCTCGGCGGCGGTGGTGGCGCGTGGCGCGGACCTGAGCGAATGGTACGTGTGTCAAGGCGCGGGCCCCGCCGCAGCTGCCCCCGCCGCGCCCCCAAACCCCCAGACACCACCTGGCCCAGCCGCTGCCGCCGCCGCCGCCGCCTCCGGTATTAGGGCTGCTGCTGGGGTTGCCGCTTCCGGTACACAGACTGCTAGTCTAGGCGGGGTTACTGAGGCTTGAAGAGAGAGGGTAAGGAAGGAAGGAAGGGAGAGAGAAGGAAAGGAAGGTAACCACTAAAGGTTGTTAGAGCTCATTTAAGGTGCTGATATAATGTCCATTATTTTAAAATATAAATATGGTTCCCATATTTATTCTACAATCACACCCAGCACCCTCCACCCACCCTGACACAGACGCCTTCATGACTGGGTAGGGTGACCCCAGTGTTCCCGTAGAAAAAGTACAGAAAGAGACAGGGAGAATGAAAAAAAAAGATACATTAGAAGAGTTTGTGTGCAAAGTTGGCAGCTGCAGGCGGTGAAATTAAGATCACAAAGTCCTTTCCTGGTTCACAGAATGAGAAATGTTTTCAAGGCCTGGGCAGCTCGGATTGCCACCCATACTCCCTTCCCAGCCCCCATTGGGAGCCTCCTCCAAAGTTCCAATCGCAGAAGGTGGCAGAGGGAATTCCTGAGCCATTATCTTGCCTATTTCCTTCTACTTTTGCCTCCCTACATTACCGCCTCCTTCAGCTATCCTTTGAAACAAAAATGCACAAGTCACAGATTCCAAATTTTCCAACTACTTTTTACAAAGGAGATAAAAGGGAGAGGGGTTTAAGCACCTAACCCTGGGCATCACATGCCACCCTCACACGGACTGGCCCAACCACACAAATATATCTGTCTGCCTGTCTGTCTGCCCCGTATACATTTTATACTTGGGGTAGGGTATGAGTCCTAACAACAGAAAATGTAGACAAAAGAGTGCTAGAGGGGCTCTTGGATTCAATACTCTGAAGACTCCCGGGACCAATCACCCTCTCCCCACCCCCCCCTTGTAGAGGTGCTGCCTGTGGAATATTGTGGGTGCTTGGCGCTGGGGGTGAAGAGTGGGCCAATGACGTCACTGAGCCAAGGCCTCCACAGTGAAGGGATTTGGCCTAGGCAACAGTGTCTGGATAAATCACATCAATTCTGTGATGATCTTTGTAAAAAACCTCACAATTGTTGGTCTTATTTTTAAAAAGCTGTGTGTGTGTGGTGGGGAATAGACAAGAGAGAGGAACTACAATAATAAATGTTTTAAGGCAAACACCCAATGGATCTAGATTGAATGTGTATTCTATATGCTAGGTACCAAGTCCCCAGATAAAGAACCAGATGTTGGTGGCAGAGGAGAGGAAAGTCTTTGCAATTGTTGCCAAGCAGGGGAGAAATCAGGCCCTGTTTTCCAATCTACCACCCTCTTCAGGGAGGATGGGGCTGCCCCCAAATCCTTGCTAACATGAGGGAGGAGGGTAGAAAGAAAAAGAAAGGTGAAAAAGCTTCGGTAGCCCTATTCCAATCCCTTAAGAATTTAGACGTAGGTAGGACTGTGGAAGTCCCACCTAGGGGGAGCTCCCTAGACTGTCCAACAAACAAGTCCTTGTCCCACCACTCTGCTGGGTTTTCTTCTACACTCTTCTCTTCAGACACTATTAGACAATTCTCACTCCTGCCCTGCAGCCCCACTTTCATCAGCTAAATGACGTCCTAACTGTAGTGGTATTGTTTTCATTACCCCTAATAAAAACCAGAATCTTCCAAAATATATCCTTAGCGAATCCATTCTTGTGAAAGTGGTACTGCAATCCCCTCCCCCACCCCCGTCACCCATACAATAGAGTCCAGAGGCTGCCAGGCCAAGGGCCGGCTGTCTGCAGCAAACAACTCGTTCCCATCGGGAAACACCCGCCCCACCACCAAGGTGCAGAGGGCATTTGAAGAACTTGCTTCTTCTGACGTTTAAAAATGCTCCCATTTCCAAATAGGACTCATTTCTTTCTCTTCTATTTCTAGGCCCCGGTTTGCCTTCCACTCCTATCCAAAATAGTGAAATAAAATAAAAATGCTTGGTCGGCCACTAATAGCCTTTAATTTTTCATTTGCTTGTTACAGATGTCCACCGCGTTGCTCGCAAGGTAATCTCGCCCAACGCAGCTGAGCGCCCGCATCTAGCGCCTGCGACATCAAAGGGTCCGCGCACAAAGCAATGTTTCTTCGCCACGGTGCATCTTCATGGTAAGTTAGGATTTCTATGGCAATGGGCAAGTTGCACTGAAATCCTGAAAGGCCGAGCCTGGAGCCCGTCCAGGCTTTTCATTAAGGACATAATATTTACGTCTAACAGGCCTTTTTTCTTGTGTATACAAGTATATATTTTTGTTTGACGCGGACTAAATCATTTTCATTTAATTTCCGGTAAACAAAACCCACGCGAATGGGCACTTGTTCCCGATCATAATAAAAATGGATAATAATGTGAGGGAAGAAAAGGGCCGCTTGAATCGCCGCTCAGCCCCCTTTGTTTCTGCTTTCTGCGGTGATCAGAGGGCGCATTTGGGTTTGATGGCGAGTTTCTAAAGGCGAGGAAATGGTTTGTAAGAGGGGAAAGAAAAGGAGAAAGGTCTAATCAAGCTCGGGTTGTTCAAAGAGTCGGGTTTTGGGGTTGAAAGTGTGAGTTTGACGGTGCATCAGCATGCCGCGTTAGGCTCGCCATGGAAATGCGCGCGGGGAGCGGCCGCTTCAAAGGCGGCACACTTCACTGCAGACACTCTATTAAGATACATTTGCGCTGACCTTTGCTTTCACGCCATTTAATACTGTCACTGCGTTCTCCAGTATATACTTCCTCTTTGGGACCAGCCTCGCCCCCGTTTAGGGGTTCACCCCACACTCCTGTGGGGAGGGGTCGATTTGGTGCCAGGGACGCATTCAGGAAAGGGAGGAGCCGGACTCCGTACATCTTGACTGCGCCCCAAAGAAGCTCCAGGGTCAAGAGTAAATAACTTTAGGGCAATCTCAGAAGCTTAACAAATGAGCATCCCCAGCTCAATTTTGTGCAAAGCGCCTCTCTGCAACTTGAGCAGGGTGGAGGCCTGAATTTGAAAGGGACTTGTGGAGGGGGCACCCTGGATGAATCTGCGGAGTTCAGACTGTGCCTTTAGGACATTTCCACTCCAGCCCCCAGAACAGCCCATTCTGCCCCTCCATCCCAGAAGTCTCTTGCAGCCCCCCCCCCCACACACACACTTGTTTCTCCCTAGCCTGGGGCATAGGATACCCCTCAGGCCTACTCTGGCCCTGGGCATGAACTCAAGAGCCCAAGGCCAAGGGGATAGGGAAGATGGCAGGAAAGTTAGAAGTCCATGTTCCCTTAATTGTCTTGTTGTTTATTTTATCCAAGTACCCCAGTGAATAGGGGAAAAATAAACACGGTGAAAAAAAAATCAAACAGTAGAGTCTTCTTTAGTGCCAGTCCTTGTGGTTGAATAAAAAGGATGGTCCGCTTTCTATTGAGCTGAGAAATCTTTGAAGTGGGAGTTATTATCTGAGACATTCCTGCTTGTCGTCCTAACAACGCTGATGAAACGTAAAAGGTTCTTTGTCAGCGATTTGTTCTCCTCTCTGTCAAACTCCCTCTGCCCAGTTAGTTTCAAACCGTTTCTAAAGAGATAAAATCAAACTTCTTTTTTTTAAAAAAAAAATACATGCACACTACACCAACTGATAACTTTAGGACTAAGTCCTACTAAGGAAAAAACAAAAGCGACACAGAGACATCAGGTCCAAGGTCTATGAAGGTGCACAGATGTTGAGGGGCCCTTTACACTGGCTCTGGGACATAGGGGAAAGAATGCAGAGAAGGTGTAGGCAGAGGGTACATACCCCAAGCGCACAACTGTGTGTCTGCTTCTCTCTGCACTGGCCTGCACTCATCAGTCCCAATCGGGGAACTTGGATGAGCCTCCTTTGGGGACTCCTTAAACTCCCAATATTCTTGCCAAGGATCCTTGGAACCTAAGGCTGCAGCCTTGCAATTGGTAATATTTCCTGCTCCTTCAAAGACAATCCTCTTAAAAATAGACCCATTGTGTGTTTCTTCCCACTAGCAGCAAGCAATCAGCAAGCCCTTTCTGCCATTAATACAAAGTAGAGGGGCTTGAGGGAGAGACATTTTTATAATTTCCCAGAATCTTGGCAATTGGAGTTCAGAAAGTTCAGTTTACAAGATAGTGTCCCCAAAGTGCATGCAAATACCCACCCCTCCCATCCACATACGCAGTTCTTCATTTAATATTGTGCCCTGGAAAGAAAATTTCACCCTTTCCGGCTTTTGCCAAATCTCCCGATGTGGTTTTAAAGGTGGTTTAAATAAACAAGGATGTACCGGCCTCCCCACTCTGTGTGTGCTGAATAAATGATTTGTAAAGAAGTTTCCCCAAGCTGTAATCCATGCTGTTATTATAGTTGCTGCAGAATGTTGTCTCTTATATTGATTTTTATTTGTTTACTGGAGGTCCCCATATGTTTGTTTATATCGCTAATTTATGGGAAAATGTAATGATTGCAATGAATGTGAATTATACAGACAGGCAAATGTTTTGTAATCATAAATTCACACACACACACACACACACACAAAGCTTAGACTATTTGGTACATCTCCACCCCACACTGTTTGTGATTTATCAGCTCTCCCCTTAGATCCTTAAATTATGAACTAACCTGAAAGGAAAAAAAAAAAAAAGTTGTTTTGTATTTGATTGAAAGTGATTGTTCAGTGGAAAACATAGTTGAAAGCTGTGGCTTTAATCTTGCTGTAAATATGTAAAAATGAATTAAAATCTGTGATTCTTTTTCCCTCCGAAGAGCATTGTGTACAAGGAGCTGCATTTTGCTGTTTTCTTTGGTAATAAATGTTGTGATGTTTCCCTTCCTCTTTTGAATTCGAGTGTCCTGTTATTGCTTCATCATCTAGGGAAAGATCTGGGACCCTCCTGAAGCCTCCAGTCCTTTTCCCTGCCTTCCCTCAGGGTTTACAGAAACACCTCTGAAGCCTGGTTGTTCCGGGCAGCAAAACCGAGGGACCCACTAAAGAGACCATTGTGAAGGAGGCCTCCCTCGTCCCCAATTTCATTCACCTCAGTAACACTGACATTCATGAACCAATTTACATTACAGAAGGGGGAAAATTAACCCGTGTCTCAGTGTCTTCCTGGAAAGGTAGCCTTCCCACTGCTCGGACAGGGCGCATCCTCTCACAAACCACTTTGACTTCCCAGACAAAAGCCTAGTAGTTGTCGGGAATAAACACAGGCAAAGAAAAAAGGGTGAGCTGGCGTCAAACCCTGCTTAAGTCCTGATGGGTACCTCGGGCCCAGTTGCCCGCAGGAGTCTTCCTAGCTGGATCCCACCCCCTCCCAGAGTAGCGGATGCTCAGACCTCAAGGCTCCCTTCAGAGTGCTGCGAAAGGCCAAGCCGTTAGACTGGCCACAACCCACAATGACTCTTCCTGGGGCCTTACTGGGATCATCAGTGGGTTTTAGCGTTGGGTGCGGAAGCCCTCTTTGGTCCTGCCACTAGAGAAATTATTTCAGATGTATCCGAACCTCTTGAAACGTCAGAGCCTTCCTACCACCTCCACTCAGCTCACTGAGCTTCCAGGGCTCCCGCGACGCCTCGCCCCACCCCACCTCATCCCCTACTGCGCAGGCGCCTCGTCCACAAACGCGCTGCCTGGCCTCTTTCAACTAGTCCCCGTGGGTCCGGCTAAGGTTGGGGGCTGCATTAAGTGGGAGGGTCACAGCTGTTGGGGTTGGAGTGCTAGGTAGCCTTAGAGAACACCTTGGAGAAGCAGCTCTTGGGGCAAAGGCTGCAGTCCTGAGAAAGTTGGGGGAAGGACCCCAGCACGCAAAGGCGAGAGGGCGACGCGTGAGTGTGAAAAGAGCGGCCACAAGGAGAAGGCCCCAGGGGCTGCCAAGACCCGTCCGAATCGCTGGGAACCGCGAGGGAGGAGGGCCATAGGATATTAGTACTGGGATTTGCGCCCCCTCCCGTCCCTCTCGAGGAAAGGTCCCCCTCCTGCGGCTCAGGGACAAGTTAGAGGGGCCTCTACTGCTGCTTCAGTCCCCCTCCTACCCGGCCTCCTTGAGAGAGCACTCATTAAAGCCCTTTCACCGACGGGCACTGTGCTGGGGAGCAGGTGGAGATTGGGAAGGAACCCCCAGCTCACCGCTGCGCTTCGTCCGTGCAAAGAGAGAGCCCAAACCCAGGATTTCACTCGCCCTCCGCATCTGTCTCAGGATAGCGTTGTGCCGCGAGGGCGCCAGGGAATTTCGGCTCGAACCACTCCGGGGAGTGGAGGGAGAAGAGAGTGTGGGAGGGATGGCTGCCTTGGCACCCAGTGCTAGTCGTGCTCTGGGACATTTCAGCGCCCCTGACGCTAGGAGAGCTCAGGCTTCTTTCCAGACACCATTATTTATTGGCAGAATGTTGAATGGTGTAACCTTTGGCGGAGGGTTGAATTCACTGGTCCCCAAGGGCCCTTGGCTAGCTTCACCCTAGAGAAAAACTCACGAGTCCTCTGGGGGTTACCCGCCTCCCACCGCGGAGTGGCAGCACCAAGGACAGTTTGCGGGTATCTTAGCCTGCTAATGATTTCCACCGAGCGTTTCCTCCTCTGTCGTCCGAGTCAAGCACCAGGTAAAAACTAACAGCGTGGTGGGAAGACTGGCTAGGAGCCAGTCTCTCAGGCTTGTCCACCTATAGCCCTCTGCCCCTGGATAAATGATGAAACCTCCTTGTGCTTCAGTTTCCTCATCTGGTAAAATAGAATTTAAAATAATCTCCTTCACAAACTTCTTTCGAGTATTAAATAAGGTAATCCTTGAAACATTTAACATTTACATGTTGTTTAGCGCTTGCTGTTAATGTGATTATGACTTATATGACTCCAACTTCATCTTTCAGACACATCCCAGAGTTCCTCCCAGAATTAGATCTCCAGACCTTACTAGAAAATGTGGTACCGCCTGGGGCTTCAAGCTCCATAGCAGGGCATACCTGAGGCTAGGAGGCTAGATGAGTGTTTTGAAACCACATGACTTAATGTTCTCAGAGTGTTCCAGAGCCCGGTGCTGTGGGGCACCAAGATAGAGACGTGATTTATTTCTAAAAGGCCCAAGAAAAATTAGAAGAATAAACTCTCATGAGTTTATTTCAGTGTGGGTCCAAGCTGGAGAAACGCAATCGTCTTAATGTCGCCCCCATGACTTGTTAAGACACTGGCACTGCAGTAAACTGCAGTATGGCCTGTCCTGCCCAGAGGTTCATTTATTTTTGTCATAAGTCTCTGCAGCTATCGTGAGGTAGGTGTTGGATTTTTTAAGACCTGGGTGTGAAGGTAGGGAATATGTGAGTTGGGGGGGGTGAGGGTGACCCAGGACCGAACGTTTGGACAAAAGTCACACAAAAGCACATTTTGCCCAGGAAGGTGTCAGAAGTTTTTTGTTTGTTTGTTTGTTTGTTTTTAAGATTTTTACTTTTAAGTAATCTCTACACCCAAGGTGGGACTCAGACTCACATCCCCAAGATCAAGGGTTGCATGCTCTACTTACTGAGTCACCCAGTGCCCCAGAACCTTTTTTTATTATCATAGTTTTCTTGTACTGAATTTTCATTCTGGGAAAATTAATAACGTCTTGGTCATCAGGTGACCATAATAACATGTTCCGCTTGTCACGAACTTCTTGTCTGGGCATCAAGACAGCACTGCTTTTTTGCCCAAATATCTTCAATGAGGATAATGTTTGAGAGTTTTCTGGGAACTTGATAAAGTTCAGATCCCAAAACCATTCAGGAAAAAAAGAAACTCATTAGACAATTAGGAGAGGTCTTGGGGTTTGCCTCTGAATCTTCCAGTAGCCTTGCAAACATCCAAAACAGCTGCATAGAAAAAAAGAGAAAGAAAAAAAAATAACTCAGGATGCAAGTTAATCAAATGTAAATATGACCAGGGAGATGGATTTGAAACTTGTCTTGCTTTTTTGGCTTCTTTAGATCCAGTGAGACTTTATATGAGCCAACATGTAGGGCAAGAATATTGATCAACTCAAAACAAGTCAGGCAGGGCTGTACATGGTTCTGAACCTCATAATGAATGGGCAGCCTTGGGAAATGTTTGCAGAGGGAAGAAACCAAAATTGGGTAAATTTCTGTGGTTTTGGCTGTACCATGCAGTTGTAGAATAATGGCAAAAAGAAAGGGTAACCCTCCCCAGCAATATTATCGGATGATTTATGCAAAGTATCAGAAGGATGACCCAGTTTTTTCTTGTTTGTGGCTGATGGCTGGCCCATGTAACATCGGATTAGCCAGATGAAGATAGTGTTCCTTGCCAGAACTGGAGAGAAAATGCAGACAGCTCAAGCTCCTTGGCTTCAGCCTCTGCAAGGTTTTGCTCAGGGTTTAATGGAGGTCTCTAGCTTTTGCACCCATCAATGTATTCAGTAAGTGTTAAAAAGATGCACCCCGCATATTAGTGAAAAGTGTTTTGCCTGAAATTTGCATATTTCTAAGTCATGAATAATAGTTATCTGCCCCTGAAAGGTTTGCTTATTTATTTCCTCTGAGAGAAATGAAGAAGGTTGCCTAATGCATCATGCACATAAACAATTCTCAGTCACACTGCAGCAACTTTCACCTGAGAAAATTTAAGTGTTTCAAACATGTTATAAAAATTTCCCCTACATTTTCTGCCAGTGCATTTAGTAAGCAAGGAATCCATAGTCAAATGCTTTCTATCATTCAAAAAACCTGCCAATTAAAAAAAAAAAAAACTGTTGTAGAAAAATAGAGCTTCCTTTAACTGTGAAATATCATTTCATTGTAAAAAGTTAAAAAAGGAGCGGTAATCCAACTTCCGGATACTGTTCTGAATTATTTCACCAGACCCTTTTAAAAGGGGATTAGCAGGGCTTTGGGAGCAAAATCCTTCTGTTTTATTCAATCTCTGATTTTATGTTATAATTACTGGTTGTAAAGACCCTGGAATTAGTATGCAGGCACCGTCAGGACACGATGCAGGTGCTATTCTAATGGTTCAGCTTTTTAATTAAGAAAAGAGGTAAGAAAATTGAATCATAAAAACACTTTTGTAAGAGCTGAGAACATTGGAGCGACTGCATGAATAAGCCTTTATACCTTCCCCTGACAGGTCAGCTACCAAGGCACTGACTTACGACCTTTCCAGGGCCAGACAATAGTTAACAGCTTTCTCACCTTGTCCCCACCAAACCTTCTCTTCTAAGACAGATCTTATGGAAATTGCTTTAAGTAGCTTGACTTCCACAAAAAAATATTGCAGTTAGAATAGATACATATGCATATTGAAATGCCTGTTCTTAGGTTCCAACCACAGATGTCTGTCTTGTTCTCTGGATCCCTTCTCATGAGTGGGGGAGGAGGATGTATGGGAGGCACAGATAGTGTATGATGGAACTGAATCTGTTTTGAAATGCCTGCACAAAGAGAAGCAGGACCAAGGCCAAGGTAGACACCTCCCTCAATCCTGGGAAAACACAACAGATAGAGAGGCAAGGGCTGCAAGTTGTTCTGCACTTCTCTGAAATGGGCTTCTCTTGGAGGAAGAGATTTAGCTTGAAAGCAATGCTCTTCTTGAAGGGTGCCAGTGGTCCTTTGTAAGTTCCTCCAGCTCTCCGGTCACCCCCCCCCGATGATCATCTGTGAGTAAAATTGTTCTTGCCCATGACACTTCAACACAAGTCCCCCAGATCTCCCCCAAAGTAATGCTGGAGGGCCTGCGACCTTGAGACACTACCATTGGGCCTGTTCGCAGGCCCTGGAGCCCCCATGATTCTCTTATCCCGGGCTTTGCCAAAGCTGAGAGCCCAGATCCGAACTCTAGGGGAATCCCCCACTCTGTCTTCCTTGGGCTCCTGTAAAACTCCACCCATCACTCTCCCCCCCTTCCCGCCCCCAAATCTGGGGACCTGGTCCACGACCAGCAACCCAGGCCGTGCCCTTTCTGAGGAGGCTGGGCTCGCCTGGGCCCAGCCTAGGACAATGCGAGTATTAGGATATCAGCCGCCCTCGCAAGGATCACGCGTTCAACGATTTTGTTTTCACGGCTGAGGGGACTTTTTTCCAATGTAAATCAAGCGCTTTAGTTATTAAGGCCGAACACTAATCTCCAACAACCTTGACATAATGTGGCCGGGCGCGCCGGCCCACTTCGCACCTGCAGTCTGAATAGGGCGCCTTGTCAATGGGGGACACGCTTGTTGCCCCGGCTTGCAAAGGAGGGGAGTGAATAAGTCAAGCTTTGTGAATGCCCATGCGCGCTCTCCCTGCCGCCTTTGATCACGGAAAATGTCTTCTAATTTGTCCCTTTTTCATTGTAACAACGTTTTCAAGGCTCTATTTTTTCCCAACCACATTTTTATAAAGAACATAAATCGCCCCCCCAAAACAAAAAGGGCGCGCCTCGGCCAACTGGCGCCATCCGCTTCAGTGTTTTGAGGCCCTGGAAAGTTTGTTGCTTCTTGAAGCTGGCCTCACAGCAAACACTGCCTCGAAGACCCCCACAGTCTAGAGCTCCATATCCCGGCTTCTGGGACGAGGGTGGTAACTGGCTGTGGGAGGGGAATGTAGAGAGGACTCTATTTTGGGGGACAGGAGAAGGATCCGGCCTAGCGCAGGGATCAGAAGGGCTTTGCAGCTCAGATTCATATGGTCAAGACCCAGGAGCAGATGTGTCCCTAGAGGATGTTTTGCCACTTCCTGGCCTCTCCTGAACTCAGCAGGCAGTTCCCGGACTCCTTGGAAGTGGAAATAGGTTATCCACCTTTTATTACACAAGGCAGATGTAGGTGCTCACAGCACTCTAAGCCAGCCTTTCAGAACAGCTTCTCTCCTCTCATCCTACTCCTGCAATCAACAGTGGTCCTGAATCCTCCTCAGAACTGGGGAATTGGGAGGTATGTGGAGAGGCTACCTGCCCAGAGACACTCCCCCAGGTCTTCTGTGGGAAGCCAGAGCATTTTAGATACATTCTCTCCCCACTTTAGATACACTCTCTCCCCATAAAAATCCTACAAGAAAACAGAATCAATGCCATTTTATTCAGGGCCATGAAGCAACTTCTTTGTGGAATGTGGATTTTATTTAGGATTGCAATTCACTCAAAGCCTTTCTCCATGAACACAGGCATTAATGACGCTGATGTCTTATTTGGTGGGATATTAATTATCAAGTTGCAGATCAATGAGCAACCTCTGCTTCTCCCTCAACCCTACTCGCAAACTTAAGTTTGGATTTCCAAATGTTTTGGGGAACCTCTTGCCAAAAACACTTTTATCCTAGTTTTAACTTTATCCCCTTCTCCTAGATTAAATAATTTTTCTTAGAGGCAGGCTGAGATATTTTTCTTTTCTTTTTTTCCCCCATTAGTCATTACTTTAGTGTAGGCTCCGGGTAAGAAAACTAACATAACCCACTAATACAGTTTAAAACACTTTGATGTCTTGCCAAGAAACACTTCCTTCAAGAGAGAAGTCAACATTTGTTTTTTACATTAAATGGCGTTTAGTTGCCAGTGGGAAAAAAAAAATTATTCTAAGGACCACTTTTTAATTCGATGGATAACAACCACAGGGGTCTAAAAGAAAATAACGACGATAGCTATAGACACAAATAACTAAATTACCAAAACGTTAGTATATCTCTCGGCTTCATTAATATGTAACAGACTCCCCAGTTAATCTCCAAAAGCTAGTGTTCCCCCTGTAAAATAGCACTCTGGGACGAATTGTACATGAGATCAATCACTGCTAATGCAGGAAGGTTTACTGCAGGAAAGAAAGAAAAAAAAGCTATTTACACCTTCAAATAGAAGCTTTTCAGATTTAAGTGTAAGAGCCATACATCACCAAGAATAAATGATTATGAATTGGTAAACGCGCCCTCCAGCGATTAGCTATGCGACGCTATTTATCATTTCTTGGGTGGTGATGGTGGTGAGGTTTTTTCTTCTTCTCCTTTGCCTTCTTTTTAAAATCATCTGACTATTTGGAAAGAAAAGCTTGACAAGCAGAGGAGAAGGGGGAAAAAACACCGCGGGAAAGTTTGGTTTTGCATATCTCTAAGTCATCAAAACATGGCCATTCAGATATAAACAGGGTCATATATGGAGAGAGTAATAGAAAAAAATGCAGCCCTTTCATTGTTTCATTTGTTACTAGGAGATTATTTGCCCACTGAAGTTGACACATCAGCAGGTATATTTTTTCTTTCCTTCCCTCTTTATTGATCTCCCTCATTATATCTCTCTCTTTATCTAGTCCACCCATTTAGGTAGTTCCCCATCAATGCATTTATTTATTTATTTATTTCCTTCCTTCCTTCCTTTACTTGCTTACTTACTTACTTACTTACTTAAACGAACTTTTCTTTGTATGTGTGCGGGGCGCCGCAAGTCTGCGCTGGCGCTGGTGTGAGTGGCAGCGTGCCTGCGCAAGACTACCGCCGGGAGCAGGCCCAGCCACAGTTGTCCAGGGAAACCGTGCTCCTGCCAAGGCATGGGGTCAGGGACTCCTGGGGACCCCAATTGCTGTTTGCAACACAAAAGCATATGCAGCCCCTAAACATTCCAAGAGAGACAAAGGCTGGAGCGGAGGACTGACTTAACCCTGGTTAAAAGTAACCCACAGCCCCCCTCCTTGGCCCAGTCCAGCTCTGGAGGCAAGGGAGAGTCGCAGAGACCTGGCTAGGGCCAAGGGCAATCAGACTTAGGCACCAGCCTTGGCTGGGATAGGGATCGATGTTGGGGGTGGGAGGGGTGGCTAATCCCAGTGTTAAAGTAAGAATCGGTTCTAAAGCAGGGTAGAAGGGCGAGCCACGCCGCTAAAATGATAGTGCAGCAGTCAGGGGTCGGTCCCGAAGTTTGGGCCCGCTGGGCTGAGGATTTGTCCGCCAGCAATGCGGACCTGAGGGATCTTTGGTGGGACAGCGGCAGCGCTAGCTTCACCTGAAGGTGGTAGAAATGTTAGCGGTGTGGTCAGTTCTAATGCCAAATATCTAGCAGGAGGCAGGATAGAGAAGAAGTTCGTAGGCTGGGACTCACCTGCCCACTGCTCTCGAGACGACTGAGACCACGTTAGGCAATGGCCCCACCTTTAATAGCTGGGTGGGACTCTATAGGCACTCTTCAAGGGCCGCAGCCCCTCTGCATCCATTTGGAGGTGTTGGGTGTTTGAACTGGGGAGGAGGGGAAGCTTTGGAGGCCAGTTACAGTGGGCTAGTAGGACCCCCAAGTGAAAGAGAAGATCAGGAAACGATTATTACATGCACCTGGTGACCCACAAATTCGGATTTAAGTGGTGTCAAGAGCCTTTTTCTTTAGGTTGGAGAGATTTTAATATGGCTGGTAGGGGAGTTATGACTGTAAGTCTGTCATAGCAGGTAACATTCCTAAGGGATCTTTCAGGAAACCTATAGTGGGCCTTGAGATAGTCTCAAAGTTGTGGAATAAACCCAGAGCATGCCCCCCATAGGCAGGAAAAGAGCCCATTTCAGATTTACTTTACAGTTTGCTTTTAAAGTTAAACATTTACAAAGTGTTGTACCTGCGCATACAAAAGGAAGACAGATTCCTCTGCCCCACGAAAGAAAAGTTGGTAAAAATAGTTGGAGGCTGAATCTAAAGTATCTAATCATGCATTCCCAATTTTAAAATAGAGAGTTATTACAAAATAAATTAATGTCTAGGGAGTGGGGAGAGAAATGAAATGTCCCTCATTTTAATTTCATGCTCTATTTTGTAAACTTTTCTTCCCTTTCCCCCAAACGAATCTTCTCCTGTTTTGATAGCTTATGACAGGCTGGTGTAGAAAATCTTGAAGGATCAGTTCGGACATACTGACCTTCGGGGAATGGATTTCTGTCACTTTTTAAAGCTGGTACAGTTCTGTGCTTTGGGAAAGAGAAATGGAGAGAAGGAATGAGCTCAGAAGTTTGAAAGAGGAAACATGCATTCCTCTGTATCTCCCTCTTAAGGAGCCTTTAATACTTTGCACCTAACATTGACTCTAGAAAGGAAAAAAAATGTTGATAATAAGCCCTGTGAAATAAGCAAATTGTTACCATGAAGATTTAATTTTGTAACTCCAGCAAAGCATATTATTCATTTACCTTCTATTGTTCTTCAAGATTTTATTCTTAATTTTAAAATTTAATGCCATTATTTTCTTCTGTACAACCCATTTTGAAATAAAAGGTTCCCTTTATGATATGTTTTCAATAGTGAGTCTCTAAAGATCTATAATATTATTATTTATCTGAATTTTGTAGCTCTGAGGGCTGTATACACGATGTAATTGCTTTAACATGTTTTCATAAATTACATTCAGAAATGTGTCATAGTAAATTACCTTTGTAATAAAATGTAAAAAATGCAAATGGCTGTTGTCTTTATTACGTTTTAAACCATTGGTTTATCTGCACTATTTCACTTGTCACTTGCACAATATGTTGGCTAAAGGGGCGGCACAGTTTGATAACAGAGAGCTGGGTCCTGTGTGTAATCTTGCAGGCATGTACAGTTTGGGTCATTTCCTCATCTCCCGCAGAAAAGACATTATCCCGCTCATATTTACATACTTTTCAATATTTGTCAAACAATCATAAATTATAAATTAATGAAATGTTCGACAGTCTTCAGAGATCAGACTAATGAAGACATTTACCTTTTTGGTGATTTTGAGTCTCATTTTTGTAAGTTTAATGACATTTTGACGCTCACGCTTTATTAGGCTTTATTAGATTTGTCCTTCACTCCCGCTGTCATTCAGATGTCTCTGCAGAAACATCACCTGCTTCAGGTACAAGAACAAATCAACTTCGACCAGGAAACCTTCAAAATAGGGACTCTGCAACCTTAGTTTTAAGAATTAATGTTGACTTGGGTCTAAAAGACCACTAGAAATTTTTACAGTGAAATTTTTTAATGAGACTGCTGTTACATTTATTTCACTAGCAAGCAATAACATGGAAACTCAGATGAAAGTGAGGCTGAGATATGCTGTAATTTCAAAGTGGTTTACAGCAGCAGTATCAGGAATGAGGGAAAGCAGCTCTGATCTTGGTTTCATCTTTTGGAATTTTATGAAATTTCCTTTAGATTGAGGATGGATGCACAGTTTCTAAACCAGCTCTTGAGTCCAGAGGAAGGGGCCTCATTTAGAACTTGGTTTAAATCAGGGGATGGGCACCATCTCACCCAGCTTTGGTCCTAGACATGCAAAGAACTCCTCCCAAATACCACCACCCATTGGATGCTTCATTGACCCTTTATGTTCAGAGGGAACTGCAGGTGTGTGCCTGCTCAGCTCAGGACAGGAAAGGGATGGCATAAGTGCCATGTGTCCATGAAGTTGACACATTTCCCTGGAAAATGTTGACTCCCCATGCTCTCATTATGATTGATGGCCACAGGGTTTTTTAATAAAATTATAGGTGATGAATTTAATTCAATCCAGAGAGGTCAAACGACCAGCCTTGACTTAAGATTCAAATAGTAAATCACATGGAACAAATGCACATGATCACCACCCATCCCCAGCCATGGGTGGAAGTGAGCTGGGGTTTGGCGCCATCTTACTCTAAACAAAGGGCAAGGAGCCCAGGAAGTCAGAATGTCAATGTCTCTCTCTGTCATCAGGTTGGGTAATTTTATTAGCTCTCTTGCAAATTTTATCAACTCGTGTTAGTACACACTACCCCGCAGCGCCACCAGACGCCTTACTTCCTTTAGCCTTGCCCATGAGGGGCATGCATCCTTTGGGACATAGTGTTGTTTGTGGAGGTGAGAAGGGGGTGCTGGAATGAGGTAGAGGTCACATTCTCCCATGATTATCTTAAAGTAGACAAAGGTGTGTGTGTGTGTGTGTGTGTGTGTGAGAGAGAGAGAGAGAGAGAGAGGAACCAGAGAGAGACAGTTTTAGAAGTGGCTGCCCAGGGGCACCTGGGTGGCTCAGTCATTAAGAGTCTGCCTTTGGCTCAGGTCATGGTCCCAGGGTCCTGGGATCGAGACCCGCATCGGGCTCCCTGCTCCGTGGGAAGCCTGCTTCTGCCTCTCCTGCTCTCCCTGCTTATGTTCCCTCTCTCACTGTCTCTCTCTCTCTGTCAAATAAATTAATTAAAAAAAAAAGAAAAAAAAAGAAGTGACTGTCCAGCTGCAAGCCTTTGCCTTTATTCAGATCCATTACGTCCTCTTCAGCCAACTCGGCTGCCAGCAAACGCGCGCGAGGCGTTCGCTGTGGAAAGCAGGAAGCGGACTCCCAATTCCCTCTCGGAGCACCGACTTGTAGTTTAGCCTTTGCCCCTTTGTAAAATATGTATCAGGAATAAAACGGCGGCCCATTAAAGGCCACAATCAGAACCTATAAAAATGTTGGGAGCGACTTCGAAATATTTCCAAACACTACTTTTTTAATACACAATGGAGAGTTATTAAGCGGCTTCTTGGTGAAGCGAGCATGGCTTCCGCAATCATCAAAAATTGGTATGTACCGCTAGTAAAGTAATTATGCGCCATCCTGAGGATAAGGGAGCGGGCAATTGTTAATCCACTTGCACACCCGTTGACTTGCAGCATCAAGCTGCAAATAGCTTAATTAAGTCATACACGTGGACTATAACCATATTGCTCCATTGCATTATGCACACTATATCTCAATTTATTGGGACAATTAATGCGAAAGCTCCACCTCAGGCGGGTGTGCCATCCACTCTGTGCCCAAGTTCCTTTTGGTTGATACTTGCCCAGAAAGCCAGAACCAACCCAGAAAGCCAAGAACAAGTGAGAATTAAGAAGGAGAGAGTAAGAGAGATGTTGTATTGGGGGAGGAGGTGGGATTTGTGAAGCAAACTTAGGCCTGCTGAGTTGTTAGAATGGGGTGTCATAAAAGCTGAGGCAAAAATGGATGTTTTGGGACGGACCATCATTCATCATGTCCGAGCTGGTCACCTATTTAAGTGGGAAGAGTCCCCAATAGTTTTATTATAATTGTAAAGTGCAAAGCAAAACCCATTTATTAATCATAAGAAATCTTCAGCCCAGAAGGTGTGGGGTCTGTTAGGACAGTTATTTAAACCCACCCACCCCACCCCCTATTGGCTACCAGCAGTTTATTTCTGAGTTAAAAGTGCAGAAATCTTCAGGTTAAACCAAATTGATATCCTCCCATTTACAAACGACCAAGACACAAATTTTTGTCAGGTTATTCCTCTCTCTCCTATTTCCATTTTTGAAGGTGTGAAAATATTCAAGGTGACGATTGCCTGGAAATGCTGTCACCTGTGTGGGAAGGAGCCTTAGCAGCAGCGGGGTGTCAACAAAGAGGGTGGGGACTGCACAGAGGGTCCAGCTTCCCCCACAGGTGCAAGAGTCTGAGAGCCCCGGCCAGAGTCAGACTGTTGGTACCCTTACTGTTGAGGTGGCCGAGGACCTGCACCACTGCACCTGGAATACCAGGCAGTGCAGTAATTTGAGTATGAGGAGTGAGATACCCAGGGTAGACAAAAATTGACAGGAAGTCTAGTCTTCACTGGCTCCTCAGACACGGTGGAGCCCAGGAACAACTTTTCCACACTTCAAACATCACAATAAGTGGGGGACTCCAAGTAGCAGTCAAAGGGCTTATGTGCCACTAAATGCTGGTTAATGCCGGCCAGCCCCACATCTTGTGGGTTTTTAGTATGTTTGCCCCCCAAAATGGGGACTTTGATTTTGATAGCATAATTCAGAGGTGCATCCACTGCTGTGCCTCCTTCCTCCAGGGTCCCGGCAGCATTGGAGGGCTGCGACTTCCATTCAAGTGCCGCCATCCATCGCCCCACCACCCCCCGCCCCTTGCAGGTCAGCTGGGAAGAAGGAGGATGTTTTATCCCGGCATTCTTTGCGAAAAATAAAAATACTTGAGTGGGGAAAACCGAGGTGTAAACTTGGAGTGTGCAGGGCTGACGCTCTCAGTCTCCCAGGCATCTTTCTCTGGTTCCTTCTTCAGGTTGTTTTTCCTTCACTTCCAAAAGGTGGAGAAGCATCGCCTCATCTTTTCCAAAAGATCTTTTCCAACTCAGCTTTGGAGACTTTTTTCTAGGGTCCATGCACCTTTAAGGGAGGAGGGTTGGGGCTATTCCAGGTCTTCCTACAGATACCTGGGGTTCTGCAGCTTGCCCTGGAAAAGGAGTAGGGTGACCAGGCACCCCATGGAGCTGGGTTGATGCGGGCGGGGAGAGTTGGTCTCATCCTGGGATCATTCAGGTCTCTGTCAGGCTCCAAGGGTCCCAGACTGTACACTTTTGGATATTCAGAGCCAACAGAGTGAGGGCATGGGTCCAGAGAACCACCTAAGAGGAGCTTATGCTTTGAGGTACCCTCAACAACAAAACCTAAGTCAGCATTTATAGTAAAAAACAACAGCAGCAGTAATACCAACACATAAGTATTTATTGTGCACTTTCTATACCCGTTTTGCATTCACAGTCCTATTTAAAGCTAACGGACAAACAAAAAACACCATTTGAAACATTCTATTTTTGTGCCCATTTTAGAGATGAGGAAACAGAGAGTTGGAGTAGTTTAAATGACTTTGTTCAGGGTCCTTCAGCCAGGAAGTGTCAGAGCGAGTACTTGGAGCAGCTCTCATCCAAAGGGCCCACTGTTCTCCTTCCTTGGGTTGTCTCTCCCCTTTGGGAAGGCTGGGGCAGTTCAGATATTGCCTTCCCTTTCTTGGCGCGGCAGGCTCCAGGAAGTCGATATATCTCTAGTGCTAATCTTTACTCTCCAGGATCCTGTCTTCTTTCCCACCCATGCCCCCAAATCCCCTGCAATTGGAGGGGTATCTTCCAGGCTTAGACCTGGGTCCCTGGGGTCCAAAATCACCAAACCCGCCCCTTCACCACACCCAGTTCCCCAGGCCAGTAGAGCAGCAGTCAGACTAGAGTGAAGTCCATCCGGAGGGCTTCCTGGAGGTGGTGGCCAAACTTGTTGACATGACTAAATCTTGTCAGGGCTGATGATGAGGGATAAGATCCTGGGTGGCTTCAGGTCCTTCCCCCTATCTGGAAAGGAAGAGCTTCAGGTGCTGTGAACGTTTATTACTTCTTCTCCCTCCTCCTATTTCTCTGCTTAACCAACATCTGACTCCAAGAATGGCGCTCAAAAAAGATGCATATTAATTTCACAATTCCCACACCAAAATCCGGATGGAACCTCTGTTGCCACCCCAAACTGTGTCTCTCTGCCCCCTAAGAATGTTACAAGGCACCCCTAAGAAATTTACCTAGAATACAATGCTCGTATGCGTTGGGGTCGTAAGGGAGGGATCTATAAGGGCTGGGGATGAGCCAAACTCTTCCGATTTTCCGCGGTGGCAGGCGGTGGGGATGGGGAGTGGGGCTGGATGGGATGAACATGTTAGCCCTTATATTCAAAAGTCTTAGCTGCCCTGAGACGTCAAAGGCTGTGGCATTTGAACCAATATCCTGACGATGGCCCGCAATGAGTGGGCCTACCGCCTTCACACTTAGCTTTACTCGGTGCTGCGCGTTCAAAACTTTAACTCTTTTATCAAAGGGGAAATTGAAAAATGACTTCTGCAAATCCCAAGACGGGGTCTCACCAGCAACTTCTGGGGTGGGGAGAGAGGTGGGGGACGAAAAGGGAGGTGGAAAAAAGAGCGGGGAAATCAATTGAAAAAAAAATAAAGATACACGCGGGATTAAATAAGCTAAGAAGCTCAGCCGGCGGAATTCTAGATCTGGGTTTTGAAACCAAGAGGGTCCCTCTACCTTTGGCCATCTGGCTGTTTTAAGCTCTGCCCCATGCTGTATGATTTTAGCTGAAAATCTCTTCCGTTGCAGCTTCTCTTTTATTGAATTCATCAAAAGCAAACTTTCCCTGAGTTTTTTTTTTTTTTTTTAAGACGGCTAAAATAATACGCCGACCACTGTGACATTCTCCGCGCCCAGGCCATTTTTCATAACGCCGCGGATCCGCTTTTGTGCCTCTGAGGCGACTAAACAGATGAATAACGAGCAAAGTCTCCCGAAAGTAAGCTAGCAGCTTTTCTCAGCTTTAAAAAAGTTAACTGAAATGAGAGGTGCATGTAAAAACCCACACCCAAAGATGGGGGCCACACTTTTATTACTCTGAATGACAACGACGTCTTTTTAAAAGCAACTAACTCCCACACTCGCACACGCGCGCGCACGCGCACGCACACACACACACACACACACACTCACACGCACACCAGCACACTTGCTCACACAAACTACACAAACTTTAAGCCTTGTGAAGCTGCCCAGGTGGTGTTTTGGAAATTTTGGTACAGAAAGAATGAAGGAAGAAGTATTTCAGTCAGAGTCTAGCTGGCAAGATATGAGAAGGGTAAAACCCGGTTTTACTTAGTTTTAGATGTTTTTGTTTTGTTTTGTTAGTTTCTTTTTTGTTGTTGTTTTTTAAACCGCAGCTAGTTTGCAAGTTGTTTTCTGGCAAGAGGAAAGAAAAGACTGCAGCGCTAAAGGAAGAATCAGTGTTAAAGGACGCTCAAAATGTAGTATTGTGGCAGGTCGGGGTAAGTTACTTTTTTTTTCCTCCTGTTTTCTCTTTGGTTTTGGAACGCAGTAAAAATGCACTTTGAGTTTTCCTGTTGTTTTTAGGGGAGAGAAAGTAACTCCAGGCTCCCTCCTGGGGTGGCCGCCTCCTGCGACTTTGCTCTGGTTTTGCGAGTGTTTTACAGGGAGGTGCTTTCTTCCCTAGCCCTGTCATCATAGTCCCAGAGGCCAGCGAGCCCTGAGTGCTGAGGTTTGGAGAGCCGCGCTCCAGCCACAGTGGCAACAAGTCACGTCTCTAGCCCCGGGCCAGCGCCGCGCCGCTCCGCAGCTGAGCCAGTGGCTCGCCAGTCTCAGGAATGAATATTGCACGTGTAAACTACTTGCTTGTGGACGCGCACAGCTGCGACCCTCAGGTTTATCAGAGGAAAAAACTCTTGCCTTAAATGGACGGTTTAGAAAAACTCAGCCATTGGTTCTCGCCAGATGATTATTGATGCAAAGTAAACCCTAGGGTTGGAGCGCGCGCGCGTTTGTTTAACCCTAAAAGTATTTCACTTCCGAGTTGCTCAAGTTGACGTCCACTCGAAATTGTTTGTATTTTTTTCAGGGGCTAGGAAAATAACTAGGATTGATATGTGGGCGATAGTGTAGACATATTAGTGTGGGAAGCATATTTCCCTGGAAAGCAATGCCCTGTGTTCTCTGAATTGCAGGAAAGTGGCCCCAAAGAAACTCGAAAGGCGGCTCCATGCACGCGCGCACACATTTCCACAGACATGTGTTACGAATGCGTAGTTATAGGCACTTTGCTCTCACTAACCCGAGGATCTGGGATTCGGTTCAGTGGTGTGCATACTATTGTTAGTCTGCTGTGTATTTCATGGCATGGATATTTAGGCGCCCGTGCCTAGTGGTCGTTCATTTAAGCACCAAACAGCTACCTGCAAACGTCTGCCGTGAGCCAGATTTTATTTATTATTAGTTCTCCCCTACTCAGGAATGAGGAATAAACACGTGGTGCGCCAAACATTGGGCATAGCTGATCCAGATGTTGGCAAATGCGACTTTGCCATTTTTTTCTGAGCGACCCGAGAGAAATTGACTAGGCAGCCGGAGAGAAATTGACAAGGGAGCTGAGGGTTGATCTGAGGCGATTCTGTTCCTGAGCAGGCGCGACTCCTGCGCCTGGGTCTGGCGGGGCGAGCATATAAAATGCAACTTTTGCCCCATTGGTTCGCTAGGTGAATTAGCGCATACTGGGACTGAACAGTCCTTGACCTTTGCCTTTATGTTTGCGCAAATGTTTGCCTAAAACACAATCGGCCTTGACAAGGGAGCATGCTACCGTGTGACACTGCCTATTCACCAGATAGATGTTCCCTGCCACACACGACCCGGAGCAGCCTTTTAAATAGCTTAGGTATTTGTACAAACCGTATAAATTAATGTCGGATGATTGCTAGTTACTAGTTAACTACAAGACAATTTAGATGTGGGATACACATCTCTCTTTAGTCCCCCCCCCCCCTTTCAGAAAAGTCGATAAGATGACCAGGAAACAAAACTGGTAGTGGAGGAAAGTTTATGTTTAGGGAAGGCAACAGATTCTTGTTTGATAAAATGGGCACAAGAATGTAGTTCCCTTACAAATGACTTTTCCGCAAAGATGGGGAGTGAATGAAGCAAGAGAGAGGAATAGTGGGGAAAACTGAGGGACTAATGCTCAGGACATTTAGTAATGGGGAGTTCTGGGAAATGAACCTGAAGATCCTGGAGGATTTATTGTTCCTGGAGGAGACATGAGAGTCAAGAGGCTCTCAGGACTCTGGGAACCCCGTGGGACTGGGGAAGTTTGACCGATTCCTGAGCTTTATGGTTCTGAATACTTCCCTCAATAAAATTAAATACCTTAGCAGGAGGAGAAAACATCTTGTAAAAATCTAGAATTGGTTTAAACCTTCTTTTTAACCTCCACATTGTAGGTTAGAAATGATTTAGAGACCTAGGCTGCCTTTCCCTGAGCTTTCACATAGGAAAAAAAAAAATGGATTTCCCTTGGCTGTGGTTTCTAGCTGGGTTCAGAATTTTCCACATTCCTTTCATTACCAGCAAGGTGGCAAAACCTCACTGATTTCGAGGGCTTAATTTCTGGGGGCAGATAGGACTGCAGAGACCAGGGAGGACAAATTAAGAAAAAAAGGGACATTTGCAGTATTCCTTAAGGGAGTGTCATTCCTTTGGGAGAGAGGAGTATTTACTTTCTTCATTCCAGGAGGATGCAGTTGACCAGGACAGTACCAACTCAAACCACAACCTGGGGATATAAATTTGAATGTCTGAGAGTCACTGTCCTTTCTCTAAACATTGACCAGGTTGCTTTCAGGCTTCCTTTAACGATCTGCAGGTGGTGGATCACCAGTTCTCCCTTGGAAGACCCTTCTCTTGTTCTCTGGGCAGAAATTACCTTCTCTCTGGTGGGCTATGGGTCAGAGCAGGGGGAAGTTTGTTAACAAAAAACCAAAACAGAACAAAGCTGTGTTCCACATAGAATTTTGGTGATGCACAAAAGTAGCAGAAAGGTATAAACAACAACACTGGAATGCAAAAGAGAAAAGGTAAATTTAAGAACAAGCACCTTGCAGAGAATTGTAATACGGAGAGGCTTGCAAGAAGAGTCTACACAAATGATATAGAAAATAATTAAGGAGACTACCTCTTTTTTTTAATAACCCCCCCCAAGAATTTCTTAATTAACAGATTAGATTTGTTAGTTTACCTTCATTATTTAATTAATAATGTGTCAGGTATGAATCATTTCAAAAACAGTTCTGTAAGTTTGACAGAAAATGTGAATGGTAGTCTACGTAGTTTGGCTTTGGGTTTAGAAATGCAGGCAACTAGATATGCATAGAAATCATATTTCAGTTCTCAGAAGGTATCTGCTCATTTTCTTAAACTTGTAGTCATCTTAACTATTTTTTTTAAATTGTTTCATTTTAAGATAAAATGACTCTTGATAGTTTCTTCTCTTTCTCTGCCCCTTCTCATCCAATCTTTTTGAGAATTTAGGAATTAAAGATATATAGAAATGCACACCTTAGAACTCTATTCTCTGAGATATTCTACAGTGACACGGAGAAAACAAGGCAATAATGTTTCTAGCCTTTAGCAATATGTTTCTAGCTATCTTGTGGCTGTGCTTGTGGTAGATAAAAGTCGTTCAGGCTTACGAGTGAATTGGGACCTAGAATTTATAATCCATGATGATGAATATAAGCA
Source organism: Neomonachus schauinslandi (assembly GCF_002201575.2). Taxonomy (NCBI): domain Eukaryota; kingdom Metazoa; phylum Chordata; class Mammalia; order Carnivora; family Phocidae; genus Neomonachus; species Neomonachus schauinslandi. The sequence goes on from NC_058403.1 coordinate 113,091,287, forward strand.
ACTTAGGTTCAAGCTAGTTGTTGTAAAAATCAGTTTAGGAACTCAAGAAATTTCCAAATTTGCTTGGGACATATATTGAATAAAACACATCAAGTTAGAAAAAATCAACATCTTAGATAAAATATAGTTCACATATATATATATATATATCCTAGGTATCAAGTATTCAAGTATTTAGTCCACATATTCATTTAGTTATTCAATTATAATGAATAAAATTGAAGATGAGAGATGATCAGTTCGATTAATTTATGATAAACATCTAGAAATTGTGCATATTTCTGGCCAGAGCTGATATACCATTAAATATTTATATTGTGAAATCTGCAGGTGGTTTTATCTAGCAGTGCTCAAGAGGACATATAGTAATTAATTGATACAAATAAAGACATAGCATAATTGCCAAAACTATTCTTATTCAAGCGAGTATCACAACTTTAATGGAGAAGAAAGGAGGAATTTTCTTTTATTATTTTTAGAAATAATTAAGCTTTTACAGTAATGTTATTTTCCTTAGAGCAAAAAAATTTAATAGTAACAAAGGTATAAAAAATCTTAGTTTATAACTACATTCGAAAAATTAAGATAACGGATTTATTCTTATGAGTTGAGTATTTGAGAAAATCTCTGCTGAAAATCATTTGCATATGAAATTAACATTCATTAAAGGTAAAATGATTGCATTACCTGACACTGAAACTGTAAAATCTTTTAGATGACTCTGTAGTATATGTTAACGTCTACATTAATAATCTTCTTTCTGGCTTGATTATGAAATGTCATCTGCCAGGATGTGTGAAACTTTATATTTCATTATGCATTGAAATTAAGGTGAAGAAGTAAATGTAGGTTTCAGGTGCTGGAGATGCCAGACCTTCCTCCCATTCTATCTCCTTGAAGGTAATTCTTTCCCCCTAATTTATGTAGACACAGCTTATATTGTTTTAAAAATCCTCAGCAATTACTTGCTATTAAATTCCATTCTACTCTACACATGAAAACTTACAGATGACTTGGAGGTATGTGAATTTAACTATTAATTACCAAACTTGAGTTGGAATAGCCCAAATTTGGGCATTTGAACAGCCAGGCCTTGCTAGAGTTGAAGTTGAGAGACCAGACATTCCCTAGTTGGTCACAAGTTTAGGCTTTCTTGGTACAGAGAATGAAAGAATCCTTCTTACCTCCATTTTGGTTCACAATCTCTGATCAAATAAATTGTGCTCTGATTTCCAATGCCTACTGCATCCAAAATCAGGCCCTAATTACCTACTCTTAGCAAAGACAATGGAGATTCTTGGGAATACTGACGAGGGCTTAGGTTTCACAGGGCATTTGGAAGGGGCCAAGCCAAACTTTACCCAGGAAGGGAGATTTAAGACCTGTTCCTATGGACTGTCATGGAAAAATCCCAGATTTTGAGAAAGGGCCCCCATCCTCTTTTTTGTAAATGTTGTGAATTCAGAATTAAAGGAGGAGAGAGCAGTGAAGGCATTAGAGGGGGAGTGCAGGGTCCAGGAAAGTGCCCACACCTGAGAGGTGTGGAAACCACATTCTCACCTGACATATCCCGGAGTCCCTTAGTTTGATAACAGGGTGTAGCCAAGTGCCAATGTTAATCAGTCACTTGCAGAAGCCAATCCCCACAGGGAGTACCAGCATGGCAGGTATTCAGAGTGTTTGGAGGGATGGGGTCTCATTCTTTGATTTATTTGAAAGCAGGCTGGTAGGGGACCAAGGGACCAGGAATCCGGTTTTCCTGGCTCCTGATTCTGTTGCACATACTTAGCTGATCACTATTCATTTGTATTCCTTGCCTTTTCATAACAGCTTGGGAGACGTTGCAGCAGGGCGCACCTTACCCACTCCACCTTCCCCACTCACCTTCTCCTACTTCCCCTTATGCTTCACACCTTGTCACCCTTTCATACTCCTTCAGCCTTTCACAGACCTCCTCTCACTCATTCACAGTCCTTCCTCCCCTTTCCCTCGCCCTTTTCTACTCCCACACAGTCCCACAAGCCCCTCAGATCTCCTCAACCCTCCTTAGTTCTCTCCCTCCTCCCAGACCCCTTACCACCTCAGACCTCTTCAGTCCATACCCCTTTGTGTCCTGTGCACCCTCTCACAGCCCTCTGATATCTGTGCCTCTCTCCCATCCTTTCACATCAGCCGCTCTCCTGTCTTCACACCTCCTTATCCTCCACACTCTGCACATGCCCCCTAGCATCTCCCCACTTCTTACACCCACCATATCCACATCTCCCACACCCCTCACGCATACCCCACACTCACACTCGTACTCTCACTCATGCACACAAGCCACCCCCTCGAACTGCCTTTTGTCCAGTGGCATTTGAGCTTCTCCCTGTCTGTTTTGGAGAACCTAACATCCAGCCTCTTCCCCTTTGACTCCTCTTCCCTCCACTTCTATACCTGAGGGTCAGCATCTCCTTGTCCCCCATTCTGGACTTCTCTCTGAGGAAGGGAACATGGGTGCCTTCCATTCACCTTTTCACCGCAGAGGGCTCAGCCACCTGGGGCTGGGAACTGGAGAGGTTGCTCCCCAGTGCCCTGGGCTGGACCTGCAGCAGATCAGAGCCAGAACCTCTGATTTAACTTCTCTGCTCTTAGTCCTCAGCTTTAGACAGCCTATTCTTGACTCTCCAGTTTTTCTCCAGACTTCAGGAACACAAACTCATAAGTATAAAATTTCCATCAGCAGGGTGGGTGGTAGGGTTTTTTAAACTGGTGGTTTTTCAACTTGATCAAGCTTCAGAATTACCTAGAGTCTGTTAATAAAACAAAACAAAACAACCATAGATTGCTGGGCCCGCCTCCAGAGTTTCTGACTTCTTTCATGAAAGGAAGGGGGAAAAATAGGAGGTTGTGTCCAGGACATGTCTTTTCCTAAGCCCTCATTGACCATTTTCAATGAAGCTAATGGTGATTAGAATTGGGAGTAATTGAGTTTTGGGTCACTGAAAGTGCTGGTCTCTCTGGGTTAAGGTTTATTGTTTGTGAATGTGTGTGTGTGTGTTAGAGGGTTTGCTGACTGCCTTTGTGGTTAGGCTTCCTTTTAAATGAACAAGAGGGCTCAGGCCCTACAGAAACACCTTTTCTACCTGGGTAGTTGTTACCACGGTTACTTCCTTTTTCCTTCTCCATCTGCTTGTGAAGAGGCCTCACAGACTTCTCTCTTCAGTCCTTCTTGAAGGCTGAAAAGTTGCCCAGAAACTTTTGTCCAGGTCATGTTCTACCTTTTCAATCGTCTAGGAAAGGGTTTTCTTAATTTAATTGGAACTGCAAAGATATGTGTATAAAGGAGGAAAAACATAGGAAAAATTTTAAATCCTTCAAATTCAACTTGTGTGTGTCTATGTGATATGCTTAACAGTTAGAGAACACATACCATAAGCAGTCATGATGCTAAACTGTTTATTTCGTATTTGAGTTTGCTTGACAATATAAATCCCAAATCCTGGTCACGTGGGAGAAGAATGCCTACACATTTGTTTCTCAGCTGATTTTGCCAACAGTTTTCATTCTCATTTTCTCTAGGTTTAATGGCCAAGGCAGAAATTTCTAGTCTGCTCTTGAAGAATTGGATCTAGGGATTAAAGTTTAGAGATCTTAGCCAGAGTATGTACAATACTTTCATGTTTACAAATTCTTAACAACAGTTCAATACCCCAAATTTCCCCCTCTTCTCTCCTCACATTACAAATAATTATCCTGTTCTAATATGCATTAGAAAAAACATAATTGCATTAACAGGTTTCTCTGATTATCTTGTTTTTAAAAATAACAATTAAATTAAAAAGCTAAAATTTTGTTAATTCATAGCTTTTTTCCAAGTTTAAAAATTTAAATTTAATTTGTCAAATGTCCATTTGCTACTACATTTTCTGGGTTTTTTCTAGCCAAAAACATTACAGACATTGCTAAAATGTTTCAAGATATCATCAGCATACTAGCTCCTTGAGAAATGTTAGGATAGACATCCCACTACCAAGACAATCCAGTTGTCAGATTTTAAAGCTTTCAAGTTGGTCTTGTTTTCCTTTCTTCTACTTTATGATCTCTGTATATTAGTCTTTTCTTCAAATTGGAGCTTTTATCAATTTTATTTCAAATTTGAGCTTTTTAATATGGAAAAGCCAGAGGTTGCCAAAGGAATTCTGAGTAAATTTTTGAAATATAAAAAATCCATTTATTAACTTGAAATTGAGATGAATGTAATGCAAATCTATTTGTGTTTTCTGCTATCAAAAGAGAAAATTCAATGGGACAAAAATCAATCTACAAACCTGTTGTTTGCATATTAGACCTGATGTAACCAGTTCAATTAATATTGCTACTATATTTAAGTTGTGGGTGATGAATATATTATCTAAAGAAATGCGACAAGTACCTTAGGTTGATGATCTTACAGTGGTCTTGGTTTTGCAAAAATGGTCCATATATATTTTGGCTCAGAGATGGTCTCACCAGAAATTATTGTGGCAAATGACTCATAACCATAATGATAATATTAATATTACTCCCACTTGGGGGGGGGGATCCCTGAATTTAGTGTCTGTTTACAGATCATTTGGCACTTCCCCTAACCATCTAATCATCCTTTATGGCAAAGTATGGCTGTTGGTTGTTTCTTTGTTTTTTTATTGAGGCATAATTGACATATATTAGTTTCAGGTGTACAACACAATGATTTGGTATTTGTATACTCTGTGAGGTGATCACTGCAATAAGTCTTGTTACTACCTGTCACCATACAGAGTTACACAATTTTTTTCTTGTAATGAGAACTTTTAAGATTTACTGTCTTAGTAAATCACAAATATGCAATACAGTATTGTTGTTTCTTGTATGGGCTAACCACTCCCTCCTGTTGGGTAAACCCCTGTCCTGCCCCCTAGTGGAGGGTTTGGCAGTGCACCAGCAGCTGGGACAACCAGCAATTATTTATTGATCACCTGCTGTGTGCAGAGCATTTTGGGGGAAGCCGAAGCATGTACAGATTTGGGCAGAGTCCAATGCTACACAGGGGCTTTGTAAGATGATTTAAGATTGAACAGATATTGTAGCTTCAAGTCCTTGAAGCTCCTTACCTGAGGGCCTCTTCCGAACCCTGATCTCACTCATGTTGCACTTGAAACCAGACTGGAGGCATCTCTGGCCACCAGAAGCTCCTACAGCCGATTTTGGACGGAAAAGCTGGCTATTCCCTGGCAGGCCTGGCTTTGCGTTCTCTTGTATAGAGCTGTCCAGTTTGACCTGTAGTTACAACCAATGCTGGATCAGCATTGTCAGACGTAGGTTCCACCACACTCTGTTTAAAGAGTCCCATTTTGTGCAGTGGCAGCCACAACAAAACCCAACTTTCCTCTGTGACTTTGTTCTTTTGATTTTTAATAGATCAAAGACCTGGAGGGAGGAAGGAAAAGCGGGGGTTGGGGGGGTGGGGGAAGAAAGGGGGTAGGGATTGTTGTCGTGTCAAGATACAGCGCCCATTTGAGGCCACTAGCCCCATTAGAAGGAAAAAGTGCACGGAAAAGAGCGAGAAACCTGCACTTGGTGCGGCATTGTTTGGGGGATTCGAGCTGCGGCCGCCCCTGCCTCCGCCATACAGTACAGTCTCCATGGCAACGCAACCTGCTGCTGCCACCGCCAAAGTTGAAGACGCTTGAAAGGGCTTGAAGAGACCAGAATCACAACCCTATTTCGGTTCCCGGAGAACAAGGGGCAGAAAATGAAGCAGAGAAAGAAAGGGGGAAGAAAGGAAGGAGAGGAGGAGGAGGGCTGGTGAGGGGGAGGGAGAGTGGGGAGAACGAGAGAGAGAGAGAGAGAGAGAGAGAGAGAGAGAGAGAGAGAGAGAGAGAGA
>NC_058403.1:113097183-113127183 GCF_002201575.2 Neomonachus schauinslandi
AGAGAGAGAGAGAGAGAGAGAGAGAGAGAGAGAGAGAGAGAGAGAGAATGAGAATGAATATGAATGAATATGAATGAATGAGAGAGGGAGGGAAAGAGAAGAGAATATAGAGGGAGGGAGGGAGGGAGGGAGGGGGAAGGCGGAGAGAAACCCCACCCCAGGCCCATGAATGCTGGCATTGTCCCTTCTTTTCTGAATCTGATTTACCATATCATAACCCCCAGGAAGAAGAAAACATCAATATCCCGAAGGAATGGAGATGTTTCTATGGAAAACCTAGGAATTTTAGTCCATAACAGATCTGGTGTAAAAAAAAAAAAAAAATCAAAGAGATCAAAGGCAGAGCTCCCTGGAGTATAGATGCATCTCTGAATTAAAGATGGACGATGCAGACTACAAAGTACTTTTTCTTCTTTATTCAGTCCTCTGTTTCCATTTCAAGGGAGGCACTGGCCTCGTCATATCTGCACTAGACAGTCATTTTGAACAATGTTATGAAGGGGAATAAAAAGAGGAGCGGGGGCACGAGGCACTCGATTTTTACTTCCTCTGCCCCAGCCAGGTTTCCAACTATCTTCTCTACCAAGTCTTAGTGCAGGTGTCAGCCCTGCCCTCCTCATAGAAGCTCCTGGAAAAAACCCATCCCCACCCTCAATCCTACAGGGGCACTTAGGAAAAATGAGATCTGCTGAAATCAGGGGAAGGGAAGTGGTGTTAGGCTGGCTCAACAAATTAAGCTCAGGATGTTATCAAAGGAAAAGTGTGGCAGTTTTGGTATGGGGAGGAGACAGCAGGATCTTTAGGCCTAGATGTGGACTGGGGTGGGGGATAGGGCACCCTGGGTTGGCAGCCCCAGCAGCTGTCTTTGCAGATGTGGGCTCCTGGCAGCTCTTCTAAGAGAGTGGCCCCCAAAGAGGAAGACATTGCGGGGGAGACCCAGTTAAGTGAGGCATCTCGTTTCCTGCTGGCCCCTCAATTTGCACATCTAAGAAACAAATTCTAAATGTTTTTTAGATACTTCTGGCTAGAAAGACTTGCTAACTTCCACTTTTCTTTTTAAACCTAAGGAAAACTGAGAAGTCAGGGATCATGATTCCTGGGTGTATCAGTAGAAGGTCATGGAAAGGAACAGACCAGTAGCTGTTCTAGATGAATGTCTTCTTCATGTGCACAAAGAGAATTCTCTGTCCCGGCATGCAATGTTTTGTGTTTGTCTGTGTTGGCCGTGTGAGCAGGCTTTGGGAAGGTCTGTTCCCATCTGCGGAGTGGCTTGTGGCCTGCTATCTGGTGTCTTCTGGACATTGAGGCTGGAAAATTAAAACAGTAAATTTTTAAAAGCCGGAGACTCTCTGCTTCCTCCGGAAAGAAGCCATGATAATCAGTCAGGCAGTCTGAACGTGTGTGGGGAGCTAACCCTCCAGAGGCCTCAGCCCTTTGCCCCACAAGTCTCCTCTTCAATTTCTCCAAAACCAACACCAGCATATGAATATTACAGAAGTCAATTAAATTGTTTGCAAACACATGCAGGCCAGTGAGGACAATGGAGGGGAGACAGCAGGTTCTCAGGGTGGGATCAGCATCTGTACCGGCCTCCAGCAGACCTGGGGTCAGGCCCACTAAGTAAAGAGTGCCTGGGCTGAGGGTCTCCTTTGTGGCAGCTGCAGGTATCCAGTTGCCCATTGTCTGACCAGGGCTGGAGACTCCATTGCTGCCCCTGTGCCAACTCTGTGCACAAACACAGACCAGGGCAGGCTGCACATATCTGCACCCACCATGGCCCTACCCTATCCGGGCCCCAGGCCACCAGGCTTTCTTTTCTGTCTCCCCTCCAGCAGCCTGGCATCTCCAGGCATTTTTACTCCTTGAGTAACAGCGCAGGTGCAAAAAAGTCCAGAATCTGGGGGAGGGTGGGAAGAATGGGGATGGGAAGAGAAAATCATCACAGAACAAAAGAATGGGAGGTTAGAAATCACAATAAAACTGAAAGCAAGAATGATCTCATTAAACAGGAATTCTCTGTTTATCCCAAGTTATCTGTCTTGGAGAAGTTTGTGTGTCCGATACAAAACATGGGTAACAGGGGATAGGGCAGTAAAATTTCCTGAGCTGGTGGGTGTGCTGGGGGCGGGGGCTCACTCAGGGGCCCTGACAGAAATGCCCCAAGGTTTCAACTGCCTGGGCGGTTCCTTGCCAACTGAATTTCTCCTAAGGATGAAACTCTAAATTCCAACACCTTTCCTCTCCCAGGGCACCTGCCCCACGCCCGCCCTGACAAGGGTGGAGATCACACTGGAAGCATTAGGCATAAGTAATGGGCACGATGGGTCCCTGAGTTTTAGACTGGAGCTGCATGAGGTAACAGGCTAAGGGGAAATTTGCAAAGCAGGTAGGAGATGAAGAAGTAACAGGAATGGCTCCTGAGATGAGACCTCTTACTGCTTCCAGACCCATCTTCACCCAAACAAACTCTTCAGGCTTTGTGGATCTTACTTCAGAGGAATCTGTGGGATACATTTCCCTGAATTATGGCCTGAGGAGCCAAGTCCAAGGCTTGTCCAGCTGCCTCAGGTCTGCCTTTCAGGCCCTCACTGAGTCCAATGTCAACAGAGTGGTTCAGATCCTCAGAGAGCCAAGCTTGAGCAGCCTCAGAGCAGAGTGGTGCCAAGTTCAGAGCTGTGGCTAATGGCACTTGCCAAATAGCCACTTGCCTCCCAGCTCTGGGAAAGAAAAAAAAAATTAGTTGGTTGCTCTTTGATTATTCTCATTCTGTATCAGAGAAAAAAAAAGTCATAAATTCCATTTAACAACTGTGTGCCAGACATTGGAGAATAAGACCTTTTATCTGGTTTAGGTGGCTTGTCTCTTATTCCCTTTATTTCTTGAAATTCAGAATTTAGAAAGTTGGTAAAAATCGTAACAAAAATTTAAAATGCAATCAGGATGTTGCTGCTGAAAAAAAAAATCCTAGGGCCTGACTGAATAAAAAGCCTTTGACTCAGACTCAAGGGTTTCAAGGACTCAGGTTTCTGCCATCTCTCCACCAATGGTCAAGAAGTTGGATTGTTTTTATTTTTCTTTAAATGACCGAGAGAATAGCTGAGGGTTAATTAAATGAGGGCCAAAGTCCTGAGTAGCAGAAGCTACTAAATTCTTGACGTACAAATGTGAGAGAAATCGTTGAGGTCCTAACTCATCTAAGTTTAATCGTCAAAATTAACACGACGAATGGATGAGTTTTGAGCGTTCTGACGTAGGCTCTGGTCGCATGCTTGTGTGTGTCATTTGCTGTGGGGGGCAGTGGTGGGGACCTCAAACCAACTATCAGTTTCTAAGAAGTCTGTTTTCCGGTTTTCCTAACCAGGAAAACTGTAGGAATTAAGAGGAAACTTTTGAATGAACGTGGGAGCTTCCGTTTCGGGCCAGCTAGGACGGGGATGTGGCAACCGCGGTTTTTTTGTTAGTGCAGATTCCCCTGGGCAGATTACCCGGGGACCACGAGCCTCCCAATATATCCAGGAGTGTAGAAGTTTTTTAGCAGCTATTTTTCTAGAACATTCATCGGCAAATTGCAGGGGCTTGATTTTGTTTTTGTTTTTGTTTTTTTGGTAAGACATTTGCCGAGGACAAATCCGATGGCAAATCGTTCCTCAGGCAGTTGTCCAAATGCCTCAAATAACTGGCGCTCGGGGGCGCGCGTAGCAGAAGAGACTGGAAGCCGCGCCAGGAGGCTCAGCCTCAACTTTGCAAAGGCTGCGCATTTCCTCTGGTTTGGACGCGAGCCTGCCTTGCTCGTGGGGCTCCCCTATGAGTAGGAGAGCATGTGGGAAAATATTGGGTAACTTTGCCACATCCCCAACAAATAAACAGGGTAATTAAAATGACGCAGATGCTGGTGTTGGATTTCTCGGTTTCTATGATCATTAAAGGCAGCGACTTAAAAAAAAAAAAAAACTTAATTAAGACTAATGATGGAGCTTTTCTTCTCGTGAATAGATGGCGGGTTAAACCAATTAGACACATTCATCAAATTCTTTCCGCGAAGTTTTTATAGACATTTATGTTATGTTCTCAATACAACGCAGAAAGTCGCATACTCTTAATCGCCCAGAGCCAGGGCAGATGGGGGAGGCGCCCCAACCCGGGCTAAGGAAAAGCACTCCCTCCATGGCGTCCCAGAAGGCTGATTGCTCTGGGACCTGAGGGTTTGCTTTTTCTAGTGCGGCACCAGTCCCCTTCCCACCCAACTTGTTCTCAAAAAGTCGCTCAAAATTATCGATTTTTCCGTTAAGTCCCTCCCAGTAATCAAGATTTCTGGGTGTGGGCGTGTTTGGCAAAATATAACTCTTCCTGGCGTAGAATAGCGCCTTAAAAAAGGCCAGAATTAAGAACCCTAAGAATGGAACTCGAATAATAGAAAAATAATTTTAGTTCTCCTTTTCACTTGCCCCAGAATCTCCTGCGGAGGCCAGGAGAGACGCGTTTCCAAGCGGCCCAGATCTGAGCGGGGTGGCCGGGGGAGGGGAGAGAGGCGCACAGAGAGCTAAATATGGAGGACTCCCCCAAGCCCTGAGCCCCTAACAACCTGGCTTCAACAGTTCTGCCTGCCCGGGTGCCAGAGGATCGTCCCGAGCAGATTTAAGACTTAATTTCCTTAATTTCCCTGGAGCTCAGACCCTCTCCTCCCGAAAGCTGTAGAAGTTGAACTTCTAGGGAGTTTTCCGTAACCTGAGCTGCCCGGGCCTCCTCTGAAATAGGAGTTCCATCTGTTGGCTCGGACCCTGTACCTCTGCTATTTGAACAAGGACTTCTTTCCATTACCGTGGGAATGATAGGTAGTGCTTGAGCAGGTGGGGAAGAATGAGAAACGATTCTATGCGCCAGGTTCCTACTTCAACCACAGGTTTTTCAACAACAGGTGAAAAGAGAGTGGAACGCGGCTTCAGATCCTAGTATCCAGTGTGCATCATTGAACATATGCCCATAGGAGTGACATAACTATGTGTGTGTGTGTGTATGTATATATGTATGTATATACATATATATATATATATATATATATATATGGTGGGGACCTCATGTATGCGATTAATATATTCGCATTATATAGAGATATTTCTATATTTCTCACCTAAAATGTACCACCTTATTTGATGAATATGGACATATGCTTTCATTTAATTTTCATACATCACAAGAGTAATTAACTGATACATGTATTTGTATTAGGTGGTATATATATTAGGATATATAGCTGTACATATGGTGATAAATATTGTATTAGGCGTGTATTGCCTTTCTAGAATTGTATATTAAGAGATGACAAAAAAATTGTATTTAAGGACCAATATTATTTAATAGGAAGCATATTATTATATATTAGGCTCTATATACTAGGCTGGGGATATATATGTATTTATTTTAGAGTGTGTGTTTACAACTTTGGACAATGCAGAGTGGAACCTTTTGAACTCCAGCTCTAGCAGGGACCAGCCCTAGCTGGCTGAGACAAAACTAAGCGCTGCCTTCTTAGTAGTGCCATTTCTAATCTCTGCTCTTGATCATCACTCCTGCGTCATCTCCATTATCTTGATATAAATAAGGAAATAATAAAAATATGTAGACAAAACAGTACAACCTTATCCCCGCCTGGCCAAGTGTTTCCCCATTCACTTCAATGCTAGTTTTTTTTTTTTTTCTTTTAAGATTTTTTATTTTTTATTTATTTGACAGAGGGAGAGACGCGAGAGAGGGAACACAAGCAGGGGGAGTGGGAGAGGGAGAAGCCGGCTTCCGGCTGAGCAGGGAGCCCGATGTGGGGCTCGATCCCAGGACCCTGAGATTACGACCTGAGTGGAAGGCAGACGCTTAGCAACTGAGCCACCCAGGCGCCCCTAGGATGTTTGTTTCTTTTAGGTGGTGGGTGAGTTTGATTCAGCGCGGGGAACTTTCCCCACCCATGGCGACTTTTTAGGGCCAAACTCCGAGTCAGCGGAGGTTCAGAGAACCAGGGCAAGGAGACGGAGCAAAAGGCGTGACTCAGCTCTAGTCCTGCCACTAGAAAGTATGGTAGTTGAATGGGAGGAATAAATTTCAGGGTGTAGTGAGAGTCAGCATTTGGAATACATGTGAGCGCAGTTCCTAGGTGGATTTTTTTAGAGCCAGCAGTTCTTGAATGCAAGGACTGTGACACTAGGTTGCGGCTAAGCAGGGGAGCAGGGGAAAGTTTGAAAAACTTCGATTTGCAAGAGGACAAACTTTTTGAACTCTCCACGCAGATGGTGCAAATCCTCCTGTAATCATTTTTCAGCTCATCCGGAAGCTGCTCTCTAAGCGAAGCCCCAAAGTAAATAAACACCCCCCTCCCTTCTCAAAGTCATGCCTTTAAAGCTACCACTGTCGGCTTAATTACGCTTGAATTATGCAAGGAGCTCCGCAGAGGATGGAACTTTAGACAAATAATTGCGCCATTGTGCGCGGCGGCCGACCCTGCGCGGCCTCCCTCCAGTTTTCATCACTCCGTGCTGGAAAGGCGGCGGGGCTCGCAGCCCCCTGAAATCCGCAGCCGGGGGCCAAGCCAGAGACTCCTGCCTAATTAACCTACTTCTCCACCCTGTGGATGTCAAGATTTTAGAAAAAAGATTGGGGCAGGGAAAAAAGGGGCAACCAGGGTTCCTCCTTCCCCTCCCTGGAGTGGAAGCAAAGTTACTTTGCCAAGTCTTGTTGATTCTTTCAGAGCTTTTGCACTTAAGGCAAAAAACCTGAGATGTCCAGGGAATTAATTGGAAAAGCTTTCCGGACTATTGTGGGAGCCTTGAAGAGATGGAAGGTTTTGGAATATGAATGGCTTCTGTGTTGCCGTAGTGATTCAGTAAATCATCGCGGTCAAAACAGGTTCTCAAACTTGGGGAATAAATGGGGAAAATGTGAAGATCCCCATAATCTCTAGATGAATAATTAATTTTCTAAATAAGAATGCAATTAATCTCAGATATAATTTCCTGAATAGCAAAAAGTTCGGGATTTTAACTCCAGAAAGAATATCCTCTTCTGTAAACTGGGTGGAGATTACTCTGCTGATCATGAAGCTTCGATTATTTATGATGTTCTACTTATCAATTTCCCATTCAAAACCAAGTAATTCATTTCCATTTACTTTGATTTGGCTTGAACTGCAATTGTATTCTCAGCATAAGGAGTCACCTATTTGGATCATGTTCTCAAAAAAAGAGAGAAATCTGTCTGTAATGACCTCCAGACCTCATGAGTTCATATGAAAACTCAACTAAATTGATTGAGCAACACACTATTTGGCTTATCAAATCTCTTCTTAATATTTTCTTACATGAGCAAAATTCACAATGTGCTAGACTTCTATGAAGGTCAATTTGGAAGACAGTATATAGCTTTGAAATTTACAGAAGCTGAGGGCTGAATGAGCATTAGAACAGAAAACTAAGTCATTGTAGGTTGTTAAAAAGATTCAGAGTAGATTTTTAAAAAATATAGATGCTTTGCTATTCAATTAGTTGATCCCCTCCAGCTTTAGAAACTCCACAGGACTCTAGCTATAGGTGTACACAAACATGTTCCCAAAGGGCTTATGTATATTTATTTATTCATGGAGCCCAAGGCAACCAATGTTTTATAAGCAGAGATAGTAATGGGATGAGGGGCTGAAGGAAGTAAAATGTTTCTGAAGTGAGCTCCTGAGAAGCAAGTTCTTGAATTGTGTTCTTTCTTTAGGAAAGTTATTTTTCAGCACACAAATGTTTCAGTGAAAATAGAGTAGATGCCTTGAGTTAATGTGTTATGAATCCCACAATTAACTGTACTCTGCATTTTTCAGTAACCATTTTACTATACACAAGCACAGATACATGCCTGTGTATGCAGACATAAAGACAAACAAAGAATATACCCAGAAAAATAAGTCATAAATACAAACATGAAAACGGAGGTGGTGGGGGCAGAGTCAGAGTAGGAAACATAGAATTAGAGAAGATAAGGGCTGTATGGATTGTCAGTTCAGTCTGTGACTTTAGGAAATGCTAATTTATGAAATTCTTCCTGGCTGAAAGCATAGGTATCCTTGGGTAGCTGCTGACAAGATACGAGAAAGTGAGCACAAGGCCTTATAATATGTGCTTTCTCTAGAGCAAGAATTAAAATGGGGAAAATGGTTCTGATCTCACATTTAATAAACACTTAGGATCCTAGAAGACTTGGCAGGGACTGTTAAAAGAAACAGTCTTTTGAGTCTATAGAATAAAACATTTGCATTGATTGGCCATTACTCTCCCCCAAACTTCTCTGTATAGTTTGTGTTTATCTCATACTCCTTCAAATTTTTATGAGAAATCTCTGATAATCTACATAAACCCTGAAGTTTTTAATACCCCACTTATTGATCATCACTTAGGAATTAAAACATATTCATCTCAAGTGAATGATCTAATTCCTAGAATTATACAATGATTTAAATATATTTCTCTATTGCTAACAGTTAAATACCTCTGAATTTCCCCCTCCACAACTCTCCTTTAATATAAGGCTAATTTTTAGTTCCTTCTAAGTATGTTTGTAGCATAGTTCTTTGATTAAAAGTTATTTTTATTCTCAGTTGTGAATGTAGTTTCTTGAACACTATAAATATCTGAAGCCCCTGAAATTTCATGAAGTTCTGGTCCACATTTAGTCAGAGACTTTGGTTTATATTATTATTGTTATATATTCAAACAAGTGAGTAAAACTATTATTTGGCTATTCATAGAGATGACTTTCTAACAATTAAAAAATCCTTTAAATCTATTTCTTCTTATTTCTTGAAAAATACTTTGCTCGTAATGGGTTAGTATACCTTTTATCTTAGCTTAGATATCCACTCTCTCTTTTTTTTTTAGTGGTTCTTTTTTTTATTATTATGTTAAGTTAATCACCATACATTACATCATTAGTTTTTGATGTAGCGTTCCATGATTCATTGTTTGCGTATAACACCCAGTGCTCCATGCAGAATGTGCCTTCTTTAATACCCACCACCAGCTAACCCATCCTCCCACCCCCCTCCCCTCTAGAACCCTCAGTTTGTTTCTCAGAGTCCATCGTCTTTCATGGTTCATCTCCCCCTCCGATTTCCCCCCCTTCATTCTTCCCCTCCTGCTATCTTCTTCTTCTTTTTTTTTAAACATATAATGTATTATTTGTTTCAGAGATATAGGTCTGTGATTCAACAGTCTTGCACAATTCACACCGTTCACCATAGCACATATCCTCCACAATATCTATCACCCAGCCACCCCATCCCTCCCACCCACCCACCACTCCAGCAACCCTCAGTTTGTTGCCTGAGATTAAGAATTCCTCATATCAGTGAGGTCGTATGATACATGTCTTTCTCTGATTGACTTATTTCGCTCAGCATAACACCCTCCAGTTCCATCCACGTTGTTGCAAATGGCAAGATCTCATTCCTTTTGATGGCTGCATAATATTCCATTGTATATATATACCACATCTTCTTTATCCATTCATCTGTTGATGGACATCTTGGCTCTTTCCATAGTTTGGCTATTGTGGACATTGCTGCTATAAACATCGGGTGCACGTACCCCTTCGGATCCCTACATTTGTATCTTTGGGGTAAATGCCCAGTAGTGCAAATGCTGGATCATAGGGTAGCTCTATTTTCAACTTTTTGAGGAACCTCCATACTGTTTTCCAGAGTGGCTGCACCAGCTTGCATTCCCACCAACAGTGTAGGAGGGTTCCCCTTTCTCCGCATCCCCGCCAACATCTGTCGTTTCCTGACTTGTTAATTTTAGCCATTCTGACTGGTGTGAGGTAATATCTCATTGAGGTTTTGATTTGGATTTCCCTGATGCCGAGCGATGTTGAGCACTTTTTCATGTGTCTGTTGGCCATTTGGATGTCTTCTTTGGAAAAATGTCTGTTCATGTCTTCTGCCCATTTTTTGATTGTAGATATCCACTCTCGCTTATGAAGATTTTTAAGGCAAGATCATAGCACAGCTATTGAAATGAAGGATGATAGGGAAAATAAAGTTTCCTAAATATGCATGGACTTTGATCTGTGGTTGGTCAGATTATAAGAAAATGTACATTATTGTTTAAGCTTATTAGTGGACCAAGAAAATACTTCAGTCAAGTTTTAGTATCTAGTATGCTTAGTAATGAGGATGGGAGTTAATTATAATTTCTTTCCCAAAGGAATATTTCCTCTGTAATATTTGCTGATTTCAATATCAACAAACCTTATATTGGAAATATGGTTGTATGACCTTAATCAACTAAGGTGGAAGAATAAAGTTTATATGATCATCTTATATTATGAAGTATAAATGTGAATTAAGTTAAGATAATCATTCAACTGGTCAATATATTTTAAAATATTAACTTTATATATGTATCTATATATTTATACATATACACATATGTATACACCCACAGATTGAAACAAATTTATAAGAGTTTAAAACTTTTTAGAAAGGTTGTCCATTTATACAAGGATAATGATACTTATAATGAGATAGTCTTTAAAAATTTGTTTTTAGGGGCGCCTGGGTGGCTCAGTCGTTGGGCGTCTGCCTTCGGCTTAGGTCATGGTCCCAGGGTCCTGGGATCAAGCCCAACATCGGGCTTCCTGCTCGGCGGGAAGCCTGCTTCTCCCTCTCCCACGCCCCCTGCTTGTGTTCCCTCTCTCGCTGTGTCTCTCTGTCAAATAAATAAAATCTTTAAAAAAAAAAATTATTTTTAGCCAAAGTAACAAATGATAAAGTTAACTGTTTGCTAAGAAATAAGATTGATATAATATGCCATCTTTTCTAATGATCATGTTATATTTCAAATTTTACATTTTCTATCTTATTAAATAAACTTCTGCGAGAGAGCTTTAATTTAGATACTGGTTGAGTCACACCTTTAATATGTTGACATTTATTAAAAAGCATAATATTACATAGCAGCTGCCTGGGAATAGTTTTCACATGTGTATGCTTTTGTAAATGTGGAAAATATTTATCCACAATTACATCTTTATAGCAAGTTAACTATTTTCCTACCCTAATCAATGCATTATATCTTTAAAATAGCATGGTTTTTGGTATAACACAACTATGAAATAAAAATAAAGAAGCAGTTCATTCATATTGGCTGCAGTGATATTAACCTGACACTGGACACATTATATTTTGGAGTTGGAGCTGATATCCCAGAACATGTTGTGCCAAACTGCACTGAAATGCTCTGCTGAAAAACTGAGAGCATAGCCAGCCTAACTGTGTTCCTGGGAGCAGGAGGACTTTTATTAGATGCCCGTTTTTTTTTCAGGTGGAAATGTTTACCAACTTGAACCTGATGGGCTACACCTTCTTTGTGTATAGTCTCTGAAAAAACACTCAGGCCCTTTTAGTTCTAAAAGAGCAAATGTCCTCTCAATTTTCTATAATGTTGAGAGTTAAAAAACAAAACAAAACAGTGATTTCATATATGGAATTATTCTTTTTTTTAACATTTTATTATTTTTAAAGTTTCAGGTGTACAATATAATGATTCAACAATTCTGTACATTACTTGGTGCTCATAACAAGTATATTCATAATCCCCTTCATCTATTTCACCCATCCCCCACTACCTCCCCTCTGGCAACCACAAGTTTGTTCTGATCAGCTTTGCGTATACACACACACACACATAAACTCAAAAGAATGTTTTTACACCCCTAGAGAGAATCACAGTTGGAGAATTTGACACTTTCATGGTTTTATCTTTTTTATATTGAAATAAGCATTTACAGAACTTTTATACAACTAATATTGCCTGAAAGAATTTGAAGGGATCCCCTTTAGGGATTTAGTGAGAGAAAGGAAAGCATGAAATCTGGCTAAAACAAAAAATGAGAGTCTAGAGAATTTTTCATCATTTAGACAACTTAGGAACTAGAATATAGTATAAGAGAGGCTTGTTTTTGGTGGAGATCATTACAGGTAAAAAAATGAGGCTTATGGAAATGAACTGATTCTAAATCAACATAGCTGGTCTGGGACCAGACTTGGGTCTTCTGGTCTCCATCCAGCTTTTATTTATGGAAGTGGGCACATTACAGAGACTGCAATCTCTTTGAAAGGCAAATCTGTGCTTCTCACAACTTTGTGGTATCTGTGCATGCTTTGGAACGAAAAGTTCTCAATGAAAACAGTGAGATTAAAGTCCTGAGTGTGGACTGCATTTCTTTTTTTTTTTTTTTAAGATTTTAAAAATATATTTATTTGACAGAGAGAGACACAGCGAGAGAGGGAACACAAGCAGGGGGAGAGGGAGAGGGAGAAGCAGGCTTCCCGCGGAGCAGGGAGCCCGATGCGGGGGCACGATCCCAGGACCCTGGGACCATGACCTGAGCCGAAGGCAGACGCTTAACGACTGAGCCACCCAGGCCTCCCTGGACTGCATTTCTTAAGGATGGCAAGACCAAATCACTCACTAGAAACCTATTTTATTCTGAAAACCCTGGAATAAGGGTGAAGTAGGTATGATATGGGAATACACTGTTTTAGTGGACTCTTATTTGAGAAAAAAGGAGACCCTCAGTCCTTGGTCCATTGAAAGTTGTGATTCCAAGGCTGAAATATGTGATGTGATATAGACACCTAACATGAAAGGAACTTTTAGAAGCTGTCAGAATCAAGATTAGTGCCAGAATATGTGTGTAGGTAGGACTTGCACAAGGACAGTATACACACAGCAGGTAGAAATCTGAAAGCATAATTTAGTATAGAATAAAGTATCCAAATACTATCTGCTTAGTAGTATGTAACTTAAATTACATACTTCATTATTACTTTATTTTTCTGTTTCATTTAGAGAGCAAAGTGCTCTCTAGTGGCCTAGAAAAACTGTGTTGATTGTCTTGTATTTTATTTTAATTCATCTTGAAATAATTGGTCAAATTTGTAAACTTTTGCCTTTAAAAATGATATATTGGTCCTATTACAATTTTTTAAACTGAAAAAGGTAAATGCCCCCCTAATTAAGTCATTTCCCCAGGAAAATATAGGGAGAAAACAGTATTTCATCAATTAATGACTACACAAAAGGCTTTGAATATTGCAAGATTTATAATAGCTCTGGGGAAATGACTTTTTTAAAGATTGTATTTATTTGAGAGAGAGAGAGAGAGCATGACTAGGGGGAGGGGTAGAGGGAGAGGCACAAGCAGACTCCCCTGCTGAATGGGGAGCCCAATCCAGGGCTCTTTCCCAGGACCCCAATATCATGACCTGAGCCGAAGTCAGGTGCTCCAATCTGGGGAAATGATTTGTTATCTGAAATAAGTAAATGCTGATAATTTTGATGATTTGACAGTCTAGTCATGCTTTTATGAACCAACAAAATATATCTGGAGCATAGTGTTTGAGTTGGGAAAATGCTGTTTCTTCTTGCCTATCAGGCAGTCAGGCATTTGCCAACATCTGCCTTATATAATCTAAATTTGTTGCTGCATTCTGAAGGCTGGAAATTTGGGGAGATAATTGCTTTGCTGTCCAAGAATGTCCTCTTTATTAGCTTGAGAATTAGTATGGCTTTCTTAATACTCATCCTAAATGGGGATAGTGACATTAATACCTGTATTGGGGGCTTATGTGATCTTTTGGGAATTGGGGGTATCACTTATCCTGCTCGGGTGCTCCTGAGTCACCAGCTGGCTTCATCCCTTTTTTTCCCCCTATGATTCTATTTATTCCACTGCAGAAAAATCTTTCTAATTGATGGAATGATAGTGCCACAATCTAGAGGCTGTTAAAACTCTTTTCCAAGGTATTTTTTGTTACTGGGAGAAGATATCTCTATTGAATAGTTAGTACACTTGAATTGGGATTTTTTTTTTCTTTTTGCTGAATACTACAGAATTAAGTTGGGGTCATAAAATCAGTGGAAGATATTAGTACCACAAGATACCACCACAGAGAGGCAGTATTTTGGAGTTTTCCATGCAGCCAAAGGATTGACTTTATTTTATTTGGTTGTGGGGACAAAGCATCAGAATACAGGAAGGGATTATTATTATTATTGTTGTTGTTGTTTTAGAAAGGGAGAGAGAGCGAGAGAGGGAGAGAGGGAGAAAGGGAGAGAGAGAGTAAGGGGGCAGAGAGAGAATCTTAAGCAGGTTCCACGCCCAGCACTTTGGGGCTTGATCTCACAACCCTGAGATCATGACCTGAGCTGAAATCAAGAGTCAGATGCTTAATGAACTGAGCCACGCAGGCACCCCAGGAAGGGATTATTTTATTCTGTCTATGATAAGCAGGGGCCCCTTCCAGAGAATGTTAAGTTTTGGATAATATTTAGAAAATGTGGATAGATTGCTTGGTGAATCGGATTATAGGTTTCTAAAACCACTGAAAAAACAAAGATTTATGTATGTGAAAAAAAAGATGAACTAGTAAACATTAGATGTAAACATCTATTACAATAGATGTAAACATCTATTACAAATTAATGGAAGCATGACTAAAACATTAAATACCATTCCTGCAAAAGTGTGCAAATAATAATGAAAATTAAAGATTAAACAATAAAGTTGAACTTAGTATTATTTTGCTTAACATTATTAACTTATTAATATTATATCTTTTGATGAAAGAGCAATATCTAGTATCTTTTTACTTTTTTTTTAAGATTTTATTTATTTATTCATGAGAGACAGAGAGAGAGAGAGAGAGAGAGGCAGAGGGAGAAGCAGGCTCCCAAGGAGCAGGAAGCCCGATGCGGGACTCGATCCCAGGATCCTGGGATCATGACCTGAGCCGAAGGCAGACACTTAACCATCTGAGCCATCCAGGCGCCCTCTTTTTACTTTTTTTAAAAAAGATTTTATTTATTTGAGAGAGAAAAAGAGGTAGCAAGAGAGAGAGCACAAGCAGGGAGAGAGGTGGAGGGAGAGGGAGAAGCAGACTCAGTGCTGAGCAGAGAGCTGGATGAGGGGCTCAATCCCATGACCCTGAGATCATAACCTGAGCCGAAAGAAGACTGCTTAACCGACTTAACTGCTTAACCGACTGAACCACCCAGGTGCTCCTCGAATCTTTTCTAGAGAAAACAAAACACTGTATTTGTGAGAGCCTAAGACGTCAGACAGTGGTCAGATGGGGACATATGCTTTGCCCCATTCGTTCAGAGGGAATGTTTAGCCCAACGTACCGTGATGAATAATTCTGTAATGCTTCTAGAGTAGGTTTGTGATAGTGTTGGCAACAGCAACACAAATAACAGAACACTTTCAAAATAAGGACATTTCAAAAAGGGGATAGGCATTCCTTATGAGTATGTTGAAGATTGAATTATTATTTAATCATTCACTATAGGCTTGACATAAACTCTATGTGATTGGAGACTTATGTTGAATGAAGTAGAGTTGAAGGCATAATGAATTCATACATCCAGATTAGATGGTTTTCTGAGTCTTGAACCAGCCTTTTTTCCCCCAACAACAGGTCTTTGGAACTGAAATATCTTTTTAATTTGTCGCAAAAACCAAGCTTTAACTCCCAACTTTAAATATAAGTTCCCCATCTCAAACAGAGAAAGACATGTATCATATGACCTCACTGATATGAGGAGTTCTTAATCTCAGGCAACAAACTGAGGGTTGCTGGAGTGGGGGCTGGGGTGGGAGGGATGGGGTGACTGGGTGATGGACACTGGGGAGGGTATGTGCTCTGGTAAGCGCTGTGAATTGTGCAAGACTGTTGAATCTCAGATCTGTACGTATGAAACAAATAATGCAATATATGTTAAGAAAAAAAAAGAAGAAGATAGCAGGAGGGGAAGAACGAAGGGGGGAAATCGGGGGGGTAGAGGAACCATGAGAGACGATGGACTCTGAAAAACAAACTGAGGGTTCTGGGGGTGGGGGTGGGAGGATGGGTTAGCCTGGTGGTGGGTATTGAGGAGGGCACGTTCTGCATGGAGCACTGGGTGTTATGCACAAACAATGAATCATGGAACACTACATCTAAAACTAATGATGTAATGTATGGGGATTAACATAACAATAAAAAATTAAAAAAAATTAAAAAATTAAATATAAGTTCCCCATCAAATTTCTGTCCTTGGTCTACTTTTCTTCTTTCTTTATACTCTCTGCTTCAACAATATCTTTCTGAGCTTCTGAAATTGCAGGTGGATGTGCTTGCTGCGGCAGCCCAGACACTAAAACTGGAACGATACAGAGAAGATTAGCATGGCCACTGTGCAAGCATGACACGCAGATCTGTGAAGCGTTCTCTATTTTTAAAATTCTACTCCTGAAACCAACATTACACTATATGTTAACTAACTAGGATTTAAATAAAACCTTTAAAAAATTACTGATGGGGATGCCTGGGTGGCTCAGTTGGTTAAGTGTCTTCCTTTGGCTCAGGTCATGATCCCAGGGTCCTGGGATTGAGTCCCACTTGGGGCTTCTTGCTCAGTGGGAAGCCTGCTTCTCCCTCTCCCTCTGCCTGCCTCTCCCCCTGCTTGTGCTCTCTGACAAATAAATAAATAAAATCTTAAAAAAATAACTGATGATCATGTTTAAAAAAATTGCTTGTGGGTAACTTCTTTTAAATTTTATTTTTTAAAGAATTCTCTACACACAACATGGGGCTCAAACTTATAACCCCAAGATCAAGACTCGCATGCTCTACTAACTGAGCCAGCCAGGTGCCCCACATGTGGATAACTCTTAAGTACCTCTCTCCAGCCTCAGGCTCCGTTTTACTCCCTGGGCGCCATTTCCAGTTTCCTAGCAGAGATGTGTATTTTTTTTAATCTCTCTTCTTTCTTTGAAAAAAAATTTTTTAAAGATTTTATTTATTTATTTGAGAGAGAGAGAGAAGGAGAGAGAGAGAGAGAACACAAGCAGGGAGGAAGGGCAGAGGGAGAGGGAGAAGCAGGCTCCCCACCAAGCCCAATGTGGGGCTAGATCCCAGGACTTCAGGATCATGACCTGAGCCGAAGGCAGACATTTAACTGACTGAGCCACCCAGGCACCCCTTCAAAAAGTTTTTATTTAAATTCCAGTTAGTTAACATACAGTGTAATATTGGTTTCAGGTGTACAATATAGTGATTCAGCAATCCCATACATGGCCCAGTACTCATCACAAGTACACTCCTTAATCCCCATCACCTTTTTGACCCATCCCCCCCCCGAGATATGAATTTCTTAACACATGGCTTGTCAACCTGGACAGGACCAAAGTAGAGCTGAATGTCTCCTCTGTCTGTCTTTTTCCCCCTCCTTCAAGTCTATTTCATATTTTGTTTAATAGGATCACCAGTTATCAGTCCTTTATGTTCACAATCAAGGAGTTTTCTTTTCACACTTCTTCCCCTTTTGGCCAACTTGTCTTTAAGTCCTCCAATTGCAGCTTGCTCCTAATTTCTTTCTTCTTTTTACACCTTTGTTTCTTGCCACTTGAATAATTTTAATGTTCTTCTCTAACTACCTAACTTTCCATGTTCCAGTTCATCTTCAACATCAAGGCAGCTTATCTAAAGAGCTGTTCTCCATTCAGAATCAACCAGATGTTGGGCACTTAACATAAGCTATCTCATGTAATTCTTTCTCATTCACATGTACTTAATTCAAGAGGTGTCATCTTCATTTATAAAGTAAGTTGGGGCTCAAGGACTGGAGAAACTTGCTCAGAACATTCAAGAGAATGATCCTATAATTTCTCATCCAAACAGAGACACTTTTGGACATGAAAGGGGATACTAGAAAGAGTTATGCCCAGATAGCAGGTGTAAGATGGAATTTCCACAGACATGCCAGGACACAATTTATCCACTCAGTATGTAACTGACTGAATCAGGGTTCCATCCTAGGTCTGTCTGGAGAGGTGCTGTAACCATCTTGTGACCATGAGGGGAGTAGTTGATGAGCTGAGGGTGGACAGAAAGGAAGGAGAGAAAGAAGTTAGTCCTCTGATGGCCATGTTGGTCCACTCCATCTCCCATCTTCATGATAAGGAGAGAATAAACATGTTTATTGTTTATGTAATTTATTTGGTATTCTGCTACTTGAGGCTGAATATACTCTCATAGAAGGAAAGACAGTAAGTTATACAAGGAATGGCAATAATGTGTGACTTCTGCTAGGCTAAGGGATTGCAGGACACTTTGAGAGATCACTTAGGATGATCTGATCTAATGCTGTGCTAGTTAGTGTGCATATGTGTGTGGAGGGGATGTGGCTGATGATAGATTCCTGGAGGAAAAGACATTTTAATTAGTAACTTGGACATCGAATTGAATTTTGTTTACCTATATCTTTGTATTTGGAAACAGTAAGTTTTCCTTCCCCAGGACTTTGACCTCAGTAATTTACAAGTGCTTTGCTTTACAATTTTGACAGGCAAGTAATATTAGACTGAGTTGTTAAGGTCAAAGTGATTTAGGGATTCAGCTTGCAAAAGTCACCTGAAAGTTTTGGTTTTATTTGATTTATGTTTTCATTTTCACTGGTTTGTATCTGTTTTCATCCAAGTTTGATAGTATGAAGTGTTATGACGCTAGTTATTTTTGGCTTCAATTTTTCCTTTCTAAAATCTCCAGCTTCCTTTGGGTGATTTTTATTGTTGTTGTTGAGCTGGGGTTAAAAAGAAAGGAAGACCTCTGAATTCATGAGTGATTTGTTAAAAGAAGAAATATACTGAACAATTCAGAATTATACAAACAATGACAATTGTAGAGGACCACCTGTTCCATGATAGTCAGTCCTCAGAGATTTTAAACACGCTTTCTTCCCAGCCTTAATTGCCTCAGGATGAGGCAATCCTGTGTATCTGTTCAGAACCATTAATAACCTACTTCACCTGATTGCAGCAAGTGTTTTTTTCTTCAGATTTGTCAAATGGTAAGTGCAAGGACTTTATGCACTGATAAACAACAAAATTGACCAAATTTAGCAGTAGGTCTCAGCAAAAGGCAATTTCTTCTTTCATCTTCCATCTAATTTGACAACTAACGGTTTTTGAAAATCTAAAGCTGGATGATTTCTCCAACACACTTGCTAGATTTTGATTAAATTAAGTATGGTCTGCTTCTGCTTTGTTTTTTGGAATTGTTTTCTGGTTGTATTTCCGCCCATGTTTGTGTGATTTGATACAGACTTCCAGATTGCCATCTCTTTGCCTTATGAAGCTTGGTGTCCTGCTCATCTATTCCATTTCTTTGATTATTTCCAGTGTTTACCATTTGATTTGTGTGGCTTTGAGCAAGTCACTTAACCTCTCTGTGCTTCAGATTTATTATTATTTGTGAAACAATAATGAGGAAGCTAAAGAGACGATGGGATATGTTTTCGGAGCAAATAGCTTTAGAAAATCATCAGCTCTGCAACAATTCTGGAATTAGCTCACGTAGACCAATTCTCTACTTTCCATCCATTTTCACAGCTCTTCCTTCAAGGGTGGAGGGCTCGCTGCCTTGGCTCTCAGCCCCAGCATTTTATGCATGTGATGTTCATTTTAGAATGATTTTAAGGACAACTTTAAAAGGGAAAAGTAAGTACAGAATAATAACCTAAAGTGGTTTTTGTTAGGAGAAAACGGTGTGCTTTGTGATGATGGTGTGGGAGTGTGGGGATGAGCTTTGTGGGCTGATCAAATCATGCACATAAGTTCAGGGATGCTTCTTGTGCCATGCCTTGTACTAGAGACGCACAGCTAGGTGTCCTCCACTGCTGTGTACATGGAGACGTAAGAACTGGACCTCTTGTACCCTTGGCAGAAGACAAGATTTCAAAAAATAATTAATTTAAAATGTAGAATCCTAAGGACATGGTCTTAGTAAATGTAAAGGAAGTGACACAAACCATCCATAGTTAAGTGGCAAAAGGAAAGCAAAAGCACAGTTAGAAGGCATAGAAATGTGAAAATGTGCCAATGATATGTAGGGAGGCCCATAAAGTGTGATAATTTAGGAGAAAAGAATTTAGATGTTGAAAAGAGACCTGAGTGGTTCTGAAGGGATTCCAAAATTAATACTCAAAGTCCACTTTACATTAAAGCCAGGAACATTACTGGAAAATCATTTGGACTCTTTAGTTTAAGAGCAAAACCATATGTATAGAAAAAGGCCAAAGTTTTCTAATTCAATAGGACCTTTCATGATTTGCAAGATTCAAGGCAATCTATTCCTGCTCTAACCCTTGCTGACTTGTAACCATGTGCAAGTTATAAACCCCTCTGTGTGATTCAGTTTTTCTCATAAGTAAAATAGGGAAAATAATAGTGTCTATCCCCAAAGTCTTTGTAAGGATGAGATGAAGAGGATACCTGAAAAGAGTGTAATAGTGAACACTCATAGAAGATTAGCTGATATTATTATTATTATAATCACTACTACAATTATTATTGTCATCATTGAGAGATGGTTTGAGAGAATGGACTTTGGAACCAGATTGCCTGGCTTTGAATCTTGGCTCCGTCACCTGCTACTTGTGGGTCTTTGGTCAAGTTACTTAAATCTCCAGGTTTCTGTTTCCTCATCTGTACAATGGGAAGAATAGTACTTTCTTCATGGAGTTACTATAAACATGAAATGAACTAATGTATGTGAAGAGTGCACAACTGTACCTGGCTTATTATGTCATTATGATGATTATTTTTCTGACCTCATCGTAGCCCACTCTACCATCAGCCACACTGACTGACGTTCATGTTCTGTTTCTCAAGTGCATCAGGAACTTAATGCTTCCGGTTCTTTGCCCTTGTCACCTCTTCAGCCAGGCCTTCCCTGCCTGACCACACTGTTTTGCTCCCTACCCACAGGCATTTCCTAAGTCAATTCCTGTCTCAGTTTTGTCCTAGCATTTTCTACCTGCAGTTGTTTTTGTATATGTATTGCTTCCCTGTTTATTACCTGACTCCCCACCCTTACAGAATAGAGTCTACATGCCTTAGTTGCTACTGTGTCCTGGCACCTAGGTCAACACCTGGCAGATAGTAGGCTTTCCAAAATAGTTGTCAAATGAATGTGTGCAATTGTGATAGAGTGATCTGGAGATCAGTAAGGACCACTTCCTGTCCTTAAAGACAGTCTAGAATAGGGCTGTTCAAAATGTGGCCCATGTGAGTGACTCTATCATCCTGGGTCCAGTGTTGGTGATGATACACTCTATCTAACAAGGATATTTAGAGAATACATGGGGGGTCCTGTTAATAATCACGTCTGGACTGCAAGCAGAAACTGGGATAACCCACAGTAAACCTTATCCATGAACCAGCTGCATTAGAACTACAAATGGGGGGGGCGGGGAAATGGACTAACAAAAATGCAGGTTCCTGGGCCTCATCCCAGCCCCACAGCATCAGGATCTTTATTTTAGGAAATGCCTTGCATGATTCTGAGATCTGCCAAACAGGCCAGAGTTTGAGAACCGGTGGGGCTGGGGATTAGAACATCCTCCTTTGAGGGCTTTGTCCTCAACCCAGGAGGCTTCCCAAAAGGTGTTAAATACTTAACACTGTTGTGTGGGGGCCTCAGTGGCTGCTGTGTGGGAGCCAAGTGCTCATTAGCACTTGTATAGGAACCTCTGCCTGTTCTTGAGAGTTAATTTCTTGGCAAACAATGAGAGTCTTCATAAAGCACTTCTGCGGAGTGAGGACAAATTTGGGGTAATGTAGTGCAAATTGTAGGAAGTGAGTACATTAGCACGAAAGAGATTTAGTAAGCCTGGAAAAGAGATTTAGTATGTCTGGCAAAAAGATGTAAATTTGGGGGAAACAAGGTGAATATGGTAATAAAAATAAAGGCCAATCACTTACGGTTAAACCTCTTCTTTTTAGAAAATAATGCTTTTGAGAGAATATGTCGGAGTCTGTAGATCATACAGATACCTGTAAAATAGGAAATGTTTTGTGGACTTTGCTACATGTATCTTTGTGTTGGTGGCACCGACAGTATTTTTTGGTAATAGGTAATAGTGGCGAAGTAAATAAAGCCTTTAACCCACCCTCTGGCCCTCTGACTTTCTGATTTCTCACTTCTATCAAGAATTTTCCTCATCCATCCATTTCATCTCCCTATAATGGGAGTGAACTACTAATTGCCCTTTTGGGTTTCCCTCATGGCATCATGAATCTTATCGCTCTTCCATCCTTTTTTAACATTTTCAAATGCATTCCTCTTTTGAGCATCCCTGATACAGAAGGATAATGTACGAATTTATACCTTTATCAATTTAAAAGTCTTGCAAGCATGCGGTCTTTTTTTTTTTTTTAAAGATTTTATTTGACAGAGAGAGACACATCGAGAGGGGGAACAAAAGCAGGGGGAGTGGGAGAGGGAGAAGCAGATCTCCCGCGGAGCAGGGAGCCCCATGAGGGGCTGGATGCTGGGCTCGATCCCAGGACGCTGGGATCAATCCCAGGACGCTGGGATCAGGACCTGAGCCGAAGGCAGACGCTTAACGACTGAACCACCCAAGCGCCCCAGGCTTGTTTTCTTTTTTTTTTATAGTATCAATAGCAAGTCTTCATTTAGACTCCACTCTTTGTTAAATAGCTCATTAATGTTTTAATTTAAACAAAAATCATTAAAATCATTAAATCATAGAGATTCATTTTATATAGAAACATGTATAAGAGACGAATGTCATTTACATACCTTGGTTTGTTATTATTCCCATGAAAGAAAAAGAAATAGATGGAGAAAGTGTTCTTGTGAGGTCTTCATTTAAAATAATATGAAAAATAAGAATTCACCCATAGGCATGTTAAAACAAAGTCTAAAAGTGCACCTTCCTCTCACTGATTACTTTCAGTTTGTATATTTTATTTCTCACTCTGTGAACCTAACCATGGGATTTGGCAACCACTCCAAGAATCTGAATTTTAAAGATAGGGGTAAGAGGTTGTAGTCATAGCTATTTCCAATTCCAGGAATGAAAATGCTGTGTGCGGAGTTCATGGAAATGGTTCCCATAATTATTTATATGTTAAACTTGCCATAATAATTTAAAAAAAGACCCCAGTATCATTAGAAATTGGGTGTATGTGACTTTAAAAGTTTTTGGCTCACGGCCAGCCTTTCACCAGTATGCTGGCCACTTTGGGTAGCATTGGCAACTTCTTTCGCAGGTTTTCCAGTTGATGCCGTTTCAAACAGCAGGAGGGTGACGTCTCTGTATTCAGAACACCTAACAATGCCTGTTCAAAACAGATTCCTGACTCCTTAAGCTTGCCTAGAAAGATTGTTTCTCTGAAATCTCCTCTAGAGACATGGAGCTATCTTAATTACTTCTAACATTAGCGGAGTATTTAAAATATTACATATTACAGTATCTAACTAGCTGTGTTTCAGGGCCTCCTCTATCCAAATAAATAAGCATCCATGTGCTCAGATAATCCATTATATCATGGCATTTGTCAAAAACAACTTCAAGTAGAAAATAAACTGTTTCTCAGTGAAACATTAGCCTCCTAATGGTAGACATGTTTGCTCTGGGAATCAATAACTTCAATCTAATCATTTCTACAGTTTTGAGAGCCAAGCTGTTGTCGAGATGCTGGTTCTAGTTGAGGGAAGTTGCTTATATTTTGTAACATGGATCTCTCACCCTCTTTCCTCAGCACCTTTGAATTTACTGTAGTCAACTGTGACTGCCTTCAGGTTTTGGTTTTGGAACCGTGGTCTGGCGTGTGTTGGAAGTGTGACTTTTGCCGTAGTTCAAAGAGCATACTTGAGGCTGCTGTAGGATGCTGGCTGTGGTCTTTCTGGAGTTGGAGCAGGAAAATACACATTTAATAAAATCAGATTGAGCACCACCTTTTTTGTGATCCTTGTGGCTATCAATAAATACTTTTTTTGCTAGGTTTTCCTCTTGGATACAACTGGAGTTTAATTTTTAGTATGATATTAAAATTATATATAAACCAGTAATTTTTAATTAATGAGTACATTCCTATGAACTTTTCGACAAGAATAGGTGGTAAGATTTAGGATTTTGTCCTGATTCCAGGTTAGATAATTACAAATCACCTTACACAAACTTTCTTTTATTCATGATTATGATTTCTCCCTTCATTCCACTTTCCCTTCTAAAAATGGGCAGAAATTACTTAAAATTTTTATGTTTTATGGTTTGAATATCAAGGCCATGTAAAAATACCAGATATTACATCTAAAATTTTTTAAACATACAAAAGGAGTATTATATCTGCTTGATACATGATTTTATTATTCAAATGGTATATATAGATTACATTTAATTTCTAAAATATTTTCCATTTCTTTTTTTCCTGACCCACCTAGGAAAAAAATCAAAATAATAACCACAAAGAATAATTTTTTATAAATTCCATTCCTGGTTGGCTGTTCCTACTCTGAAAGCAGTACAATAAAATACAATAATGAAGAAGATGGAAATTTAAGATTCATTTCATAAGAATTCCAAATTCTCCAAGTTTTATATTTAAAACGCTATTTAAGTAGGAAAATCATGACTTTTTGGCTTTTATATTTAAACATATATTTTGACTCATTTCTCTTAGAATTTAAAAACATATAATCTGAAATAATTTATTTTCCACTCATGTGTGTACAGTTTCTGTATTTATACTGATTGGCCCTGGTCAATCAAAGAAGAAATTCAGAGTCATGCATTATAGTTATCTGATTATCCAAACTTTCCTAAAATAGTGTAAAGGCAATTTAGAAAATAATGGAATATACATTGTTTACTCTGGGTAGAGTGCTAGAAATAATGAGTCTCAGAAAATAATATCAACACATTAGGTATTCAAGAGACTGGAGATGCAATACTAGGAAAAATATAATGATATAATATAATAATATAAAAAATATAAAAACCACAATCACAAAGACATAGAGGATAATGAAGAACAATTCAGACAAAGGACATTAACGATAATGTTGATTGTAGCAAAAATAACAAAGCAAAACTATGACTTTTGGCCCTTTGTTGGAAAAAAGGTAGAGGCAACTGAAATATTGGGAACATATGTAATTGAAAGAAATAAAAATTCCTTCATGAAAATTGGAAAAATGAGTACAGGGCTATAGGCACCAACTACAAGGAGATAATGAGGGCTACATGGGAGTCGAATGCAAATACAATGAATTTTAAAGCAATGATGCTTTTTATTTGTATTAACTTCTATCAGTTAGCTTTTTCTAAAATAGAAGGCTTTGTATAGCAGGAAAGATGCTTTATGTTGTAATTTCTTCTGCTATAATTGGATAGGGTTCAAACAGATTTTCAAATTAGCTAATTTGTGTTCAGGGCATATATATACTAAATACCTCTCTATGTACATTTGAATTGGAAAGAAAAGCTGAAATACTTTCCCACATATATTTAGAGCTTTTAAAAACTATAAATTATAAACCAAAAAGTAGTTTAAAAGAGTTTCAGAGAAGAGAGAGAAAGACACATGTTTTACTCTAATGGACCACATAGCATCACTCAATTTTAAAATTTAGATTTTAATTGACACAGGTGAGCAGGGAGGGAGGTTGTCAGGCTGATATAAACTGCATCAAAGAGGAGAGAGATCCTTAGGGGTAAGAAAAACAAAAGGGCCTGGCAAAGAGAAAAGTGAAGAAGAAGAAAAAAAAGACGGGATGGAGATGGGAAAAGGAAAGTGCTCAAAAAATGTTAAGTCCAGTCAATATTGAACAAATGGTTTCCTTATTTGGAATCAGCATCCTCATCCTATTATGCCTATATCTTATAGCACATATCAAGTACTCTGATACTCAGTGGAGAATAAACTGAAGAAATGAACTTGGTAATTTACTCTACAAGGCATCCACAAGGGTCTTGGCACTGTTTGGTCTCTTTCATCCTTCCCCATCTGTCTGGGAGAAATAGGCAAACTGGGTCATGTTATCTCTGTCTGCACATCTGTACAGTGTCCAGTGTCTTGTTAGGATCCGGCTGTATTTAGCTATTAGAACATGACAAACTCCTATTAAGGTTCTTAAGCTTGTAATTAAAAACAGATAGTCTGGAAAACACTCTGATGGCTCTGTGGAAAAACTCTCAACTCTTTACTAAATATGAAATGAAATGTTGCAATTAGTTGTGGACTGTGCCAGGGCAGCCCTTTCTCTGACCACATTACCAGGTTCTGGCATGGGGAACGGGTAAACGTTCCTGATGGTGACTGAGTTGTGCCTTCTGCTCTCTCAAATCTGCTGTAGTCATATCCCCTTGGTTCCTTTGGTCCTCATCTGCTCATCTGTGGTTCTGGAAGACAGGTAGGATAGCCTTGTAGCCCTTTAGACGAATGTTCAGGGAGCGAGGGTTTGTTGCTCTCAGTGAAAACCATTGCAAGTTTGGTTGCCTCTTCTTTCCTTTGTTGAATGGGTTTGATCCCTTTACAGAATGTCTCTATCATGCAGTTCTCACTCTGGGCATCCACTATTCTGCTCCAGCTTCTGCCTCCCTCTCCCTTTGGGTTTCATACCCAGTTGGGCCAATCTTTCCGTCTTCATCTCTATTTTGATGACCCATGGTGCAGCTT
Source organism: Neomonachus schauinslandi (assembly GCF_002201575.2). Lineage (NCBI taxonomy): Eukaryota > Metazoa > Chordata > Mammalia > Carnivora > Phocidae > Neomonachus > Neomonachus schauinslandi. Next base: position 113,123,740 of record NC_058403.1, read on the forward strand.
CTCTTCACTCAGCGTTTCCCCAGGGTTGGAGAAGTGGGGGCTCTTAAATCATGGAGGGAGGACTGCAAGGTCTATGATCATTTCCTTTTAAGAAGGGTGCCTGGGGGCGCCTGGGTGGCTCAGTCGTTAAGCGTCTGCCTTCGGCTCGGGTCATGATCCCAGCGTCCTGGGATCGAGCCCCGCATCGGGCTCCCTGCTCCGCGGGAAGCCTGCTTCTCCCTCTCCCACTCCCCCTGCTCGTGTTCCCTCTCTCACTGTGTCTTTCTCTCTCAAATAAATAAATAAAATCTTTAAAAAAAAAAAAAAAGAAGGGTGCCTGGCTGGCTCAGTTGGTAGACTCTTGGTCTCTGGGTCATGAGTTCGAGCCCCATCGTGGGGGTAGAGTATAGTTGCAAAAAAATGTTAAATAAAGAAGGGTGGTTTTCAGGCCATCTGGCTGACCAGGAGGCTAGTTTTCCCTCACTCTGATTTCACTGGCCGTCTCTTTCTGACCCTCCCTCTTTCTTTCATGGCAAGGTCTATATCCCGTCCTAAGGATGTTGAAGCTAGAAAAGTCTAGTTGCCTGCAGGGCTACTTAGAAGGTTATGTCTGTTTCTCTCACCCAGATATGAACTGCCTCAGTGGTGTCTTTGCATACTATATGACCTTGGGTCAGGTACTTCACCTCCCTGTGCCTCAAATATATGGGCATCTCTGTAGTATGTGGGTAATGATTCTGTAATACATGGGCAATTATTTCCACTTATTGCGCGAAGTTGAAATGAGTTGTGTAAGGATGAGCACAGTATCTGGCACACAGCAAGTGCCATGCAAGTTTTGCTAGTTTTATTATTAGTCTCTCAAGAACAGATTTATAAGTACAAGAGGGCACATATGCTTGTAGGATTTAGGTATAAAGGAAGACATTTTTAATTATTTCATGATCATAACATGTATATCTTAAAGTAATAAACTTAAATTAGTTGCACAGCAACATATTTTATAATGACATCTTTAGGCTGTGAAATATGCTTTCCCCCTCCTGAAATAATAGTTGAAATAATGTGACTTGAATTTATTCTTCACCCACAACTACAGAATTCACTTTTTTTTAGAGGAAGGGATGCACTACTTTGATTATTATATTTGGATGGTGAACATTTATTTCATAAAATGGGCCTGCACAAGATTTAGGATTCTTTCTTTCTTTCTTTCTTTCTTTTTTTCTTTTTAAGGTTTATTTATTTATTTATTTATTTATTTATTTATTTATTTATTTATTTATTTATTTGACAGAGAGGGTGAGAGAGCACAAGCAGAGGGGGAAGCAGGTTCTCCATTGAGCAAGGAGGCTGATGTGGGGGCTAAATCCCAGGACCCTGGGTTCATGACCTGAGCTGAAGACAGATGCTTACCTGACTGAGCCACCCAGGAGCCCCAAGATTTAGGATTCTTCTCAACAGATATTGCCAATTTCAACAGTGTATCTCTTCAAAAGGGAATCACTAATCACAGTAGAATTGTAATCCTGTGATGAACAAATGAATAGACTTTTTCCCCCGTCCAATTTATATGCTCATATGATAAAATATGAGAGAGAAATAGAAATGCTGAAAGGTATTAACCAAGACTTTTGGTACTATATGAATTAGACTGCACTTTCAAAATTTGAAATATTTTGAAGAGAAGTGATAAAGGAGTTAGAGTTTCACCCAAAGCATTGTTTTTGAAATTTATGAAACAACAGATTTCTTCCTACCTAACTACCCAAATTGTGGGTGGTGGGGATGGCAGGGGAGAAACCATACATGTTTTGCTTTTTGCAAAAATATGCCTTCAGAGAAAAATAATAATTTTTGTCAGATCATGAACCTGTGAGAATCCTCTGATGTCAGACTTTGTGCAGTGCATATATTTATGTTTTTCAAAGTTTGGTGTTCTCATATGCATTTCTAACTTGTTAGGGGAGTAAAAGCTATTTTGTTGGTTATGATTGACATGGAACATGTTGAGCTATAAATGCTATTTATAGTTTGATATGTTAACTATTTTGTTTTGTGTATTTCCTTGTAGATATTTAAAAGCTTAAGATATTTTAAGTGATAAAAGAGTATTAGATAAATACTCAGTCTACATTTTTTTTTTAAATGACACATTTAGGATTTAAAATACCTGGTGTGTCAATCTTTCTATAAATTATTTAGAGAGAAATAAAAGTTACAGGCTTTTTTTATTTTTTGAGGCTTCACAGGATCAAAAATGGCTTTATAACATGCAATTAAGCCTCTGTATTTCCAATGAGAAGGCTGAGGTTGTTTTCACATTGTAGTGTCAGTATTATTTTCAGACAACCGAAAACATCATTTCATTTTCTTTCCTTCTTTTCTTCCTCCCTGCCTCCTTTCTTTCTTTCCTTTCCTCCCTCTCTCCCTCCCTCCCTCCCTTCTTTCCTTCTTTCCTTCTTTCCTTTCTTCCTTCCTTCCTTTCTTCCCTTCTTCTCCTTCTCTTCCTCCTCCTTCCTTCCCTCCTTTCTTCCTCTACCTCCTTCTTCTTTTGCAATAATCTGTTAGATGTTTAAAAGGATGGCATGATTTTTGCCTTTAAAAAATTTATTTTATTTTATTTTTTTAAAGATTTAATTTATTTATTTGACAGCGAGAGACACAGCAAGAGAGGGAACACAAGCAGGGGGAGAGGGAGAGGGAGAAGCAGGCTTCCCGCGGAGCAGGGAGCCCGATGTGGGGCTCGATCCCAAGACCCTGGGATCATGACCTGAGCTGAAGGAAGATGCTTAACGACTGAGCCACCCAGGCGCCCCTAAAAAATTTTAAATAATACAACTAGGATGGGTCTGTGCACCATACAGGCACTTAGGAAAGAGCTGTTGCATAACAGCTAATAACACAGCCACTTTAGTAGATAGAGTGAAATATCTAGGATTTTTATTATGGAAAAGAAAAAGTTACTAGTGAATTATAAAACTATAAATATTTGCAATAGTCCCCCAAATAAATCTCTTTCTGTAAGAGTACATCACTGTAGGCTGAAATCTTCAGGAATAATTTTTTTTTAGCTTTAGGGGACATGATTTCATCTGATAAGAAAGAGTTATTCTATTTTGTAGTTCTATCATATTGCAAATATTATGGAATATAAAAGCAATTCCACATGACATAGTTTAAAATTAAACCTATGTTAGATTTTCTTAGTAATGAAGCAATTTCTATAACATGAGACTAATAAAATAATTTTGTTTTGAAATAGAAAATGAATGAAAGGACTAATTATCAAGCAATTATCCTCTATTATTTGATTACTACCTAAATAATGTAGGTACAATTTTCCAATGGATTGTAGTTTTATTTTTGCCTGATAAAATGAAAATAGATTGAGGTAATCTAAAATCATTTTATCTAATATAGCTAGAAATTGCCTTCCAGGTCTACTGAAAGATATTCTTTCTT
>NC_058403.1:113132183-113161550 GCF_002201575.2 Neomonachus schauinslandi
CCAAGGTGATAACGCTTGAAGCAAGGTTGGAAACGGATGCCCAGTAGGATACAATGATATGTTTCTATCACCAGTGTGATAGATGTAAATGACCTGAAGAGCAAGTTCAATCGTAAAATATGGTAATTAGGAAGTGATGAGGTTTTAGTGTTACCTTTATTTTTCAGATAATTTATTTAGATAATTTATATTTAAGATAATTTATATTTTAAAATATAACTTAATTTTTTTAAAGATTTTATTTTTTTAAGTAATCTCTGCACCCAACATGAGGCTCGAACTCACAACCCTAGGATCAAATGTTGCATGCTCCATTGACTGAGCCAGCCAGATGCCCCTAAAATGTTAACTTAATTTTTAATAATGGTCATGTTTAAAAACTGATTCATAAAATTCCTGAAGATTTAACATTTAAAAAATTAATATAACCATTATAATCAGAAATTAAAAATTAGAAATTTCTTAAGACAATAGATTCATAGACAGATTATTTTTCTAGTGGATTGAACACAGTTTATATACATAAACATGTGGTAGATTGTTGTGTCTGTGTATTAACATCAAATTATAAAGTATGCCCCCAAGGCACTTAGTTTTATGCTGATGACTGGGAAACTCAGAAATAAAACTTTTTTAAACTTTAGGTCTCCATAATATATTTGTATGAAAATGTTAAGATAAGGTAATGATGACTACAAAACAAAATGTTAAAGTATGAGGGCAGATTGGGAGCTCTGTGACGACTATAAATAGTAGGGAAGGTATCTTGGAAGAGGTAGAACTTAATTGGGAACCTGAGAAACGGGTAGTCAAACCCAGACACCAGTCTCATATTATAGAGGAAGGAAGAGCATGGCAAGCAACAAAAATGAGCTGAACCAAACACAAAATCCAGAAGTCTTTACCAGTTCTTTTCTTTAAGTTTCAGTGGTATAATCCACCCCATGTATAGTTTGAGGGTGTTAGGATTTTGCTACTATCTGTTCACAGGATCCTTAATTCTAGTCTGCTGGAGTGCATCTTCCACATCCTTCCTCTGATCTCTTCCCTCAAGCTCTTCCACTTACTGATCCTTTAACATCTTTGATTTTCCCTCACATTGCCCCTGAAAGCTGGTTTCCTTCTGCCCCTTCCAGTTCTGTTGGTCAACAAACACTAAGTGCTACAGGGTCAGCAAAAGGTTAATTGGTTTCTCACTGGTCTGTTTAACCACAAATTTTCTTTAACTCTGTAGTGTAGTCAAGTTCAGAGGTGAAGTCAGAGGGATCCCACACTTCTGTGTGAGTGCACTTTCACACAAAAGTGGAGACATTTTCACAGAATGTAGATAAAGCAAGCCTTCATGAAATGACCCATCACCCAAGAGAGGAAGGGGGAGAGTCCTGATTCCTAGGAAGAAAGGTTAAGGGTCATGGTTTCTCAGCACTCCATGCAAGGTTTATCACCCAGAGGAAGAGGGTGTGTGTGTGTCAAGCATTGCTCTGATGGCCACATAGTTTCACAAAAACAGGTCCTTGCTCAACTGGCCAGAGGAGACACAAGAGTGTCTTAATACTCATATTTCAGGTTATCATAATTTCATGTTTCCCTTATTATTTTTACTATGTAAGTATTGTTTTCTCTTAAAGCAAGTAGTGTCCTCTGATTACATTTCTTTTATTATATAACTTTCCCCCCCCTGGAGTTAATATTTGTCTTACTTTTTCTATTTTTAAAAATAATTTAATTAATTTATTTTTTAAAAAGATTTTATTCATTTATTTATTTGAGAGAGAGAGAGTGCAAGCAGAGAGAGAAGAAGAGAGAGGGGGACAAGCGGACTCCATGCTGAGTGTGGGGCCCTGAAATCATGACCTGAGCCAAAATCAAGAGTCAAACCTTAACTTATGAGACATCCAGGAGCCCCGTATTTTACTTTTTTATTTGCTTAATATCTTAGCACTTCCAGCCAAGTTTTCCCATGCTGTACCAAAGCTCTGTAAAATGCTTCCCATTAATTAACTTCTCTTTTCTGTTTGAGTTATCTTTTTAGAATTTCAGAATTACCTCAATCTTGATTCATATCCCCATTTTGGTAGAACACAATCTCCATTAGCTTCTTGAGTAAAGGTCCAAAGGAATAAATATATTTGGAAATTTGCATGTGTGAAAATGCTTTTATTCTATTCTCATATTTATCAAGTTAGACTGAATATAGGACTCTACTTGGGAATCTTTTGATGCTGTATGTACTCTAAATTGATTGTGACTTTTATTTCTTGATTGAAATCTTAATATAATTACTCATATAATATTTAATGATGTACAACTTATTATTTTTAAATTTATTTATTAGGTAATGTAGTGAAAAGCACCTCAAATTCAGTATGTCTAAAATAGAACTCCTTTGCTTCCTGCTCTACTCCCCATTTTCTCATTCTCAATGAATGGTACACCATTTATCTAATTATACTTGTCAGAAACATAACCCCCATATGCAATTTGTTATTAATTCTCCTCAGTGTTTCTTCTGATGTGTTTCTCCAATGCATCCATCTCTCCTCCTCTTACCTGTAGCAAATTATTCCCAGACACCACTCCATTTCACTCCCCAACCCAAATTTCCTAACTGACCTTTTTATATACACTTTTGTCCTCTTTTATTCTATTCTTTTCATTGCACCTAGATAGATCCTTTGGAAATGCATATCATATCTGGTAATGTCAAATTCCTATAAAAAATTAGCCTTCAGTGCATTCCCATTAATCAAATTTATCCCAATGGATAAAGACCAAGACCTTGAGCAAAGCTTACCAGACCTTGTGTGACCTATATCTCTAGCTTCATTTAGTAACAAAATTCCATGCCATATTTCCATTGTTTCAGTTCCTTTACCCTTATCATCTCCCAATCAGCCACAGGGTCTCTGCACATGTTCTGCTGTAGGGGACACTACTTAACCTTCTCCTTTCTCCCTACCTAATGTCTAAATCTTAGTTCTACTTTCACTTCCTCAGGACACCTTACCTAAACTCCTATTTAAAATTTCCATAGAAAATTATTTTCATCATACATTACAATTACAATTTTTGTATCCTTTGTATCATTACTTAATATCTGGCTTCTTAATTACATTATAAGCTCCACAAAGATAAGGATTTTGCCTATTTTCATTCATCAGTGTATCCCTTGCATTTTACATATGCCAGACATGTAGTATACTGTAATTAAACATTTATTGAATGAATGCTTTTTCCCTTGCCTTCTCTTCTCTTCCTTTCCTTTCCCTTTTTCTTCATTTGTTTGTTTGTTTGTTTCTTTCTTTTTCTTTCACTACTGCTCTTTTTTGGGGTGGTGGCCATGAATGATAAAACTGATTTTTATTTGGATTAATCAAGAAAACAAGCCAGTCAAGAGCAATAAAGTAATTATTGAAAAATATTTTATTATAAATACAATATAAATATTTTAAATAAAAAATATTTAAAATCTCTTTGAGCTTCCAGTTAACAAAATGGTTATAATTACAGTAGACATTGTAATAAAAATGTTTACTTTTGAGGGACATTTATTTGGAAGTTTACAGTCCAAAATATATTAGGTTCATTAAAAAAAATAAATTAAGAGTATTAGGAGCCTTAACATGGCTGCATTTAAAAATTTCAAGATTTTCCAGTTATTTTGCTTAAGGACAGTAACTTCAGCAAGGAATGATCCATTCATTCTATGAGATCACTTCTTACTTCCTATTTCCTAATGAGATCTTTGTTCAGTTTAATTTAGAAAGCCATCTGTTTAACTCATGATTTAATAAAGGATTTGTTTATAGATGCATATAGGTATACCTTAGCTTTCAGAACTTCAGATAGCAGAATGTAGTATGCTTGAAAATAATAATGGAAGTATTATTTTGTGTGTTTTCTTAAGGGACCACACTTAGAATTGAGAAGGCAATTTTTTTTGTATCTTCGCTCACATTTTTATTTATAATTATTTTATTCTTTCATTTTTAAAAACCTGATTTCCCTTCTATTGGATAATAGATTTCCAAATCAGAGTATGGATTGTGCTACATCCCCAAAAGGCAAATTTGTGAGTTTTAGATAAATGTCACATATTTTTGTTTAATTATCTCAAAATATAGAATACAGCAGGGGTGAATGACAGCTGTGTGAGGATGTATATATTCAAGAATCCTCTTGCTGGTTTTTGGCAGAGCTTGCTGTAGTTCTAGTCTCTTTGTTTACCATGTGCAAAAGACTGGATCAACTTTCAAACACTTTATTATGGTTTAATGGGGGAATCATTAGTAGATGAGTTTAACAGACCCAAATGCTAGACACTCAGTGGTTTATTTTTCAAGATTAAAATAATGTCTGTTTCTAACCTTCAGTAGTTTAAAGCAAATTTGCATACAGCTGTATCCAGTTAAGTGCCTTTCAGACTTCTTGTTACATTAAGAATGTACAAGCATTAAGAGTGCTTGTAATACAATTGACTTTAGGCTGAATTTTACATTAATGGCCCCCTTTGTTATTTAGCTAGCATTAAAGGCTTAAGTACAAGAAAATCCATGTACAAAGCATATCATTTTTATTTTAATTTAAGCTCCCAAGAAATTTCGTGACTAAAACATCCGTTATGCCATTTGGAATAATTTTTTTTCCCCCTAAAGCTCTTTGTAGCAAGAGACAAATGTTAGCAGAATCTTGAAATGCACAGTTACCTCAGGATTGCTGGGTGAATTGATAAAGACTACAGTGATACAAATTGGAACCACAATGGCCAGGGGACACAAAGCTGATGGGGTTTGGGCCTCTCTTAGGATGCTGTTAGGAAAAGGGCCATTAACACTGGCAAATAGGAAAAAGGGCTGTGAGTAGGATGCTAACAAGTACAGCAAGGGAGCCAAGGCAGACTCTGCCAGAACAGGAAGTGATTTCAACCAATCTCTAAGGGAAATCCTTTGGACAATCTTTCTTCGACAAATGCCTAGAAATTATGCTCTTTATATGATATCTACTTGCTTATTAATATCTCTAATAGGAACTGTTTAATGTTAATAAAATCTCTATTTCTCTAGAAATGTTGGGATAGCCTAGGTAAGTGAATTTTATGGTTCACTTTAATGTTACAACTCTGTAAAATACCCTAGTCTGCACTTGATTCTACTCATCAAAAATTAGGCCATTACTATGCACAAGGCACTAGGCCAGGAGCTTTTCTCTCTTACTATGTGAGAAATGCATTGAGTATAATTGTGCATTTCTTTGATGACCTGGGATCTTGTAGTGCCTCCTGTGCTCTCCATTCTGAATATTTATTCTCATTGAAAATCAGTTCAGAAATGGATGTCAAGTGAAGGATTCTGCACTGAACTCTATGACTACTCTGGAAATATGTACCTTTGTGTTTGAAACTTTATTCCCTTTTAGTTGCTGCTTTTTCTTAGAAGTAAATTGTCCTGAACCTCACTGTACTGTAGTGTAAATAATATGGTATTAGGTCACCTATCAAGACCAAAGGTGTTGGTGCTAAAGATCATCAAAACTTCTATAACAACAACAACAGCAACAAATGTCAACATTGAACTCAAAGGTGGTTCTTTGACACTATAGTCAAAACTGTGTCCCATATTTCTGACCTGTCACAGGTGACCTCTCTAGTTAATTCATCTTGAGTGTGATAAACCAACTCTATAACAGTATGAAGGTGCCTGTGAATGAGTATATTTGTCTGGGGGAAAACTTATGATTAATAAAACTGTTAAACGGGCTGGTAGAGAGGGAAACATGGAGTCACTAATCAATAGGCATAAAGTTTCAGTTAAGAAGATGAATATGCTCTAGCGATCTACTGTACAGCACTGTACCCATAGTCAATAGTAATGTGTTGTACACCTAGAATTTTATTAAAAGGGTAGATCTCATGCTAAGTGTTCTTAGTACAGAAAAATAGAATTTAAAAAGTAATAATAAATATGTTGAAAACATAAAATAAAAGGAAGTAAAGTGCTGAGAAAAATTTGATTAATTGAGGAAACTGGATATTTTGATTAACCGAGGGAAGTTGAGTTTCAAATAATTGAGTGTTTATCACAAACTCATCCTTTCTATATGTCTTGGGTTATTCTTTAAAAGATGCTTTTTGAGATGAATCTACCTGATATAATATGTAAAGTGACTTTTCAATGCCTAATGAATGAATGATGAGAAAGACTGAGGGGAAGAGCCTGAAGTTTGTGATTCTATCTGCTGGCTGTGACTGGTATACTACTGAACTCTACTGAACAGTAAATCCACTGGGCGCAAATCTGACTATCTGAAGAATATGACTGGAGAAAACATCTGATGGAACATATAAGCATAGCCAGGACCTCCCAGTAGTTGGGTGGAAAATAGCAACTTGGGAAGTAGGCTATGCTCAGAGATCCTTGTGCTAGAAGTGTGGGAGGATGACACTTACCTTGGGAAATATTCCAGAAAGGCTGGATAGCACGATGTAACCACAAGAAGCAAGGTAATCATTCACTCTATCATATCACTTAGATATGTCTGGATCTGAGGGATAAGTTAGAAACCAATATCTGGACTTGCAGAATTCCAAGATTGCAGAGAATGAACAGAAAAGGCATATGAATGAACTTGGTCGGCGGAGACTGTGGCAAATGGAGAGAGAGCTCATGCCTTGTCTATCTGATGAAGTGGTTATCTATTGTCTTCATGTGGAAAAGCAGACCCAGTATGGCTGGATCTTACAACTGTTAAGGAGATATCAACATTTTATTATCCTGAATTTTAAATGTTGTAATTAATATATATTAGAAAACCAGAAAGTAGGTCAAAAAAATTAATGGGCCAGATCTCCAAGTCTTCCATATTTATGCTATCTTCTTAACATGACCTATGAGGCCCATACTTTTCCTTGTCTCCCACTGGGCTCCTCTTTCATCATTCCACACGAGCAGCACTTGCCTTTCTTAAGTTCTTCAAACGATTCTGCTTCAGCCGTGCTCTTGGATCATCCTTTTTGTTTAGTTGTCTCTTATTCATCCCTGAGATCTCAGCAAAAATGTCACCTCTCAGGAAAATTATTCCTAACAACCCCTCAGTCCTCTAAGATTTGGTAAGGGTTCCTCTCTTAGCACTTTGGACTTTTTGTTTATCATACCTATACAGTTAGTATTTGTTATCTTAGAGGGCAGGCATTGAGAGAGTCCAGTTGTTTGTTTCTTGTCTACTTCCCCACTGAACTATACGCATCACCAAGTGGGGGGGCTTGTCTGTTTTTTTGAGTGTTTTTCTCCAGAACTTACATAGTGCCTATATAGGACCCCAGAATATAGTTACTGAATGAATCAACAAATTGCCCCCTGTCACAGGGACTCCTTTGGTGTGCTTATGAGTGTAGGTAGGGATGCAGCCTTTGATGAATGTCACAGCAGAACTAATATATTTTGTGGGGAAGGGCACATGAGATCTCTCCGTGGTCCTGAAAACTATTTGTGGCAAGACATGGCCGCTTGTTTGAAACATTTTAAGTGGGGGAATGTATGACTCTAGCAGCGACTAATAACAACTGGCCAGGAAAAGGGAAAAAGATGACAGAAGAAAGAGCTAATAACAAGAAATAATATTTACTGAGACTCTTCAACATGTATGGATCTCTGCTTTATGTACATAATCATGTTAAATCCTCACAACAACCCAGTAACATAGATACTTTTTATCTCATTTTGTAGATGAGGATACCAAAGCATAGAGAGATTAAATAGTTTTCAGAAGTTCAAACTCTCAGAAATGACTGAGATGACATTTCAACAATAGTTTGTTGGCTCCAAAGTTCACTTCATTAATGTAGAATCCTAGGTCATGAGGGTTGAAGGAAATGCTTCTTGTCCAAAGGGAGGATTAGTTTTCTAAACTCATGTAAGGTGTGTGACAAGTGGGCCAGTCATCCCAAAGGCAGGGTTAAGAAGGCAGCAAAGTTTGTCAATCAACCCTGATACATAGTATTTAGCAAACAATTGACAACACTTGCTTTTCCAGGATTGGTTTAGAGACAATAACTTCTTTGCAGTAAATAATGTACATATTGCAATGACATTAGCTACTGAATGCAAAGGAGTTCATTATCTTCAGACGTCATATTTTGACAAAGTTTAATCCTGAGAAGAAAAGATAATGATCAATTTCATGATTGTAGATTTTCCTTTAGGTTGAAGAGCCCCTAGAAATGTCTAAGGGGTATTTTCTGTACCCTAACAATCTTAATGTTCTGAATTATTTCACCAAATATCTTTATTCTGGAACTGGGGATATATTACTCGTAAAGGATACTCACAATACTAAACATTTATTTGTGCTTGCCGTGTTTGAGAAGAGTGAACTGTTTAGCTCTGCACAGGGACTCCTTTGGTGTGCTTATGAGTGTAGGTAGGGATGCAGCCTTTGATGAATGGATTCAGATGCAAGACCACTCAGGAAATCTCAGAGGGTAAGAAGAGAGAGAGAAAGGAAAACGATGGTTCCCCAATTCAAGTTCAAAATATGGCCCGGGAACTAAGCCATGGACATAGGGGGCCCCTACAGTGATACCTACAAATTCCAGTCATTGGAGGTGCAGAAGCAAGAGATAGATGTTTATGCCTAATGCCCAGTACATGTAGCATCACTCCTTCTGGGTTGTTCAGATGTTGTAGATAAACATCCCTGCTGGTCATCCCCTTATGTATTCTTTTTCCCTTTGGAGACCTCCACCTCAGTGCATCTTATCTTCAATCCCCTCCAGCTGCAATTTTATATACTGCAGAAGAATAGGAATTCTGGGCACTGACCACTGCTGGAAGTGGAAGAACCATAGAGTACATGGGGTACTTGAGAGTATCCAGCTCTGTCAGACACATTTAAAAGTTTTTTAAAAGTCTCTCCTAATGAGGTAATAATAAGCTTCCTTCTTTTATTACACAACGAGGCTGTTCAGATTGAGTTTTGAACATCTATTAAATTGTTCTTATTTCTTACTTGTTTTAGAATACACACACCATTTAGCCCTCGAAGGATCAATAAAACAGCCATTAAACCTGTTGATATATTTAAGTTTTCCAGAAATAACAGTTTGTGTCTCATTAAGTACTCATTTAAGTCTGCAGTTTTTGCTTTCTTTCTTTCCTATAAAAAATGACAAAGATGAAGCATTATAGACAGGATATTATGGTTTGGAAGTTGGCAATCTAACAAGTAGTTATTAATTTCATAGCATCGAAGGTGAAGAATATAGTATAATACCTTATGTTGCTTTCTGCCTCTTTCAACCTCCAATGTAATGAATATGGTATACTTTTCAAGCAGATTACTTTTCAAGAATAGAGTTTGACTGGAAGATGAGATGTCATTTCAAAAGTTACCCTTCCAAAATGGCATGTTCACAAATAGCTAGAGGGAAGTTAAGATAAGGGTGGGGCTTTAGAAGTAACGGCATTAGATCAACAAGCAATGTTAGCGTTAGCAAAATAAAATTTGTCATCCTTCTGTGATTTAGACTTGCTATAAATAGAAACTGTTTAAAAGGTGTTATTTAGTAGTTTCCACTATGCAGCTGTCTATTTAAATCATTTAGTTTTGGCATCTAATCCAACTCCTAGTCTCCATCAGAGACAAATAAGAAACCATATGTGAAGGCATCTGTGGAAATCTTCCTTTTATTTATGACAACATTAAAGTAAGACTCTGATGTCAGTTACTTAACAATAATAGACGTTCCTTTGCACCTATAGTGCTGGGTTACTTGGGCATATCCCTCAGTGGTATCTTATACCTACTGCTGTTTGCTTCATTATATACAGATGCACAGCAGTGGAGACAGTAATAGTCTTTCTTAATTAAATAAAGCTAAATGTTAATTAGTCCAAAAATTGATTTACTTTTAGTGCATGAAACTTTTCAGACTGGACTTTTTGCTTTTAAAGAACAGGTCGTATTCTCATTTAGAACTTAATGTTTTCCCCCTTTATTTTTGGGTTTGTATTTGAGTCTTGTGGTGGGCTCTAATCGTCATAGAGAAATTATAGGTCTACAGATGTTTTCAAGATGTTCCTCTGTCAGTAGCAGATTATCCCCTGTAGCAAAATCTCATTAAAGTGCAATTTACAGAGCTCTGCTGATGTTGCCATCAACCAAAATTAAAGGCATTAATTTTTCAAAGTTCACAGAAGTCCTTACATAAATGATGTAGCAGTTTGCAAGAACAATTTACAGAAGTGTTATTTGCAGAATTAACCTACATTAACAGAACAAATGTTGTAAGGGTGGAAGAAAGGGCTGGGCAGTGAAATTGCAGCTGTTCCCATTTTATATTTAGGTGCTTGATGTAAAGAAGTGTTGAAATGTAACAATGACTGCTTGCTGGGTGAAAACAAGAATTTGAACGACCTTGCTAAAGAGTTAAGTTGATAATAGAGTGATCACCAGTTGGGGACACCCAGTGAGACCTTAAATTCTACTTTGAAACATCTGTAGTCAATATCTTTTAAAATATTCTCATTTAGAGAATGAGTTTATGTAGCTCATGTTGTGAGTATTTCTCTCCAATAAACTGCCAAATGTTTGAGAATTTATTATCTGTACCTCAACATCCTAACTAAAAGTTATGTGCATCGTGGTGATTGTGGCCCAAGACAGTAAGGTGTGACTTTCTCCTGGTAGGAGTATACTTTTTCCTATCATTACTGCATTTCTTTTGCACGTGCCCATTTTTCTCTTACAAAATCTTGACTACTGAATTTAAAACATCATAGTTGAAACTTCAAAAGGATTAGAAATTTCAGAGATTAAAAACAGAAAAAAAAAAAGAATTTCCTTTTGAAATAGTAACTATTTTGCTATCACATTTGCTTCAGAACAGAGGGCACAGTTCTTAAAACTCATTAATCTTTACAAGTCCTTTTCCTTTCATTACATTTGTTATTTCAGCCTGGATTTGAATCTCATTGTATAAATGAGAGGGCTCATCAATCACACCTGGTCACAGCCATGCTTTCTCTGTAAGGCTTATGCTTTTCTGAGATCCCAAAGATGACCTTTCTTTATTTCAGGAAGTCTGGATGATGCTTGGTGGTTAAAGCAAACTGTTGGGATGTTATCTGTGTTGGTGCAAGGTTGGTTTTGACAAGTGGTATCAATGGCAAACACAAGCTGTTTCTGTTTAGTAGCCGGCCATTGAATGTAAAATTATTTCCTAGTGAACAGGTATGCAGATCATACAATCACCCCACAAATGCTCTAGAGCCATACCGATTTTTGTGATCAGACTTGTTTCATGCATGCCAGGCTCAATTTGCTTTGTCTCAATTTTTTTCTGGGGGCATACGAGGTTTGATTACACAGGGTTTTTTTCCCCCCCATGAATATCAATAAGTTCATGGTCTTTTGTCAGGAAATTCACCTTTTGATGAGTTACTATGATAAATGTGTCTTTAAGAAATCTTAAAGTAATATTCAACAAAAAACACTATTATAAAATCTTAAAAATATAATTGAACAGTGTGAAAAATCAGAATGCTGGCAGAAATTTGAAAATGACACATTTGCTTTTGGTGAGTACAAAATTTAGGGATTTGCTAATAAACTCTAGGAAAGTTTCCTATCTGAAAATGACAGTTCCTCATGAGACCAGGTGGAATACATGTCCGTTGGCCTTTCTGTTGAAGTTTGCACAGAGGATATCAATTATGTTCCAGAATGATGGGGCCATCTGTTAACCAGGGGCTGATTTCAAATCACCAAATATTGGTAGGAACATTAAGCCTTGCTAATTTGCATAGTATCATTATCTCTAATACAAAAAATACATTTGGGAAAAAGTGAGTATTCTCTGGTCCATTCAAGTATGAAGATATCCACTTGGGTACAGTGCAAACCCTGTAATATTTACAGTGGGTAAAGTCTACAGATATTACTCATATCTGCCTTGACATAGTGAAGACAGCGATTGTCACTTTATTATCTCTTAGACAATAAATCTGAGAAACACAGATGGATTACGAATTTGATTGAAAGCCCTAAGTCCTAGTCAAAAATATCCTTGAATTTCACTCTAATTTTTCCTTTGTTATATGTCCCTTACATTGTTTCAATAATGTACAAATACATGGTAGATGATTTATTTTTTGTAATATTGGTAAGATAAATAATATGCTCTTTTAGATAAGGTTTTACACTTTGCTTAAGGTGACTAGCCTATGGAAATATTGGCTGAATAATTTATTTTCATTCATATCTGATGATAAATTTTTCTTACTCATATAGGACCTCATTCAAAGAAATAATTAACCAATAGTAATATTAAGAAATTTGACACAATAGTATATGCCTATTTATATTTACACATCTAAAGCATGATAATAATTATATAGCATCAGCACAACAGAATGAAAATTTTAGATACTAGTTTTATGAATGATTTGAGAAAAATTACATGTAATAATAATTCATAAAACAAATGTCTTTCTTTAATATGAATTTATTTATTTATTTTAGAGAGAGCGAGAGTGCGTGCATGGGGGGGAGGAGCAGAGGGAGAGGGACAAGCAGACTCTGCACTGAGTGTGGAACCCCATCCCATGACCCTCAGATCATGACCTGAGCTGAAATCAAGAGCTGGACACTTTAGCCGGCTAAGCCACCCAGGCACCCCAACAAATGTCTTTTATAAAAGTTCCAATGAACAAAGAAAACATTGCAAAAAGACTTACACTTTTATTGAATAATATTGAATGTTATATTTGTAATATTACTAAACATTGATTACAGCCTTTGTTCTTTTGTTCATAAGTGAAGAAAAAGTGCTTTTTGCCTTTCATTTGTCAAAAGTGAATTCCACTTCAAATAACAGATTCTGGAGGCTCTATATTTAAGCAAAGGGCATTTGAGCTCAACCTAGACTCAACTCTCAATTCCTGGAGTTAATTAATAATTTGGGCAGTTGTTAATCCTTGCAAATGCGCAGTGTGCCCCACAGATTTTCCTCATGTGGGCAGGTCATACAGTAACTCAGCAGCTTTGCTGCTGGTCTGATCTTGCCATCAGCACCTAACCTCGTTCCCTCTTACCTTGAGTTGATCTTTAACAAGCTTCTTTCCAGGTACTCAAGTTCTTACCAGCTATTCTGTCCCCTGTCCTCTTTAAAAGCATCTTCTGTCCAGACTTTCTTCTTGAATATATTACTTTAAGACAGTGGACTAAGTAATGAAGGGGACTCAATATGTATTTCTTTTTTTTTTTTATTTTTTTTTATTCTTATGTTAATCCCCATACATTACATCATTAGTTTTAGATGAAGTGTTCCATGATTCATTGTTTGTGCATAACACCCAGTGCTCCATGCAGAACGTGCCCTCTTTAATACCCATCACCAGGCTAACCCATCCTCCCACCCCCCTCCCCTCTAGAATCCTGTTTGTTTTTCAGAGTCCATCGTCTCTCATGGTTCGTCTACCCCTCCGATTTCCCCCGCTTCATTCTTCTCCTCCTGCTACCTTCTTCTTCTTCTTTTTTTTTCTTAACATATATTGCATTATTTGTTTCAGAGGTACAGATCTGAGATTCAACAGTCTTGCACAATTCACAGCGCTCACCATAGCACATACCCTCCCCCATGTCTATCACCCAGCCACCCCATCCCTCCCACCCCCCACCACTCCAGCAACCCTCAGTTTGTTTCCTGCGATTAAGAATTCCTCATATCAGTGAGATCATATGATACATGTCTTTCTCTGTTTGACTTATTTCACTCAACATAATACCCTCCAGTTCCATCCACGTCGTTGCAAATGGCAAGATCTCATTCCTTTTGATGGCTGCATAATATTCCATTGTATATATATACCACTTCTTCTTTATTCATTCATCTGTCGATGGACATCTTGGCTCTTTCCACACTTTGGCTATTGTGGATATTGCTGCTATAAACATCGGGGTGCACGTACCCCTTCGGATCCCTACTTTTGTATCTTTGGGGTAAATACCCAGTAGTGCAATTGCTAGATCATATGGTAGCTCTATTTTCAACTTTTTGAGGAACCTCCATACAGTTTTCCAGAGTGGCTGCACCAGCTTGCATTCCCACCAACAGTGTAGGAGGGTTCCCCTTTCTCCGCATCCCCGCCAACATCTGTCATTTCCTGACTTGTTAATTTTAGCCATTCTGACAGGTGTGAGGTGGTATCTCATTGAGGTTTTGATTTGGATTTCCCTGATGCCGAGTGATATTGAGCACTTTTTCATGTGTCTGTTGGCCATTTGGATGTCTTCTTTGGAAAAATGTCTGTTCATGTCTTCTGCCCATTTCTTGATTGGATTCTTTGTTCTTTGGGTGTTGAGTTTGATGAGTTCTTTATAGATTTTGGATACTAGCCCTTTATCTGATATGTCATTTGCAAATATCTTCTCCCATTCTGTCGGTTGTCTTTTGGTTTTGTTGATTGTTTCCTTTGCTTTGCAAAAGCTTTTTATCTTGATGAAGTCCCAATAGTTCATTTTTGCCCTTGCTTCCCTTGCCTTTGGCGATGTTTCTAGGAAGAAGTTGCTTCGGCTGAGGTCAAAGAGGTTGCTGCCTGTGTTCTCCTTTAGGATTTGGATGGACTCCTGTCTCACATTGAGGTCTTTCAACCATTTGGAGTCTATTTTTGTGTGTGGTGTAAGGAAATGGTCCAGTTTCATTCTTCTGCATGTGGCTATCCAATTTTCCCAACACCATTTGTTGAAGAGACTGTCTTTGTTCCATTGGACATTCTTTCCTGCTTTGTCAAAGATGAGTTGACCATAGAGTTGAGGGTCCATTTCTGGGCTCTCTATTCTGTTCCATTGATCTATGTGTCTGTTTTTGTGCCAGTACCATGCTGTCTTGATGATGACAGCTTTGTAATAGAGCTGGAAGTCCGGAATTGTGATGCCGCCGGCTTTGCTTTTCTTTTTCAACATTCCTCTGGCTATGCAGGGTCTTTTCTGGTTCCATACAAATTTTAGGATTATTTGTTCCATTTCTTTGAAAAAAGTGGATGGTATTTTGATGGGGATTGCATTGAATGTGTAGATTGCTCTAGGTAGCATTGACATCTTCACAATATTTGTTCTTCCAATCCATGAGCATGGAACGTTTTTCCATTTCTTTGTGTCTTCCTCAATTTCTTTCATGAGTATTTTATAGTTTTCTGAGTACAGATCCTTTGTCTCTTTGGTTAGATTTATTCCTAGGTATCTTATGGTTTTGGGTGCAATTGTAAATGGGATCGACTCCTTAATTTCTCTTTCTTCTGTCTTGTTGTTGGTGTATAGGAATGCCACTGACTTCTGTGCATTGATTTTATATCCTGCCACTTTACTGAATTCCTGTATGAGTTCTAGCAGTTTTGGGGTGGAGTCTTTTGGGTTTTCCACATAAAGTATCATATCATCTGCAAAGAGTGAGAGTTTGACTTCTTCCTTGCCAATTTGGATGCCTTTGATTTCTTTTTGTTGTCTGATTGCTGTGGCTAGGACTTCCAATACTATGTTGAATAGCAGTGGTGATAGTGGACATCCCTGCTGTGTTCCTGACCTTAGGGGGAAAGCTCTCAGTTTTCCCCATTGAGAATGATATTCGCTGTAGGTTTTTGATAGATGGCTTTTATGATATTGAGGTATGTACCCTCTATCCCTATACTCTGAAGAGTTTTGATCAGGAAAGGATGCTGTACGTTGTCAAATGCTTTTTCTGCATCTATTGAGAGGATCATATGATTCTTGTTCTTTCTTTTGTTAATGTATTGTATCACGTTGATTGATTTGCGGATGTTGAACCAACCTTGCAGCCCAGGGATAAATCCCACTTGGTCATGGTGAATAATCCTTTTAATGTACTGTTGGATCCTATTGGCTAGTATTTTGGTGAGAATTTTTGCATCCATGTTCATCAGGGATATTGGTCTGTAATTCTCCTTTTTGATGGGGTCTTTGTCTGGTTTTGGGATCAAGGTAATGCTGGCCTCATAAAATGAGTTTGGAAGTTTTCCTTCCATTTCTATTTTTTGGAACAGTTTCAGAAGAATAGGTATTAATTCTTCTTGAAATGTTTGGTAGAATTCCCCTGGGAAGCCATCTGGCCCTGGGCTTTTGTTTTTTGGGAGATTTTTGATGACTGCTTCAATTTCCTTAGTGGTTATAGGTCTGTTCAGGTTTTCTATTTCATCCTGGTTCAGTTTTGGTAGTTGGTACATCTCTAGGAATGCATCCATTTCTTCCAGGTTATTTAATTTGCTGGCATAGAGTTGTTCATAATATGTTCTTATAATTGTTTGTATTTCTTTGGTGTTGGTTGTGATCTCTCCTCTTTCATTCATGATTTTGTTGATTTGGGTCATTTCTCTTCTCTTTTTGATAAGTCTGGCCAGGGGTTTATCAATCTTGTTAATTCTTTCAAAGAACCAGCTCCTAGTTTCGTTGATCTGTTCTACTGTTCTTTTAGTTTCTATTTCATTGATTTCTGCTCTGATCTTTATTATTTCTCTTCTCCTGCTGGGTTTAGGCTTTATTTGCTGTTCTTTCTCCAGCTCCTTTAGGTGTAGGGTTAGGTTGTATACTTGAGACCTTTCTTGCTTCTTGAGAAAGGCTTGTATTGCTATATACTTTCCTCTTAGGACTGCCTTTGCTGCATCCCAAAGATTTTGAAGAGTTGTGTTTTCATTTTCATTGGTTTCCATGTATTTTTTTAATTCTTCTTTAATTTCCTGGTTGACCCATTCGTTCTTCAGTAGGATGCTCTTTAGCCTTCATGTATTTGAGTTCTTTCTGACTTTTGTCTTGTGATTGAGCTCTAGTTTCAAAGCATTGTGGTCTGAAAATAGGCAGGGAATGATTCCAATCTTTTGGTACTGGTTGAGACCTGATTTATGACCTAGGATGTGATCTATTCTGGAGAATGTTCCATGGGCACTAGAGAAGAATGTGTATTCCATTGCTTTGGGGTGGAATGTTCTGAATATGTCTGTAAAGTCCATTTGGTCCAGTGTGTCATTTAAAGTCTTTATTTCCTTGTTGATCTTTTGCTTAGATGATCTGTCCATTTCAGTGAGGGGGGTGTTAAAGTCCCCCACTATTATTGTATTGTTGTCGATGTGTTTCTTTGCTTTTGTTATTAATTGCCTTATATAATTGGCTGCTCCCATGTTAGGGGCATAGATATTTACAATTGTTAGATCTTCTTGTTGGATAGATCCTTTAAGTATGATATAGTGTCCTTTCTCATCTCTTATTACAGTCTTTGGTTTAAAATCTAATTTGTCTGATATAAGGATTGCCACCCCAGCTTTCTTTGGGTGTCCATTAGCATGGTAAATGGTTTTCCACCCCCTCACTTTCAATCTGGGGCTGTCTTTGGGTCGAAAATGAGTCTCTTGCAGACAGCATATCGATGGGTCTTGTTTTTTAATCCAGTCTGATAGCCTGTGTCTTTTGATTGGGGCATTGAGCCCATTTACATTCAGGGTAACTATTGAAAGATAGGAATTTAGTGCCATTGTATTGCCTGTAAGGTGACTGTTACCGTATATTGTCTGTGTTCCTTTCTGGTCTATGTTGCTTTTAGGGTCTCTCTTTGCTTAGAGGACCCCTTTCAAGATTTCCTGTAGGGCTGGTTTTGTGTTTGCAAATTCCTTTAGTTTTTGTTTGTCCTGGAAGCTTTTTATCTCTCCTTCAATTTTCAATGACAGCCTAGCTGGATAGAGTATTCTTGGCTGCATATTTTTCTCAGTTAGTGCTCTGAATATATCCTGCCAGTCCTTTCTGGCCTGCCAGGTCTCTGTGGATAGGTCTGTTGCCAATCTAATGTTTCTACCCTTGTAGGTTACATATCTCTTCTCCCGAGCTGCTTTCAGGATTTTCTCTTTGTCTATGAGACTCGTAAGTTTTACTATTAGATGTCGGGGTGTTGACCTATTTTTATTGATTTTGAGAGGGGTTCTCTGTGCTTCCTGGATTTTCATGCCTGTTTCCTTCCCCAAATTAGGGAAGTTCTCTGCTATAATTTGCTCCATTATACCTTCTGCCCCTCTCTCTCTTTCTTCTTCTTCTGGGATCCCAATTATTCTAATGTTGTTCCATCTTATGGTATCGCTTATCTCTCGAACTCTGCCCTCGTGATCCAGTAGTTGTTTATCTCTCTTTTTCTCAGCTTCTTTATGTTCCATCATTTCATCTTCTGTATTACTGATTCTCTCTTCTGCCTCATTTATTCTAGCAGTTAGCGCCCCCATTTTTGATTGAACCTCATTAATAGCCTTTTTGATTTCTAGTTGGTTGGATTTTAGTTCTTTTACTTCTCCAGAAAGGGTTTCTCTAATAACTTCCATATTTTTTTCAAGCCCAGCTAGTATCTTTAAAGTGATGATTCTGAACTCTAGATCTGACATTGTACTAATGTCCGTATTGAGTAGGTCCCTGGCAGTCGGTACTACCTCTTGTTCTTTTTGTTGAGGTGATTTTTTCTGTCTTGTCATTTTGTGCAGAGGAGAATAGATTAATGAGAGAACAAAATGCTAGCAGAGTAACAACGTCCCCAGAAAATATACTCTAAACAAATCAGAAAAAACCTGAAGCAGTGGGAAAAGAAAGGGAAAGAGAGAAAAAAGAAAAAGAAGAAAAAGAAAAAGATAAAGATAAAAACAAAACAAACAAAACAACAACAACAAAAAAGCCAGAATGTGATCAAATATGATCAGTGCCACACACTAGATTTGGGGTGTATTTTGGTCTTTTAGAAGAAAGTGCTTCCCAAAATTTTAAAGAAAGAAAAACTTATATATGTACAAAAATAAGTGTTGATATGATGAAGGGATGGAATATGACTGTAAAGATGGAAATTATAAAAAATTTTATAAAAGGAATTGATAAGAAGTTGTTTGAAAAAAGAAAGAAGAGGATTTAAAAAAAGAAAGAAAAAAGGGAGAGGATGTGATCAGGCAGGGGAATAGAAAACACCATATACTAGAGATTTAGGGTATATTTTGATCTGTTAGAAGAAACTATCTCAAAATTTTAAAGAGAGAACAACTTATATATATAAGCCAAAAATACGGGCAACTACTATGAAGGGATAGAATATGACTCTAAAAATGAAAAATAAAAATGTTTTTTTTTTTTAAAAAAAAGGGATTGATAAGATGTTGGTTGAAAAAGGGAAAAAGAAAAATTCAAAAAGAAAAAAAAAAGAAAAAAAGACAGTTAAAAAAAAAATTAACTTTGAAAGACTAAAGGATCATGGTAAAAAAGCCATGAATTCTATGTGCAGTAGTCCCCTAGAGCTGGAGTTCTGCCGTTCTCATTGATGGGTAAACTTGGTCTTGGCTGGCTGTTCTCGCTGATCTTCTGGGGAGGGGCCTGTTGCCGTGGTTTCCAAATGTCTTTGCCGGAGGCAGAATTGCCCCGCCCTTGCCCCCTCCCAGCTAAGTAATCTGCTCAGATTTGCTCTCCGGGGCTTTTGTTCCCTGCGAGCTTTCCGTACAGCTTTGGAGGCGGAGAGTGAAAATGGCGGCCTCCCAATCTCTGCCCTGGAGGAGCCGAGAACTCGGGGCCCCGCTCCTCAGTGTGCCCCCAGAGAAAAGCCGTCAGTCACCCCCGTCTCCCCAGTCTCCAGCCGCACTCCGTGCTCACCCGGCCTGTGACCGCGCGTTTCTATCTCTGGCACCCGACCCCGGGTGGAGTCTCCAAACCCAGCAGATCCCTGTGGTGCACTCCCGCGCGGCTCCTCCCGGGGGAGGAAGGTGAGTCTCCCCGGATCTGCCACTTGTTGGGTCCCTGCTGGAGGAGCAGGGGCCCGACTGTGCCGCGGATCACGGTTTATGGCAACCCGGAGCTGAGAGCCTGCTGCTCGGCTCCGCCTCTGCAGCCGGCTTCCCTGCTCCGATACCTGGGAGCTGTGCTGCACTCAGGCACCCCCGGTCTTTCTGTGACCCCGAGGGTCCTGAGACCCCACTGTCCTGGAGGGTTCCACCCCCCGGTTAGCCACCAGAGTGACGTCCCTCGGCGGAGCAGACTTTTAAAAGTTCCGATTGTGTGCTCCGGGGCTGTATCACTTGCCAGAAGCGGCCGCCGGAGGCCCCTCCCCCGCCGTCTATCCTCCCGAATATCGCCTCGGATTCACTTCTCCGCACGTCCTACCTTCCAGAAAGTGGTCGCTTTTCTGATGAGAGAGTTGTTGCTCTTCTTTTCTTTGATCTCCTGTTGAGTTTGTAGGTGTTCAGAATGGTTTGATCCCTATCCAGCTGAATTCCTGAGACCAGACGAAATCCAGGTCTCCTACTCCTCCGCCATCTTGCTCCGCCCCCCCAATATGTATTTCTTTTGCCAAATCTGGTCTGAATCAGACCAGAAAAATGGGTATATCTGTTAGTCTCTATTCAGAGAACCTCAGGAAAAGCTTGTTTGTAAACTTGATAGCTGGGATGATTCAACACATTCCGTATGTTTTGGTCAGAGAGTTCTTAATTTTGGTCAGAGAGTTAATGATGGAATTCTTAAAATTAGAAAGTTGGTTAAGTTGGTTTTCCAACTTAAGTTGATTTCTCCTCCGATCCTTCACCCCCAACTACAAGTAATAGTTTATGGGCATAAGAGTAATTCCTTGATCTAAGTGAAGGCCATCTTTTTTTTTTTAAAGATTTTTTATTTATTTATCTGAGACAGAGAATGGGAGACAGAGAGCATGAGAGGGGGAGGGTCAGAGGGAGAAGCAGACTCCCTGCTGAGCAGGGAGTCCGATGCGGGACTCAATCCTGGGACTCC
Organism: Neomonachus schauinslandi; assembly: GCF_002201575.2. Taxonomy (NCBI): domain Eukaryota; kingdom Metazoa; phylum Chordata; class Mammalia; order Carnivora; family Phocidae; genus Neomonachus; species Neomonachus schauinslandi. The sequence continues at coordinate 113,152,977 of NC_058403.1, forward strand.
AGGATCATGACCTGAGCCGAAGGCAGTTGCTTAACCAACTGAGCCACCCAGGTGCCCCTAAGTGAAGGCCATCTTTTAGAAGATAATTATTCTTCATGTCAGTTAAATCACTGAATGTTTGTGTCAGGCACAGTGCTACCAATGGTGATACCCAAAAGGTAATAAGGATCTTCTCTTTAAGGAGAGGGGAAACTGACATGTGTACAACCAGAAATCAAGCAAAATCAAGAATACCTGAAAGAGAGGTGGAGCAAAGTACTCTGGGAACGTAGAGGAGGACTCTCCGCAGCAAGGGGGGGTAATTGAGATAGTGCTGGATGGGAGCACAGAATTTCATCATGAGGAAGATCAAGGTGGCAGGAACTACAATAAAGAGGCATAAAAGTACATGATGACTTTTATAGGTTTACAGATAAAAGTGTTTGAAAAAGTACATGATGACTTTTATAGGTTTACAGATAAAAGTGGTTTATAAAACCAAGAGTACATATATACAATATAGTACATATATATGTAATATATTTTGAGACATTTGACCAACACTAAAATGCATTTTTCCTTCCCCAGATACTTTCTTATTTTATTTTGTATGGGTATGCAAAATGATTAAGCATTCAAACCCTTTATGTTGTCAAAAATAACATTAATCTGCTAGTGCTCCTGAGTCTTTATAACTTTCCTTATTTCCTAGTTAGTATTTTCTATAAAATCTATTGCAATAAAATTACCTAATATATAAAATTAAGCATGTTGTCACCTTGAATATATTTTAAAAACCTAATGTCATAGATTCAACATAACACTCAAGAGTGATGTATTTTGGGAACTATTTTTTTTTAAGATTTTATTTATTTATTTGAGACAGAGAGAAAGAGAGAGAGAGCGCGAGAGAGCGTGAGCACAAGCGGTGGGGAGGGAGAGAGGGAGAGGGAGAAGCAGACTCCCTATTGAGCAGGGAGCCCAACGTGAGGCTCTATCCCAGGACCCTGGGATCATGACCTGAGCCACGGGCAGACGCTTAACCGACTGAGCCACTCAAGCACCCTGGAAGCTATTAATATTTTTAGGAACACACCAGGAAAAATTTTGGGAAAAATCTCTAGAGATATGACGGTTGTTTAAGGTGCTTTCTTGTATTTATAAGCTTTCAAACAGTAGGAGTTTTTACAGAAAACTCTTAGACAAATAATGAAGGCATAATTACACTATATGGTGGTCATTTCAGGTTGAACAATCTTTTTCTATATGGTGCTGACTAATATAGACACTTGCCCCTCCTTATTTCTATAAGGTATTTTGAAATATAAATTTAGGAAGTTTTTCTGGTCCTAATCTACAAAAGCAAATATTTCTCCAGTTAATTTAACTTTTAGATACTGTGGAAAGCAGGCTTGGTAGTGACTTAACAACTTAATAACCATAGCTCGTTATAAAACAATAGTGAACTATGCAGCCATTTTGTTGCTTCCCCTGGAAGCTGGAACAAAATGGTCAGAAGGAATAAACATGCTTTATACACAAATATATAACATTAATAATTACAATACTTCTTTTTGCTAGTTTTAAATTTAATTTTTTAAAATTTATTTCATCATATTAATGTCGACAAAAGTGAACATGTATTAAGCAATGACCAAAGAGGATATTTAACTGAAACATTGTGAGCTGACTGTAGTCAGAATGGTTTGGGCTCGGGTGTTGGGCAGTTTGTGTTCAAACCCCCCCACTCTGTTTTTACTAGCTGTGTGACTCGGGGCAAGCCACTTGCTATCAGTTTCTATTTTTGGCGTCATAAAATGGGTATAATAACAGACCTTACCTCATAGGGATTGCATTAAAGTAAGATGACACATGTAAAGAACTTAACACATTGTCTGGTGTTTGGTAAACATTCATACATGTTTAATTGATGTTGATATCAATAATATAATAATAAATAAAATTAATAATATTAATGGTAAAATAATATTAATAAAGTAATATGAAAAATAAAGCTAGTTTCTTTTTTTTTAAAAGATTTTATTGATTTGTCAGAGAGAGAGCACAAGCATGGAGAGCGGCAGGCAGAGGGAAAAGGAGACTTCGCGCTGAGCAAGGACCCTGATGCTGGACTTGATCCCAGGACTCTGTCATCATGACCTGAGCCACCCAGGTGTCCCATAAAGCTAGTTTCAAAGTAGTATAAAGGTCATGTTAAATAGACTGGGTCACATTCTTCTTGTAGATATTATAATCCCTGAAACATGTATTATTTAATAAATACTTATGAGTTAAATATAATTTATCAGAATATAGTAAAAAGAAATTCAAGTTGAGAAAAATTTAGAACACAACAAAAATGGAAGTTTTATTAACACTAACTTGTGTATTAAGATTGCCTTATCTGTGAGAATTCTTTGCTTCCTGTAGGAGGTTCTTGTAAAACTGGAACTGGCCTATCAATAAGCAGCATAGTGGGCTCTTCATTACCACAGAGGGAGCATTTCAGTCTTTAGATGTATGTAACAGCACTGGCTGCCATGAGTACAGAAATGTAAAAAACAGGCACATGCCATTTTTAAAGAATAATCCATCTCTATCTCTTTGTATCTATATATCTAGATTTTAAAGAATATGTTGATCATATATATGGAATATCTGGACATATCTACTTATTTATATCATATATGTATAATATGATCCAGATACATATATTTATCTGGATTTATATATATATAATAAAAGTGTGTATAAATATGGATCATATATGTAATATATTTATGTATATTGTATATAAATATATATTTATATATACCTATATATACCTGAATCATAAATACATATGGATCATATATCTATATATCTATTCTTTAAAATCCAGGTCTATAGATATCTGGATCTCTCTCCATATATGATGCAGATATATATCTATATCTGTTTATTTTATATATATAGATGTAGATCTAGATTAGATGTATATATGTCTATAAATATAGATATCTATACCTATCTATCTACTGATGTAAACAGATATATAGATCTGGATCATATTACTATAGATACCTATATATACTCTTTTTTTTTAAAGATTTTATTTATTTATTTGACAGAGAGATAAAGAGAGAGAGAGAGAGCACAAGTAGGCAGAGCGGCAGGCAGAGGGTGAGGGAGAAGCAGGCTCCCCGCTGAGCAGGGAGCCTGATGCGGGGCTCGATCCCAGGACCCCGGGATCATGACCTGAGCCAAAGGCAGACGCTTAATGACTGAGCCACCCAGGCGTCCCTATATATACTCTTTAAAATCCATATAGTTATATATCCATATTTTTTACAGAATCAGGTAGTACGTGTGTGTGCGCGTGCGTGTGTGTGTGTGTATGCGCACAGTTTTATTTCAGCCTTCCCCCCCACCCCCACGCCAATGTTAATAGTAACTCTTCTGCCTAATGACCAATGCATGGCTTTTGTGAACTATGCTTTCATTCAACTGGGGTGAGTGGCCAGGCAGAATGAACTTAAGGAATGTTTCACGCTTTTTCCACTTTGTGCTTTTCCCCCCTCTCTCCCTTTCCATTGCCTCTTTTTTGCTTTCCTCCTATTCTTTCATTTTAGCCACTCATTTTTTTTGGTGAGGGAGGGTTCAGCTTTGCATGTTTCCTGCTTTTAATCATTGTTACCTGTTTTACTAGAAAGTAAATTGTTAGGAGGTTAGTGTACTACATAACAAATGAGGGTGTGACCCCTCTTGATTCACCTCAGTTCACTCCCTTCCAGCATTGTATGGGATGAGAAATTGGTCAGTAACAATCTTGCCAACACTCTGCATAGTGTGACTATTGTGTAGAAGCAACAATAGAACCTCATTGAGTGCATGACTCTCTGTGCCTGGTATCATGCTAAACACTTTATACCATTATGTCATTTTATACACATAAGTCCATATGGTAGGTATTGTTCTTTCCTTTTTATAAATGGGAAATCTGAGGTTTTATAGAAGTTGAAAACTTAGTGGTGGTGTTGAAAGGGGCACTCAAATTTGAACCCATGCCAAACTTTAAAGACCATGTCTATAACCATTAGGCTTGTTGCCTCAATTTTGTTTTATTTAAAAGTCTGTGTTTTTCCTACATAATAACTATGGTATCAGGATAGGTGAAGTATGGAACTTTAGCTTATGAGAAACAGATGTTTGAGGTACATGACCAAATGTTGACTGGAAGACTCATTTCCCCCCACATTTTTCTTCAGTGAGATATCACTTGGGAGAAAAAAAAAGCTTTTTCTTTTTGTTTCACTTGAGAACATCATAAAGATTTAAAAGACAGAATATGTTTGTGACAAAAGGATTTATGATAGAGAAGGCAACTGGTTTTCAGAAAATTTAGGTTACAAATTAATAATAATAATAATGATCCAGTGCCTTTCCTCTAAGCAGACTCAGATGATTTATAAAATGTGAAGGTAAACATAATTTTACTTTCACCCCAACCAGAGAGGACAGACTAAGCAACAATGTGAGCTTGCTGGAGCCATGCTCTCTATATAGCCCTGGAATGTTTGAGAGCTTTATGTTGCCTGTGTCAAAACTGATTTAATAATTAATCACTTAGGTAATAAAAATCTAGGTTCTTGTTCTGCATTGAGAAACTAATTGAATAAATAACAAAGTTTTTAAAATTTTCATTTATCTGGTCTCTATAGAAATTAAAATGTACTGTTCTATTTGTTAGAGAGCTATAGAACCACATGTATATACTGGCTTAATTTGGATTAATATGGATGCAATAATACATGCATGCATTTGAGTGTAGAAGTTTTTATTACTGGAATAAATCTGTTAGCTTTTCGACAAAAAGAGTTTTGTTTCGAGAACTGTTTGAATTTCTTCCCTGCACTTTCTAGCCTCTGAATAAAAATAATGCCTAATTACTGTGAAATCCTGTTCAAATGATAGGATTTCTGGGAAAAGAATTATCAGATTATTTTACATATCCTCATCATTTGTAAATTGTTGTGTGGGATCCCCCCAGAGGAATGACATATTTGCTCGGCAATTTATTACAAAAATTTGGACAAGGTTTTATTCTTAATCTTTGAGATGACATCTAGGTCTATCTTAGCTTTTGCCTTAAGTTAGGATGTGTATATGTGAACTTCTTAGAGGACCATGGAAGCCATAATCCCACCTGGTGTAGAGAGAGTCTTGACTCCACATCTGTGTGCAGGTGACTTCAGGCCACGCAGGCAATTCCCAGGGATCTGAAGGTGTCACAGAAAGTGTCACAGAAGAAGGCCAAATTATATTCATGTGCCTTCTCTTTACTATTTATCCTTTCCTATTCATAGCACACAATTTCAGCTCTTGAAACCTTTCCCGTAAATAGGATTTATGGAAACACTTGTGTACTGGCAGAATCCTAATGCAACTCCTAGGGTTCTCTACCCCTTCGAGAGGCTAAATTAGCTTTCCTTGTAGCTGCCAACACAATATTCCCAGTTTCACCATTCCTGAATCATATACTTCATGTGCCAATAAGGGGTAGTAGGTGGAGTTGGAAAAAACAAAAGCCTGGACTTCAGATTTAAATTCTAGTTTTGTCTATGTTCTTAACTAGTCCTGGCCTGGTGACCTTGAGCGAGTCATTGAACTCAGTTCAGTGTGATGTCTTAGTTTTCCTTCTGTTATAACAAACAGAATTTCAGAGCTGGAAGAAATCTTGGATTAGAACAAGGGTACTAGACCCAAGTGTCTGGACTGAGGAGCCATAGGTGACCTATGAAATGGGCCTGATGTCACATAAGAGAACGTGATGAGGACTGTGATCCACTGGAGATACAATTTCTAACCTAGGAGAGGTAGTGGTTCATAGCTAATTGTTGTCATGTGGGAATCTGCCCAAATTTGACTGACCTTTATATATATTACAAATACATTATATATATATATGCATATATATAATATACTTATATATTTAAGTAGGCTACATGCCTAACGTGGGGCTTGAACTCATGACCCTGAGATCAAGAGTTGCATGCTCTAGTGACTGAGCCAGCCAGGTGTCCCTGACCTTTATGTTTTTGAAGAGAAGATTATAAATCCTCTGATTTCTAAGTGTTCATAAATTTTTGAAAAAAAACAACATCTGCTGGGGAAATTTGGTGTGTGGGTAGTCAGTTACCCCAAATAGGGGGTCTAGGGAGGCCCCACAGCTGCCTTCAGCTGCAGTATGAGTCCCCTTCATGCTCACGAGGTAGGTGCTCAGTATAGATGACTCTGTGGTTATGGAAAGGGCTGCTGAGGACATATATTGATTTTCTTCATCTACTATGTGGGAGCTTTGAATATTAAATCATGTTTCCATTAGTTTTTTTTAAAAGATTTTATTTATTTATTTGACAGAGAGAGAGAGGCACAGAGAGAGAGGGAACACAAGCAGGGGGAATGGGAGAGGGAGAAGCAGGCTTCCTGCAGAGCAGGGAGCCCGATGCAGGGCTTGATCCCAGGACCCTGGGATCCTGACCTGAGCCGAAGGCAGACGCTTAACGACTGAGCCACCCAGGCGCCCCTCCATTAGATTTTGATTAGTTGTGCCAGCAGACAAGAAATTTCCAGGACCATTTCTTTTCCTACTGATATTCTGTGCAACTCTTTCTGATTTAGCAACACATTCAACAGGTGAGCCAGCAGCAAGGACAGTGTGCCAGATGAGCAGTGTCCAAGTCTTCCCATTGCAACAATGGCGTTGCAAAGAGGATTGTCTCAGTCGTGGGCACCTGGAGAAAGACACCCCGGTAAATTAGCTGGGAAAAAGGACTTTGAAAAATCAATCTACAGCTATTTCAGTGCAGGCCTTCAGAAAATAAAGGCAAGAAGACTGAAAACCTCTGTCTTACATGGAGAGGCCACACAGCAGTGTCTTGAAAGGCTCTGCTCTGGAATTTAACTTCTCTCAGCCTAAGTCTCTTCATCGGTACAATGGACGTTGCAGTAGCAGTATTAATGCCTCCCTGGCCAGAGTGGTGAGGCTATGATAAGTGACAGAGTGCATGAAAAGTGCCTGTGGCAAGAGCATGAAAGAAATGTCAGCTCTTTTCGTATCTGCTCCTCACCCCTCTGAGCAGATTGAGCTCTCCTTGTACAGCCTGTGGTGGCATTAAGACAGCATTTGCTTTGTGCAGATTCCTCAAAAATATATGTTGAAAGCATAGACATATCTACACATGATGACTATATATCGATTAATATCTATCATGATTAGCAAATTAGCAAATTGGACTTGAGTTAACATTATTGCTTCCTCCCTAGTGCTTTGTTGGTTTAAGCTGAGGATTGTTGTCAGTATTCTATGTTTGCTTATCAAAATAGTGCTGATTGAATTATTATTTAAAATTCACTTATATATAAAGTATACATAAATTAAAGTATATTAAAATATTAAATATTAAAAATTAATGTTACAAGTGCCCATCATTAGTAGAGCAAAGGTCAGTTAAATAGCAAAACCATTAGGTTCAAAACTTAAATGTCAGCAGAGGCAAAATCTTTTAATTTGGAGCAATTATTTGGTTCATTGACTTTTGCTGTGACATGTGTGTCATTACACACACACACACACACACACACACACAAGGTAGGGCCTAGAGAAGACAATTTAATTATTTCTTATTATTTTTTATTTACCCTTCACTACAACTTGCATAGTGAAAAATAAAGCCAGTAAAGTAGTTGCTCTGCCTCTGAATTACCAAAACCTAAGGAACATGATAAAACATATGTACAAGCCATGCTATTTGTTTTAGAAGAACGAACGAGGACTATTCTTATCATGGACAATGTGGTGGCATTGTTAATTTTAACCTTCAGAAATGTAGTAATCACACTGAAGTATTTAATATGGTATATTAAAGTCAGATGTTATAAATGCTGTTGACTCCAATTTGGAATTTTGAAGAGTCTGAATAGCCCATTAGGAATGCAAATACTATAGAGTAGTTTGTAAACAACTTTTAGTGGGTTTTGCAAATGTGGATTCATTTGCTTCTGAATTAGTCTTACATTAAGACTTTAGAATATAGTCCAGTTGGTAATTGACTTTTCATTATAAAAACTACATCATTATCCTTCGTACAGCACAAAAACTAAATAATAACCCAGGCTTTTCTGTTAGTTGATTTACTTGTTTTTGTTTTTGTTTTTTAAAAGATTTTATTTATTTACTTGACACAGAGAGAGAGATAGCAAAAGAGTGAACACAAGTGGGGGGGGGGGGTAGGCAGAGGCAGAGGGAGAAGCAGGCTCCCAGCTGAGCAAGGAGCCCAATGCAGGACTCGATCCCAGGATCCTGGGATCACAACCTGAGCCGAAGACAGACACCCAACCGACTGAGCCACTCAGGTGTCCCTTAAGATAAGTAATTCTTAAGTCAATTAGGACCTTAACTGAGTACAGAGAAATAGATACAATACTGCATGCACATGCCATTTTAACTCTTATTTTTGTGTAATACTTAAAGGCTTTACCATAACTGAGTATTCCCCTTCATGACTTTCTGTAAATTTGGTGGGTACTCATTTCACTCTGTTATTATCCACATAT